>NC_083880.1:67492343-67795373 GCF_032452875.1 Bos javanicus | reverse complement strand
GATTGATGGCCCTCTGTCACTTCCTGTATTCTACATTAAATGGTGCAAATCTTATCATTTTTTTCCAAAAGCTTATCTTTTGCTTCTATAGAGTTAAAATTTCTTAAAAAAAATGAAGATAATACATTTTTTTTAAATTTTAAGTAATATGAAAGTACAAAAAATAAAAAGAGAAAGTCTGTCTCTTATAAGTCCACTAGACTTCCGAGGTAGCACCATTACTCTAGAACTTTCTGTGGGCAGATATAGATACACCAGCAGGGTAATAATATATCTACCCCTTCCATAGCACTGACTACGTGCCAGGCACTGTTTAAGCACTTTATGTCCATTCACTCGTTTAATACTTCTAATAACCCCATAAGGTAGATACTATTATACCCCATTTTCAGATTAGAAAACTGAAGCGCAGAGTCCAGTGGGTAGCTGAACCAGCAGTCGGGCCTGAAAGCCAAGCTCTTATCTACCGCACCCTGCTGCCTCTTGTAATCCCTAAGATGTTCATTTCCACCTGGGTTTGTTGTTGTTTTCATTTGGTTTTATTTGATTTGCTGTTGTTGCCGCCTTTCTGTACAGACTCCTGGAGATGATAAAGCTGGAGGGTCTGGAGGGCAAGGCCTCCAAGGCTTGTAGCAAAAAAAGGCAAGTAAGGGAAGAGGGACGGGGGGCTACACCCCCGGAGGGAGGGCTGGAGGGGGCTCAGGGGCGCTGGCACTAACGGCCGCAAACTCAGAGCCTCACAAAGAGACCCTCACTGATTCAATTTGATTTCCAAAACTGGTGGTGTGGCACTGGGGAACTCTCAAACACGACAAGTGGGGCTGTTCATTGGTGCAACCATTTGGGAAACTGGTCTGGCAGTATTTGGTCCTGCTGAAGATACACATGCTCTGTGACCCAGATCATCCCTCCTGGAACTTTGCCCTAGAGAAATGGGGTCCCAGGACTTCAGGGACATGTAATAAAAATGCACCTGGCTGCATTGTTTGCAATAGTCCCAAACAGGAAATAATCCAAAAGTCTATCAAATGGAAAATGGTTCAATTATAGCCATTGTCCTGTTATTACTATAATAGGGCCATACAATGGAATAATATTCAGCCAGGAAATGAACTGCAACGACTCACAAAAACACAGATGAATCCCTCAAAAATGTAATGTTAAATTTTAAAAAATGCAAAAGAATATATGATATTGTTTCACATATATAAAATTCAAAATAGGTAAACTAAATTATACTGGGGAACTATGTATAAGGGATCCATAGTTAGGAGAGGAAAATTATTTTAAAAAGCAAAGTGAAAGTCACTCAGTCATGTCCGACTCTTTGCGACTCCATGGACTGTAGTCCGCCAGGCTCCTCTGTCCATGGGATTCTGTAGGTCAGAATACTGGAGTGGGTTGCCATTCCTTCTGTAGGGATCTTCCCAACCCAGAGATCGAACCCAGGTCTCCTGCATTGCAAGCAGATTCTTTACCACCTGAGCCACCAGGAAAGACCAAGGATAAGGCAAAATTTCTCATCAGGACTCTTCAAAACTTTCAAGGTAATGAAAACCAAAGAAAGAGTGGGAAAATGTCACAGAGTCAAAGAAACCAGGAGAACACAACAGCTAAACGCAACGTGGGATTCCAGACTGAATCCTGGAACAATAACAACAGCATCAAAATGAACTTAAGTAGAAAAACCAGTGAACTCCAAGTAAAGTCTGCAGGTCAGTTCACAGCATTGTACTAATATGAATTTCTTTGTTTGATAACCATGCCACAGTTATAGAAGATCTTTTTATTAGAGGAAGTGAGTGCAATGTACACAGTAACTCTCAGTACTCTTTTTGTAGCTATTTTATCCATCTTAGACTGTTTAAGCATAAAAAGATTTTTTTTAAGCAATGATGATTCTTATAAGATTAAGGACAATAGTTACTTCTTAGAGGATTTGACTGGGGAGGAAAACATGGGCTGGGGTGGGATTGGGGAGAAGGCACTCTCCAATTCCTTGACCTGGATGGTCGGTGCTTGGGTATCTGATTTAAACTGGACATATATGTCTTATGCATTTTTCTGTATGTTAGCTATTTCTCACCATTTTTTAATGTTAAAAGAGAAAGAATGGTATCACTTTTATGGGAAATCTAAAATATGACACGACTCAACTTACCTACAAAACAGAAACAGACATAGGTGACAGACTTTCGGTTGACAAGGGGGAAGGGTGGGAGAGGGAAAAGTTGGGGGGTTGAAATTAGCAGATGCAAACTAGTAGACAGAGAATAAACAAGAAGGCGCTTCTGTGTGGTGCAGGGAACTATACTAAGAATCCCGTGATAGATGGTAATAGAAAGAGCGTGGCAAAGAATGCATATATAGATACACGTGTAACCTGATCCGTCTGCCGAATAGCAGAAACTAACACAACGTGGTAAATCAACTCAATTTTTAAAAAAAGAAAATAAAGGTTTTAAAAATTACCAATTAAAAAAAAAAAAGACTAAAGAGATGATCACTCCTAGCAGAAATGTAGATTGGAAACCCACACTAGTGAAAGAGGAGAGAATGGTGATGAAGGCGAATAGAAACCTTTGGTAACAAGAGGGAGGGAGGGAGGGCGAGCAGGAAGGAGGCCTCACTGTCTTTACTGCAAGCATCCAGCAAATTCACACCCGCTCCATATATACAGGTGTTTCTGCACAAATGGTGCCACTACGCATAATTCTGCTCCCGTGACGATACCTTGTCAATATCTTCTGCATCTGCACATGCTCAGAGCAGGGCTTGTTCTTCATCCCACCCCACCCCCATCCCCAGATAGATACTCAGGTTGCCCCTGGGTCTCTCTGCCCCACACAAGGCTGCTACCCACCTCCTCCTCATACATGACCTTGAACACGTGGGGGAGGCTTTTCAGAGACTTGGTTTCCCCGGATGGAGGCTCTGTTCAGGGTCAGAAAGCCATTGTCAAATATTTATCAATATGGGACTTTTCTGCCCTGTTGCCTTTTTTTAACTATTTTTTACTGGGGTGAAATATATATAACATTTGCCATCTTGACCATTTTTAAGTGTACAATTCAATGGCATTTGCAATGTTGAACAACCATCACCACCTCCCACCTCTAAAACCTTATCCCCCAAAACTAATCTGTACCCATTAGCAATGGCTCAATTCCCCTCTCTTCCCAGCCTTGGTCACCTCTAGCCCACCTCTGTCTCCAGGAGTTTGCCTGCTGTGAATATTTCCTGAGTGGAACACAAAGGGTGAATATTATGTGAAACTCGTTGCCTTTTACACCCCCACCCCCACCCTCAAACTCTCCCACCCAGGCACCAGCTTCCCAGAGGGGGCTGAGTGAGGCAGAAGAGAAAAACCGAGGGGGGAATTCTGACTTTTAGGTTCAAAAGGGAAGATGCAGAAGACTGCCTATTGAAGGAGCGTTTCTTCCTGCACTTGGGGAATTAAAACAAGGAAAACGGGACTTCCCTGGTGGTCCAGTGGTTGAGAATCTATATTCTTGGCCTTCCCTTGTGGCTCAGGTGGTAAAGAATCCGCCTGCAATGCGGGAGACCCAGGTTTGACCCCTGGGTTGGGATGATCTCCTGGAGAAGGGAAAGGCTACCCACTCCAGTATTCTTGCCTGGAGAATTTCACGGACTGTATAGTCCATGGGGTCGCAAAGAGTCAGACACGACTGAGCAACTTTCACTTCACTTCATTGCCAATGCAGGGGACACAAGTTCGATCCCTGGTCCAGGAAGACCCCACATACCTCGGAGCAACTAAGCCCATGAACCACCAGCTACTGAGCCAAAACACCCCAGAGCTCATGCTCTGCAACAAGAGAAGCTACGGCAATGAGAAGCCTGCAAATCACAACTAGAGAAAGCCTGGAAAAGCAATGAAGACCCCGCACAGCCAAAAATTAATTAATTACTAAAGAAAAAAAGAACACGGAAAATGGTCTGAGCTAGGAGGAAGAGAGGGATCAGAGAACGGAGGGGAAAGTTAGAAGTGGATGATAGACTCCAGGAAAAGACACGCGTGCTGCAGGCTCAGGGTTAGTGCTCAGTATGGGACCTCCAATGAGATTGGGGATTTGAAAGCAAAGGCAACCTGGGCCCCATTTCCTGTCTGCAATGCTCAGTCGTGCTAGCAGAGTTGGCAGAAGGAGATATGTATATATATATATATATATATATCAAGTCTGTACATCAACCTAAGCCCACACATTCTGGGGCTCCGGAGTAGCGTGGACAGACAATCCAAGATCTCTGTGCTTCTGAGAACAGGGAAGTGAGCTGAGACACAGGACTGGGACCCCCAAACATCAGACAAATGCAGCGCTGGCCAGCAGCCACCACCACAGACACCAGTGGGGGAAAGGGGTGATGATCCAGCAGAAACCGACTCCGTACGACACACCCACCACCTCCAAATACACTGTCTCCCAAGGAAGGAGGGGGTTAGAGAAGAAATTTCAACTGGCTGGAGACCCTCTCGAGTGGTGAGTTTATCTTGAATTAACTGGAAATGATTATCTGCTTAATTAGTTAATTTTCTGCCTAATAGGGAAGGAGGGGGCAGTTTTGAGGCAGAAACCAGATTCAAATACAAAACAACAAAAACTTGCGTTTCTTGCCTGGCTGAGTTTTGAAGACTAAGAAACCCAAAGCCACTACTCAGGTTTTATGTCTCAATGACATTTCTGAATCTTTCTCCATAAGCATTATGAGGCTCATACTCCCAGATCCACTGGAGCAGGGCATGGCAACCCACTCCAGTATTCTTGCCTGGAGAATCCCATGGACAGAGGAGCCTGGCAGGCTACAGTCCACAGGGTCACAAAAGAGTCAGATGCTACTGAGCGACTAGTCAGCAACAAAAGCAAACAAATGAACACACGATTACGACATTTCCCCTCGCCCACACCAGCATCCACTGCCAGTGTGAAAGACGGTGGTTTAGTCGGTAAGTCATGTCTGACTCTTTAGTGATCCCATGGACTGTAGCCCGCCAGTCTCCTCCGTCCAGGTGACTTTCCAAGCAAGAATATTGGAGTGAGCAGCCATTTCCTTCTCCAGGGGATCTTCCCAATCCAGGGATCGAACCTGGATCTCCTGCGTTGCAGGCAGATTCTTTACTGGCTGAGACACCAGGGAAGGTAAACATTAAAAAAAAGTTCATTTTTTTTTTTCTGCCTGAACAGTTACATGTACCAGTCCACGGCATGATGAATTCTGTCCACACCAGTTCCTGGTACAGAAAGGGGAAGAGACTATCAAACTAACATTAACGGATATGGAAGAGCACGTTTCTGGTTGAGAAATACCATAGCTCATAGAGAAGTGTTGTTCCTTCGGGGTTATGAACATCTATCGTGTCCAAGGCAACGCCCACGTGGAGATGGCTTTACTGGCAGAGAAGGGGACCTTGAGGGGTGCTCTAGGGGTCTCACCAAGGACAGAGCCCAGGAGATGCTCCACCCACCCAGCAGTCAGTCTCTCAGCATCCTCCTCCCATAGACCCATTTCTCTACCAAAACACCGCCATCAATCAGGACACCTACCTGGCTGCCCACTCTAGGTCCTCTGCCATCCGTCTAGAACTGTATTTCTTTCTTTGCACCAGTGCACAGACTCTCAAGGCTAGAGAAGGGCTAACAAGTCCAACTATGTAACAGATGCTTAAACTCCCTTAGGGCCATATCAGCAATGGAGTGCTGAAATGTGTCTCCTTCAAAACACAGCCCAGCCCAGCCCTGGAATCTGGGCTGTAGAAAATCCTCTTCGCTAAGAGCTGGAAGGCTCCGCGTCTGTAGGTCCCACATTCCTCCAGGGTCACAGATTGAGTGGAAGCCCCCTTCGCATGTCAATTCTCACTTCTTCCAGAACAGTCCCCCCACATATATAAATTTCCTAGCGCCGGCATAGCAAAGTATCACACATGTGATGGTTTAAAGCAACAGCAAAGTATTGTCTCGCAGTTCTGGAGGCCAGTCCAAAATCAAGGTGTCAGGAGGATTGGTTCCTTCTGGAGGATATGAGGGCTTCCCAGGTGGCACTACTGGTAAAGAACCCCCTGCCAGTGCAGGTAGATGTAAGAGACACAGGTTTGATCCCTGGGTCGGGAAAACCCTGGAGGAGGGCATGACAGCCCACTCCAGTATTCTTGTCTGGAGAATCCCCAAGGACAGAGGAGCCTGGCAGGCTACAGTCCATGGAGTCACAAAGAGTCGGACATGACTTAGCGACTACACCACCACCACCACCAGGTAATCCAATAATCCAGAATGATCTCATCCTGCGACCCTTACCTTAATTACATCTGCAAAGATGCTTTTCCCAAATAAGGTTATTTATTAGTGTGTCTGGGCTATACAAGGAGATGCCACAGATAGGGGAGTTTATAAACCACAGAAATGTCTTCTTCACAGTTCTGGAGGCTGGATGTCTGAGATCAGGGTGCTGACATGGTTCTTGTGAAGGTCCTCTTCTGGTTCATAGCATCATCTTTCCCCATGTTCTCACATGGTAGAGAGGACTAGGAACTCTGTGGGGGCTCTTTTATAAGGGCACTAGTCCCATTCATGAGGACTCCACTCTCATCACGTAATCACTTCCCAAAGTCCCCACCTCCCAATACCATCACCTTTGGGGGCTAGGATTTCACATGAATTTGGTGAGGGTGGGGGGGACAGACCATAGCAGACCACGAGTTCCAGGTAGACATATCATTTGGGGTTCCATTATTTAAATCAGTACACTCCCCCAAGCTCTTCATTCTGCTAACAGAACAGCCTCTGTCGTCCTGCTATTCCTCAAGTTGCAAAATGTCAAATCCATTCTAATCCCACTGGTACTGGTTTGGTCCACCTGCATGCTAAGTCACTTCAGTTGTGTCTGACTCTTTTCAACCCCATGGACCATAGCCTACCAGGCTCCTTTGTCCATGGGATTCTCCAGGCGAGATTACTGGAGTGGGTTGCCATTTCCTCCTCCAAGGGATCTTCCTGACCCAGAGATTGAACCCAGGTCTCCTGCACTGCAGGCAGATTCTTTGAGCCACCAGGGAAGCCCACCTAATTGCCCCAAATACTGGTAGAATTTTTCTCTTTGTTTTTTCTCTCCCCTCTTCCTTTCCACATCTACACTTTTTCTCTCTATTGTACACTTTGGCCTGTTAGATACAGTTTTCCAGTTTCCACTTCTCTCTCCACTCCCTCCCATAATAATAACTTTCATAACAAACGTTGCATCTTTGGGGCTAGAGGTAGAGGAAGGTGGAAAATGCAGTGGAAAGTGCAGAAGAAACGGTTTAACCCACAGGCACACATGCCCTGCCCTCAAATACACCCATGTGTGCTACTGTGGGTGCACATTCATGTAGCAAGTGTACTCACATGCACACATGCATGGCCACACGTGTGCACACATGAGTGTGGTGGCATGCATACATGTGCATTGTGATGTAGCCATGATACATGCTTGGGACTTGTACATGCATGCACAAACATGCAAGGTATCCATGTGTGTATATGGCTGTAACATGTCTGTGCATGTGTGTTGTGTGGCTATTATACATGTTATAGCATTGCACATGCATGCACAAACATGCCCAGGCAAATTGGTACACATATGTGCTATAGTGCGTGCATGTCTGTGCACACACATGGCATGTGTAAGTGGTGTGTGCCGTAGCCAGCACACACACACGCACCCACACACGGGCTCTGGGATTCTGTGGTCCAGGCCCACATCCAGCCAAGAGATGCAAGTCAAACCGCAGCCAAGCCAGGCCTCCCTCAGCTAGTCCTCCCCCTCACTGGCCTCAAGAAACAAAGACAGTTTAGCAAGAACTCCTCAGCTAAGCGGTTTTTTTAAGACCTTCAGCCAGCAGCCGCCTGGCTGAGCTGAACGTCTCACTTTATTAGTGAGTTTGGCCTTGGGTGTCTGGCTGTTTGATCAATCCTGCCGGGGGTCAGTGATATTTCCTCCGGGCCCCCGCCCCTGCCCTGCATCCCCACGCACCTGATGAACAGCGCTGCCCCTGGATCGCTGATCACCTATTGATTTTCCAGCTGGAGGTTGCATCCGCCGCCAGCTGCCTTCTCCAGCCCTGTCACCAGGACCATTGGTGACTAACGGATCCCCCGGGCCCCTCTGCAACCACCCCCTCACTCCAGACCCAGCTCCCCTCCCCGCGGGTCCATCCTGCCCAGCTTGCTTTGTCTGTGTCCAGGCTCGGCCCTGTCTCTCAGGGCTGAATGCTAGGGCCATGGACACCAAAGTCAAGGGCTTTTCCCAGTGACCTGCCCCCCGGCTCCCACCCAAGCGACCTGGCCTTGAATTCCAGCTGCATGACCTGATGCAAGTTGCTTTAATCCTCCCGTGCCTCGCTTTCATCATCTGTCAAGCTGGGGCATATTAGGATGTATATAAGCCAGTAGTTTCTAAAGTATGACCTGCGGACCTCTGGGGGACCCCGAAATCCTTCCAGAATGTCCATGATAGTTAAAACTATTGTCATAACAATACTCAGACAGTACTTTATTTCCACTCTCAAGTAAACAGTTTTTTGACTCTCAGTGTAGTGTTCCAGAGATGACATGACATGTGATATCTCAAAACCTCGAAGGCAGAAGCAGCTACGAGAACCCAGCTGTTTTCTATTAAGCCTGACATGATAGAGATCTGCACAAATGTACAGCAATGCCATGCTCCCTTCTCCCTAAAATATTTGTGTTGGGAAATACCACTATTCTTCATAAAATATTTATGTGAACATGTAATGTGTTTATGTTATGGTGATTTGAAATAAATGAAGAACAAATATGATCACAGTTTCTCAGTTTTAACTCCTCGAGTGCTAAATCGTGATAGATATGGCCCACATTAACAAGAGCTCTGAGATCCTCAGTAGTTTTTAAGAGTGTGAAGAGCTGTTGAGGCCGAAATGTTTGAGAATGGCTGATACAAGATGCCAGCACAGTGCCCGCCGGCTCACTGCACTATGATTGAGATATTATCATTGGGGGTAATTATCAAGGGGGGATTTTTCCACCTGAACTGGGGTTCTCAAGGTTATGGGGAGGGGGTTGCTGGAGAGCTTGATTAGGGATTTAGCCCCTGCAGCCAAATGGCAGAGGTGGGACCCCTCTTCTGGCCCCAAGAAACCTCCGTCCTCACCTGGCTCTCACTGTTAGCCTGGGGTGCTCGGCACCCCTGCCAAGGGAAGAGAACACCTGGGTGACCTGTGACCAGGCGCCTGGCGCTGCCTGCACCTCGTGCTGCACCAGCGCCCAGAGGGTGGCAGATGGTGCAAACAGGGCAGAGGAGTGTAATAATAATAGCTCCTCCTGGCTTAGCATCCAGGTGTGTCGGGAACTGTCGTAAGCATTTTAGAAAAGTTAAGTCGTTTCATCCTGGCCAATCTTATGCGGTTGTTTTAACATGTACCCGGGATTTTGTTGTAATCTGGTATGGTAGCTTAACAGACACGGAGACAATGTCTTGAAAGAAGAGTTTACTAATCACAGTTTCCAAGAGGAGGTGGCATAGCCCACCACACAGGACCATGGGGGGAAGCACCAGAGTCAGTCGGGAGGCAGGAGCAGGGAGGGGAGAGCGAGGACCAGAGCCTTCACTGTGCTTTGCACAGGAAGTGATGGGTGAGACAAGGTAAACTGTTTGGGATTGGCTGGTTTGAATAATTCAGTGGGCTCCAGGCTACTGGGGGCTTCCCTACTGTCTCGGATGGTAAAGTATCCACTTCCAATGCAGATCAACCCAGGTTCAATCCTTGGGTAGGGAAGATCCCCTGGAGGAGGGAATGGCAACCCACTCCAGTATTCTTGCCTGGAAAATCCCATGGATGGAGCAGCCTGGCGGGCTACAGTCCATGGGGTCGCAAAGAGTTGGACCCAACTAAGTGACTAAGAACGTGGTCTACCGGGCTTGTCACTAGCTGCACCTGTGCCCGGCCCGCAGGTGATGGAGGGCAGGGCAAATATCAGCTTGGTTTGCAAGTTAGAAAAAAGGAGATGGTTGGGGTATCGGTTCTGGATGGATGTGTTTGCAGGTGAAAGGCGCACTCTGGTTAGTTGTTTGCTGGGAATTTCCTAGCCCTGGGAGAGGCAGAGCCTTCCTGGGCTGCAAGATAGCAAGATGCCAAAGCATCATAAAATGTACACACAAAAAGGCATGAATTATGCAGAGATAGTCTATTATCACCTTCTTTTGAAAGCAAGGGGCTCAGCCTCCTGCCCAAGACCCACAGCTGGGAGGTGGTGATAGCCAGTCATGAACCTCAGCACTGCAGCTCCAAGTCCAAGTTTTTAACCACCTGCCACACTGCCTCCTGCCACGGCTGCCTCCCCAGCCAGTACTGCTCACTGGGTCGTCTTCAGTGTGGACTGGGTTGGAGTCAGGCCCCTCGAGCCCTTGGCTGTGGCCATGGCCTCCACCTTATGCCCCTGGCACAGATGGGCACCACTCTGTGGTCAGGCTGTAGCTCTGAGCATCATGACCCTAGTAAGTGCCACAATGCTCCTGGCCACTAACCAGGCACTCCAGCCACTTTAGGCTGCAGATAAAGTATGGCCACAGGGGCAAAAATGCAGATACGGGGTGCCCAGTGGGGGGGTAGGCTACACATCCCATTGGCCCTAAGATTTTACTACCGCCCACCTGGCCCACCTGCTCTCCCTACAGGTCCTCAGATTTGCAAGGAGCCTGACGTTGGGGCAGGGGGCTCCTAGGGCGGCCACCTCCCCAAAGCTGGCTTTTCACCCTCCTCTGTCGGCCCCAGCTCCCCTCTGAAGGATCCTGGCAGACCAAGTCAATGATTAGAACTCCATAAAGGTTAAGGGGTTATTATTCGATTTCAGCTGTTTGTAGCATCACAAACTGTCAACTGGGGACAGTCATGTCTTCCTCCGGGAGGTGCTCAAGATTCAAGGACCTGGCGGGTCACGGGCACGCAGCGGGGAGCGTATCCACTGGGAAGGCGGCGAGAGGGGGCGAGGGGGCCCCGGCAGGAACCGTGGGCCCTCGCGATCTCAGGACCCTGAGCCGGGACTGCAGAGTCCGGGCCGCGCAAACGCGGGGCGCCTGCGCCTCCTAGCGGCCGCCGCGCGCAGCACCAGCCCGAGCGTCCCGCCGCCTCCTCCGGCGCTGCGGGCGTGCTAGGAACACTCAGCTGTGCAACACGGGCCAGGACTCGGGGCTGGAACTGGCCTCCCCCTGCGCAGATCCCGCGGGTCCGCCGCCCGCCGAGGACACAGGCAAGCCTGCGGGGGACAGGGATCCAGCACAACATGCATCCACCTTGGCCATGGCCCCTGGCCCTTGAGCCTCAGTTCCTCCTTCCAAGGAAGAAAGGGGCGATGTCCCTGCAACCTCGAACTCGACGGTGTCCCTGCCTTCCCTCGGTCCACTCCCACCCCACGTGCGTGACTCTTCCTGTAATTCCAGGTCTGGGTGTGTCACTCCTCCATTTAAGACCCTTCAGACGAAATGGTGGTCACACAAAACCTTGCTTTCCTGTTCGAATGAAACACGGATCAAACAGACCCAATCTGGGGGAACAAGGAGCTGACCAGCTCAGGGTCACCACCCCCTTAGGAATCTCAGGGGATGGAGGCGCCCGGAGCTCCAGGCCGCTTGGCCAGAAGGGGACCCGGTCTCCCAAAGAAACAGCCTTACCAAGGTGGGTCCCAGCTCCAGGAGCCCATTTAGGCCACCACGGCCTGGGTCTAATTAAATGATTATCATGGTGCTCTGGGAGCTGCATAACCATCACCCCAAAACTTGGTGGCATGAAACTACCTCTTTATCATGTCCACAGGCTCTGTGGGTCAGGAATTTGGACAGGGCACAGAAGCAATGTGTTGTCTCTGCTATCTGGGCCTCAGGTGAGGGTGATTCAAAAGGGGCTTGAGGCTGGAGGATCCGCTTCCAAGACAGTGTCTTCACGGTCATCTGGCCCTGGGCTGCGAGGGCTGAGGCTGGGTTCCCCCTGTGCCTACTGGCCGTTGTCTCCCGCATTCTGGCCTCAAGTAGTTGGCCTTCTTAGATGTCAGCTAGATTCCATCCTCATATTTGGGAAATGGGTCCCTCCATTCCTGCTGGAGGGAGGAAGGCTGAGAAGGAATCCCCTGGAGCAGCTACACAGCTAGGGGGCATTAGGGTGGTGCCGTGGGAAGCCGTGCTGGAGACGGCTCAGAAAAACATCGTGAGTTGGTTCAACTCTCACTTTTCAAATCCAGGAACTTACAGGGAAGAAAAGGGCATGCAGGAAGCGACAAGGAGATCTGGGCACTGGGGCAGGGTTCTTCACACTGTCCTGCCCCTCCATGTTTGCTCTGCCCAGGTGACGGAAGCAAGGTAGGTTCCTTTTCTACCTCAGCCCCGCGGCAAAGCTGGAACCTTCCAGCCTGAGCTGGCACTGCCTGCATGTGGCCAGCAGGGGGCAGCACAGCCTCATCCTGTGGCAACAGATGCTGCGTGGATTAACAGGACCGACTCTGTTGGATGGAACTCAGGGCCACAAGGGCACCCCACTCCAGTACTCTTGCCTGGAAAATCCCATGACGGAGGAGCCTGGTAGGCTGCAGTCCATGGGGTCGCTAGGAGTCAGACACGACTGAGCGACTTCACTTTGACTTTTCACTTTCATGCATTGGAGAAGGAAATGGCAACCCACTCCAGTGTTCTTGCGGGGAGAATCCCAGGGACGGGGGAGCCTGGTGGGCTGCCGTCTGTGGGGTCGTACAGAGTCAGACACGACTGAAGCGACTTAGCAGCAGGGCCACATTGAGGACCCTCTGCATCTCTGGCTAAGGAGGGGGAGCGGCCTGAATGTGCAATTATCTTCCAGCACATGAGCTCCAGGGAGCAAGGATTTGGATGTGCTTGATACCGTTTCTCCCACGGCCTCATCCGAAGGAGACGTTAATACACATGAGGGTGTAGGTGTGAGATGGGTGAGTATGTGTGCCCTGCAGGGTGGGTGTGTCCCCGATGCACCACTCACCTGAGTGTCCAGCAGCCCCACACGTCTCCTGCTCACACTTGCTCCCCTTGAGAAGCCCCAAGGTCCTGAGCCCCAGAGTCAATAAGGCCCTACTCCAGGCCTCCGTTGATGCCTCCCACACTCATCTCTCCCCTCCGCCCAGTCTCTGGCCACCTCTGCCCATCTGGGGGATCCTCATCGCTACATCCCTTTCTTTCCTGGGGTGTCTTTGAACCTCTCTTATTTAAATAAAAGGAGTCCTCCTTGATGAGGGTGTGGGGACCTGCCGATCACGGCACCAGGGCGGCTAGGATAGGTGTGCAGGGACGGGGCACGAGGAAGCCTTCTGGGACACAGTCTTGCTGAAACGAGCAGAGAGCCCTGATCTCTGAGGAGCTCCTGACCTGGAACCTTTCCAGAGCCCCAGCACCACCACACTTGGTTGACTGGTGTTCTAAGTTATTATCCTTATTGTACAGAGAAGGAAACTGGGATGAAGACGGAAATCGTATCCTACCAAGGGTCATGGAGTTGTCTGATTGTGAGACCGGGGGTCTTCTCCAAACACAAAAGACTGTATTTGGAATTATTCCATTTAGATGACATTCTACAAAAGGCAAAACTAATTCACAGTGGCAGAAAGCACACTGCGATGCTTGCCGGCAAGGGGTGGGAGCCGGGGTTGACCACAAAAGATCTTGAGGGAAGTCTTTGGATAGAAACGTTTATACTGGACTTTGATGGCCATTTGGGATTTGTGTATTTGTCAAAACCCATTGAACTATCCAAATAAAATGAGAGCCTTTGTTATATATAAATAAAGGGTTTTTTTTTTTAACTTTTCAATTTACTTTTTTATTGAAGCTAGTTGATTTACAATGCTGTGCTAATTTCTGCTGTACAGCAAAGTTGACTCAGTTATACAAACACATACATTCCTTGTATTCTTTTCCATTATGGTTTATCCCAGGATATTGGATATAGTTCCCTGCACTACACAGTAGGACCTTGTTTATCCATCCTACATATGATAGTTTGCATCTGCTAATCCCCAACTCCCAACCCATCCCTCCTCCCTCTCCCCCTCTTGGCGACCACAAGCTGTTTCTGTGTGTCTGTGCGTCTGTTTCTGTTTCATAGGTAAGTTCATTTGTGGCATATTTCAGACTTCCTGTATAAGTGACATCGTATGATATTTGTCTTTCTCTTTCTGACTTACTTCACTTAGTAGGACAATCTCTAAGTCCATCCATGTCGCTATAAGTGGCATTCTTTCATTCTTTTTTATGGCTGAACTGTTTTTGTTTTTAATCCAGGTCTTCTGACTCAGATTTCAATGCACTTGCCCCTATCACTTAGGAGACATGGCTTGTGCCTGCAAAAGTTGTTCTCACACCCAACGGGTGTCAGAATGCCAACTGGGCACAAACCAGGAGAGCACCCAGGAGGGAGCCTGGGTGAAAGCAGGAGCCTTTCATCCTAATTCCGGCTGGAACGGACTAATCAATTGGCCAAGATCAAATGTCAAAAATTTACACCGTCAGCACTTCCTCAGAACTGGGCCAGGCATCATCATCGTTCAGGAGGGCTGACTTTGGTTTATAAAGCTGGCAACAGGAAACCCGCCGTTTCTCTGGAAGCTGGGATTCCATGACCTCATCCCCCGCTCCTGGACAGGTAAACGGCTCAGTAACTGGGACAAGTAATGCTTCCTCCTTCTGAGTCTGCAGCCCAAGTCAGGAACACTCAGGATGAGTGATAATATCCTTTTCTCCAGGCAATGAAAAGTTTAGAGTCAGACTTAAATTTAATAAGTTCCCTGGTGGCCTCTTTGAATTTGCACGTTGCCACGCTAACCTGGCCCAGATTTCTCCCCCTACAAGGCAATTCTTGGAAAATCAGGCATCAGTGCTCATTAAACTTGTTCTAAACGTCCAGCGAGCCAATAACAAGGGGAGAGGGAGCCCCACCCGGGAGCAAACACAGCTGAAGTTCCCAAGCTCCTCAGGGTGATCAAAGATCATCAAAGGATTTTCAAAGCCTTGACGTATCCTTTTCCTTGTAGCCTCTAGGCTTACTCTAAGGGCAAGAAGGTTCCAGAAACACAGTGCCAGGAGCTGAAATGGAGGACAACAGTCCCCATGGGCTGAGAGCATCAATTCCATCTTAAGGAAAAGATCATCAGGAAGGACTCATGAGGAAGTAATCTGTCTTAGAAATCCAGCTAAGCTTTGCCCAGATGTGTCTATTTATAAATTTTGGAAGAGTTTTTCTAGTGAATTCATTTGCCTCTCCTGACAGTGACCAAGGGGGGCTACATGCCTTTCTTTTCTTGGTGGTCATCCAAGGCCCATTGGCTTTCCGATGGCCAATGAAAACTAACTCCATGTTGGGGTATGTATTTATTAAAAGGGCATCACAACAGGGGGGACTCCCCTGGCAGTCCAGGGGTTGAGAATCTGCCTTCCAATGCAGGGTACGAAGGTTTGACCCCTGGTTGTAGGTGAGATGGTAGCCTGAGATACCGGAGACTTGGGTTCAATCCCTGGGTCGGGAAGATCCCCTGCAGAAGGGAATGGCAACCCACTCCAGACTCCAGTATTCTTGCCTGGAGGAGTCCATGGACAGAGGAGCCTGGCGGGCTCCAGTCCGTTGGGTTGCAGAGTCGGAGACGACTGAGTGACCAACACTTTCACTTTCACTTGGGGAACTAAGATCACACGTTCTGCAAGGCAACTAAGCCCGCACACTGCAACAAGAGAGAAGCCTGCATGTGGCAATGAATGACCCCAAACATCACAGGGAAGATTCTGTGTGCTGCCACGAAGACCTGATGCTGCTAAATACTTTTTTTTAAGGGTATCACAACGAGAATAGCAGCCAAGTAGGAAGGCACTGTGATGGAGAATGTGAGCATTAAGGCAGGTCATGGTGGTCCTCGGAGCATCACGTCCAGGATCAAAGAGGTGCCTTGGGGATCTGACCTGGGAGGCAGTAGCAGCAAGCCCACTGAGGTCGACACTCGTAAGTGAGGCCAACCCTGCACACCTTCCACCCGCCTGGCCCTTGAAGAAGAAAGCCACCTGGCCTAAAACCAAGGCCTCCTGCAGATGAACACCTGAGTGCCTCTTCCAACCCACCTTGTTTCATTTTGTTCTTTTCTCTTTTCCACATTCCTCACTCCCATCCCCCACCCCCCCTACCCTCTACAGGCAACCCTCCTAACATGCATCTTTTTGTTTATACCTGTTTTTGCAAACGCTGTGTTGTTTCTTGTGTGAATGTATTTGTAGCGTCTGTACACGGTACTGTCCCATCTGTTTCTTATTTTTCTCACGCATCTGTTTTGAAGGTCCGTGTTACATGTTGTCTGTGGCTTGAAAGGGCTTCGTATGCTCCGTGATGCCAACCACTGACTTCCCTGCACATTCTCCCAGTGACGGGCATTCCTCCACCCCGTCCCCAGCCCCTGCCACCTCCGCCACTGCTACCCTCTCACCACAACCAAAGTGGGTGAGCTTCCTTCCCTGTCTCCTCATGCACCCAGGTGAGAATTTTGTTGGGAACATTGACCCAGACGTGGGATGTCCGGACTGGGGAGCACGTGCTTCCTTCATCCAGTGAGCTGTGCCAGGAGGCTCTCCGCTGGTCCCCATGTCTCTGCCAACACTTGTCATTACTCACCTTTGCTAATCTGATGGGTGCCAACTGCTACTGGATTGGCGCTTTAGTTTTGTGTTTCTCTGACGATTCACTCAAACAGTTTTTCACTGGTTTGGTGCACTGGATCTGTTTCTATCGATTGTTCCTTATCTTTTGCGCACTTTTTTCTCTTGGGTTATCTATTTACTGTTGCATATTCCTTGTATATTCTTTACAGTGAATCCTTTGTTGGTTTTAACCAACATCTTGCAAACATCTTTTCTCCTGCTCTCACACCTACAGTTAGGCCTTTTGCCAACCACGGACACCAATTAAGCAAACTAAGAGAAAGGAGTAACAGAAGTAAAATGAATTGGGAAGTGAATTGTTAAGGTAAGTTTAAAACGAATACATTAAAATGAGACAATGAAAATAATGGAAGAAAATATTTACAGAACAAAAACGAAAAATTAATATGAGTTTTTTTAACCCCAAAGTATAAAAGCATAACCTAAAAGTAACAAGTATAAAGAAGACCAAGAAGTTAAATATGAAGGTAAAAGTGCTTTTTAAAACAGTATCAACATGAAGCAAATCACATACACCTAGATTTTTTTAAACTTCATGGTAAAAAGGGAAATAAAGCAGAAAAGCCAGGGAGGTAAATGTCAAAGGGACAAAGCATACACACATGTGAAGACGAAAAACAAAGAACTTAAACACAGAGTGGGTACTAAGCAAACCTGATGTCACCTCAAAACTGAAAACACAGGAGGTGGAACTGGAGAGGAAAATGCTCGGAGGAACCAACTGAAGGCAGGCGGGAAACTCCTTGCCAGCCAAGTTCTGCCCTGGGGCCTGGGGTCTGGGCGCACTGGGCTGGAGGCAGGGCCGGGGGCTACTCTGGGTCATGTAACAGTTCACCCATCAGTCTAGGGCCACGGAAAACCCTGGCCAGGTGCTTGTATTCAGAGCCACTGCCCAGACCTGTCAATGGACCGGCCATGAGCAGCAGCTCATGCCTGGCCTTCGCCTGGCTACAGACTCTGGGCGTGCTCCCCCGGGTCCTTCACCGCCACACCAACTCCCTTGTGCGTATCCCAGCCGCTCTGGCTCAATCTCCGCCTTTAGCAGAGCCCGCAAGTGAGGCTGAAGCCACGCAGGCCACAGGGCCAGGGAAAATGATGCCCTGGCATCCCTTTTTCAGGCAAGGAGACAGCCTGTTTGAACAAGTTCAGTACCACCCAAGAATGCAGAAGGCACCATCTCTGGGATTCACCACAAGTGCCAGAACTTCCTCTTGGTTCGCCAGACAGAGCAGTGACCCTGAGGACCCAGGGACAAGCTCCCTCCAGGACACACCAACTAGCTAGCCGCCCCAAAGTGGCCAAGTATGAAATGGGCGCATAGCCCATTTCTAGGTCCAATGGCAGGACAAAGAGAGGAAACGTAGGAAATCCAGGGTTCCATCAGGCATCAAAAACGCATGCCAGTTGTACTTCACACAAACAGGTTGGAAGGCGGAGGAAGCATCCAGGTGAGTCACTGGAGGTTGGAAAATATCTGATCTTATCAAAAGGTGAAGTCAGCGACCCGGGGGCTGAGTCCCGCCACCTTGAATCCTTCCAATTATGTGAGGACAGGTAGCTCCTCTGCGGCTCCCGAAGCCCAGTTGCAATTCGGTTGTTTGACGAGGCCGCTCTGTCTTCCCAGAGATGTGATGTGTGGTGCTGAGCTGCCGTTTGGCCCTCACAGTCCCCTCTGGCCCACAGGCTAGTGACTCCTGGGTTTGGGGATTTCATCAACCAGTTTTGTTGTTGTTGTTGCTGTTGTTGTTATTTTGGCTACATCAAATCTGTTATGGCTCGCGGGATCTTTTTAGTTGCGGCACGTGGGATCTAGATTCCTGACCAGCATTGAACCCGGGCCCCCTGCATTGGGAGCGTAGAGTCTTAGCCACTGGACCATCAGGGAAGCCCCTTGAATTTTTTTAATCAGGAAACTCGTATACAATTTTTTTCTTCTTTTTAGTTTTTTTTGGCCATGCCATGCGGCATATCAGATCTTAGTTGCCCAACCAGGGACTGAACCCAAGCCACTGCATTGGGAGCATAGAGTCTTAACCACCAGACCACCAGGGCAGTTTGACTGTTAATAACCAAGGAAAACATTTTTTTTAAAGCTACCATCTAATATCACCATTATTTTCTAAAAGAACATTTTAGCACAAAAAAAATAAGACAAAAGGATGGGATGATCTTTTATACAGCATAACTATGAAATGCTCACCATTTATTTGGACAGAGAAGTCAGGAAAAGTCATCGTGGGCCAACACGCGCCCATCATCATGACCTGTCGGGAGTTAAATTCCAACCCCAGTGCTTTGGAGAAACAGGCCAGTGGGCTCGGAGTGGATCCTGGTACAGGTTAGAATACAACCTGTGTCAAAACTGTCACTCAAGTCTGATGCTCCTCCTGACTGCCCAGCTGGTGGCTCACCTCCTTTCCGGAGTTGAGGTCCTCGTGACATCTTGTCTCCTTTACCAGTGGTCCCCAAGCCACCACATCATTAGAATCATCTGGCGGAAGCTTTTCAAGTTGCAGGCTCCCAGGTCCCAGCACAGGAGATCTGGTCCCATGGTTCCAGCATGGGGTCTTGTGCTTATCCAAATTTAGGTACCTCAGACCTGTGACCCCACCACTCAACCCTATGAAATGGACTGACCAGAAGCCATCAGCACTGGGGCCTGAAAAGTGGAGCTGAGAACAGGGATGGAAGGCAGGGGAACCCAGACTGGCACCGAGGCCACCAAGAGCAAGCAGTGGTCACAGGCTGTGCTGGTGCTGAAGCTGGTGCCAGAGAGAGCAGCCGTGGGACTGGGCGACTCTCCACGTTCATGGCCAAAGTGAAAGGGTGAGGTGGGAGGGACAGACAGGGCAGCAGAACGTGAGCATGTGCTGTAGGTTCACAAGGAAGGGTCTTGTTATGAGCAAGCTTTTTCTGGATGATGACTGGCTTCTAACCACCGCCGCAGCCTCTGCCATCTCTCACCACTATCACCTTGTCCCCTGCCTCCCTGCAGGTCCCCACACCCAGTCACTTGCTAGCAAACATCTCCACCCCACTCCTGTGTCACACCTGTGTCACACATACAGCCTGGGTGCTTAGCCAGTGTCTGCAGACTGGATGGAGACGGGCCGGAGTGCTGCCTGGCCCAGGGGCCTCCTTGTGATGGCACCCTCCAGCCCTCAGGGAGACCGGCTTCGGCACAGAACCCGCAGAGTGTGATCGAGCACAGGGGGGCCCGTCCCTGGGCTTCAGGATGACACCACCCCATGCCACCTCCCAGCGCGGACTTCCCTGCGCTGTCCAACATGAGCAGCTGGCTTCAGAAGACAGTGCAAAGTCGTGGAAAGTCGTATCTGAGCACCTGTGTGGGCCTTGAGAGGGCTCATTCTTGTGGAACAACTGGGGGACAAAGTCTTGGGAGCTGCCAGGCCATCAGGCCCTGCTGGTCTCTCAGCCAGGCTGAGTCAGTGCTCTCTTGACAAGGTCACGTGGTCCTGCAGAGACGTGTAAAGGGGCCCCGGGGCCAAGGCTGGCATTTCGCGGTTACAGGCCTTTCATGGTGATGATCCATCTCCACACACGAGGGGCTGCAACGTGACACAGTGAACACCGCTGGGAGGCCTGCCTGCCCTGCTGGGGACTGCCCAAGAGGTGGAGAGACGGCGATAGATGGGACCCACGGGCAGAGGTGGCCGGGGACACCTTGCTGTCTCCAGCTTGCACCCCGGACTGTTGTTTGATCTCCTGATTTGATGTGTGGTCTCGCCCCCAGGGGATGTGGATTGTGCCCCTTTGCCTCCTCCCACCCCAAGAGAAGTTCAACAGGATCAGCCCTGGTCCTAAATTCAGACTTTATGAAAGCATTTCTGACCTTTCCCCACAAGGATCCCAATCAGAAACTGGTGAGAACTGGCACTTCTTTGGGACTTTATATAAACAACATCCCATGTCTGCTCTAAGGATGTCTGGAGGGCATTTGATCACATGATCTTGCTCTATGGGGCTCCCTGTGCCCACATGACCCCAGAGTTGCTATGTGCCAAGCCTCTGGTTTCTCAGCTGATGTCAAGCATTCGCTTGTAAAAATTCATTGGACTGTCTTAAAACATAGACCAGGAGAACCATGGATGGGAGGGACTACATTTACTTTACGTATAAAGGTTTACTATTATTAACAAGTTACCACTATTATTTACATGTTTATAAAACAGAAATAAAAATGACATACACGTTTGGTGCCAAAAGTGGCACATCCAAACTAGGATCAGTACAAAAATAAACTTTCAAGCTATGTGTTTGCAGACATCATCACAGCCAAGCAGCCCCGGGGACAATGACACCAGTGCCTGCTGGAAGGGCCCCCGCCTTCTCACAAGAACCCAAGCAAACACACAGAAGACAAACGGACAAGTTATGTTCCTGAGCTACAGAAGCTTAGAGCCTCTAAACGGTTGTGAATTTCTGCTACCGAGGATCTGGGATGGGTTTCAAGCTGATGAGCTTTCGCTAGTGGCATCGGGACATGGTACCGTGCGTGGAGGGGAAGCTAAGCTGCTTGTGAAGCCAAGGAGCCCTGTGCAGAGGGGTCCTCTCTGTTGACTGCCAATCCTTGCAAATCTCCCGGCTGCAGACAAACAGGAACATGGGCAGAGGGAAACAGAAGCTACTTGGCTTGGGAGCCCCTGTGCCCGCCAAACATGCCCCTGGGTAACTGGCAGAAATCCGCCGCATTTCCAGGGTCTCATCATAGATATGCGCCATGTCCACCTTGGCCAAGGACCTCACTGGTCAATAGACGGGGGGTCTCAGCAGGGAGAGCAAGGCCAGCCCAGCAAAGCCCTGCCCACCCCACCTGGTGCTTCAGCGTGCAGCAGCCCACCTTCCTCCCTACTCCCCATGAAGCTGGGCTGGAGTTCATGCCTGGTGACAGGGGCAAGCTGGGCCAGGGAGGGTGCTGGGTGAGCCAAGAGCACGGGCTTTCCAACTCCTGCGCAGCAGGACTCCCACCCAGGCACAGACGCCTCCGGATCCCAGTGAGGAATGCAGATGCTGAGGGGAGCGGGCGGGAGGGGGCTGTGAGCGGGCTGCAGCCCACTGCAGAGCCGCTGAAGGGTCCACAGGAGCCGACAGCAGCTTGTCCACCCTGGGCTGGGGGGACAGCGTGGAGGAGGGCACACCGAGCAGCCCCTGCAGCAGCCGCCAGCTCTGCTCACTGGTCCTGGACCTTGGCCCTCTTGGCTCTTAGGGACAGGTGCTGCAAGAGAAGAGAGAACAGCACTGCTGGGGTGGGTCAAAGGAGCAGACTGGAGCACGATTCCCCGAAGTGGCCAAATCAAAGCTTCCACCTGGCTCACACTTTCACAGTAAACGCCCTGCCCCACAGGCAACAGTTTGGAGGGGAAAAGCCCAAGGGACCCACAAAAGCACCAGGGCTTCAGTAAGCCACACAGGCCAAGGTCGGGCCGCCTGGGGCTCTGAGGGCAGCTGTCAGTGAGGCACGGCTCGCCCTCTGCCCCAGCCCTTCTGCCAGCCCTGCAGCCCAACAGCCGGGCTGCTCAGACCAGACCAAAGATCACCTCTTGTTTCCTAGAATTTCTTGAGAACAGTCAAGGGAAGGTATCCTTCCCTTGGGAACAAAAAGGTCAGCCAACCTAGCCAGCCATCCCCAGAGGCTCAAGGTCCTGCTCTCATGACGCCTGTGCAAGAGCAGGGAAGACACACAGAACAGGACACTTCTGGTGACCCTTTCTTCCCGGTTTCTCTTTCAGAGACGTCACTCTGTAGCAGTGTAAGCAACCCAGGAAGACTAACACTATAATCACGGGCATCAGACAATAGGATTGGGGGATACAAACATCCTTTGCACTCAAAAGTAAAGCCAAAAGTGCTTTACTCAAAAAATACGCAACTGAAGCAGGGCCTGTAAACAGAAGCTTTTAATAAAGGTCCTCTGTTCCCCAGTGGAGGCAGACCTGATGCCCTCTCGATAGTTCTAATCCCACAACCAGGCGACATCCTGAGCATGCTGCTTCACACAGCAGGCTCTTCACTGGAGGGATGTCAATCCCCCGGCTGCGAGCAGAGCAGGGCTGCCAGCCCCAGCACGCTCAGTGCCCAAACCCCGCCTCTTGGCACACCTATGATGCCCTCGAGACAGCCATCCCCATCACCGAGAGAAAAACCTCAGGGCCTGAAAGAGTGCAGGTGCAGAAGAAGGCGCAGCATCCCACCAAGCACAACAGGATGGGGTGCTGAGGGAGCAGGACACAGGTGTAAATGAGCCGCAGAAAGTCACACTTTCTAACCACTTATGGTCAAGAAGAGAAAGAACAAAGTGCTGGTCACTCGGTCACATCTGACTCTTTGCAACCCCATGGACTGTAGCCCACCAGGCTCCTCCATCCATGGAATTCTCCAGGCAAGGATCCTGGAGTGGGTAGCCACTGCCTTCTCCAGGGGATCTTCCTGACCCAGGGATCGAACCCAGGTCTCCCACATTACAGGCGGATTCTTTACCGTCTGAGCCACCAGGAAAGCCCAAGAATACTGGAGTGGGTACCTATCCCATCTCCAGGGGATCTTCCCAACCCAGGGATCAAATCCAAGTCTCCTGCATTGCAGGCGGATTCTCTACCATCTGAGCCACCAGGGAAGCGCATGCCCGAGAAAGGACCAATACAGATTCCAGCAAAGGCCCTGGTGAGGAGGGTCCTCCCTCAATCCCAAAGATCGCTCAGAAGCAGGAGAAAAAGCCTGAGGACTTGCAAGGCAAATCTCTGGACAGGTCCCCCGTCCCCCTCTCCCGCTGTGGGTCTTGCTGGATGTCTCCTAATCCTCTCCTCCACGCACTTCACCTGACGTGACCCCACCCACCAATGGAAGACACCCAAAGCCTTAGCTTAGGAACGGGGATGAGGTCATCGTGCCTGTGGGGCCATTTTTGGTGCTCATTTCTGAAGAGAATGTTGTGTATAAACAAAGGACTCTGGACCATTTCAGGCCTCTTAACAGGGCAAGAGCAACACTCTAAAAAACACTGGTAACGGAAAGTCACCAACAATGCCAGGAACAGAGCCGGGGATGACCTGTGGGCTCTGCATGGCTGTGGGGTGCTACGCTGCGCTCAGCCAAACCCTCCGCCATGCATGGGCAGCCACTGGAGAGTGGCTGGGCTCTTGGAGAAATCAATCCATTTAGGACAAGTGCCTTTGGACTGCTTAGTTAAGGAGGGACCAAGTTTCTTGGGGTAGGAGAGGGTTAGGGCCCTCGCCTGTACAATGAGGTTGCTGAACTACATGATTTCTAAGCCCAGCCTCTCTAAAACTACTCTGATCATAAGCAGTCGTCAGAGTGGAGCAGATGAGCTGAAAAACAGGCATTTGGGGAGAAAAAAAAAGACAAATTTGGCATTGCCATTTTCTTCAAAATTCTGGGGCAGTCAGTCTGCTCTTTAACTTTGTGGGTTTGACCTAGAAAAACTGTCATTTTGAGGTGAGAAGGGAAAATGACTCTGCTTCTGGGTTAATCCTGTTCTCCCAGAGTCTAAATGAACCTGACACAACTTCAGAGTCTCTCTTCTCTGCCTGCCTGCCTGCCTCTCGTTACTCCTACAAGCGGGCTTAAAACTGCACCATTCTCCTTAAGCTCGAGTTTGCATTTCTAACTGTTCTTTTGGACTTCTGAAGTCTGCTGCGTTCCACCTGAGAGGTTTGGTGGAAGATTTTCTTTCATTTCAGGTTCATTCTTATCAGCCCAATGCAGCAGAGAAAACACACTGCATTCTTATCAGTCCCTGAAGTTGATCTCATTTTTAGCTGAAATATCTGGATGGGGATATAGGAAGTTGAACTATACAGGTCTGAAATGTTTTTTGTTTGATGGTTTAAGATTTAATATGGAAAGATTTAAAATGACAACTTCCCTCGACATTGCTGGAGGGGGAGGGATGAAAAGATCCTTCCCTTTATAGGATCACAACTCAAACATTTCCAGGAGTTGAGCCAGTGAGATAAACGAGGGAGGCAGGACCTGGAGAGAATCACTCACAACAAACCCCATTCCTCAGCCCCTGCTGCAGACTCAGGCTCAGAAACCCAGCAAATTCAACATGTCTTTCAAGAGAGTCTTGAAATCCATATTTAATGTGGACTCTCCCAATTTTAAAAGGCACCAATAAAGCCACATTTTGGTCTGAAAACACTGCAGTCTGGCTACAGCTTTGATGAAGTAACAGGTTTTGGTTTCCCTTTTGTGGTAAACAATGGTCAAACTAGACAAAATATCTGAAGCGATAATTTTCAGGTACTGGGTAACAGAGAACACAGGGCTGTAACCCTTGAGAAAAAGGAATCACTCGAGGTGAGTGAAAGTTATAGTCATTCCAGGTCTCTGCATGGCTCTTCACATTTTGTAGTGTCCAACTCTTTGAGACCCCATGGACTGTAGCCCACCAGGTTCCTCTGTCCACGGAACTCTCCAGGCAAAACTACTGAAATGGGTGCCATTCCCTTCTCCAGGGGAACTTTCCGACCCAGAGATCGAACCCGGGTCTCCTGCATTTCAAGCAGATTCTTTCACCATCTGAGCCACCAGGGGAGCCCCTGTCAGAGGGAAGTGAATCCTAAATAGAGAACAGTATAGCTGGGGAGAGGAAACACAGATCAGAGTTCAGAGTTGCTGAGCCTGCTGGAATTTATAGAACAGGGCATCAGAAAAGAGGAGCTCCAGAAATCAACACAGAGCTACCACTCTTAAACCTCTGGCTGAATACTAAGCCACACAGGTGCAGGCCAAGGGTCCATAAGGCTGGCAAAGAACAGGAACTGGGGAGTTGTGACCTGGTACAGAGGAGATTCTGGAGGTCTGCACAGTGCTGGAGACACTGGAGTTCCACGCAGCCAGAGTGCAAAGGCCTCACTGAACATCCTAGGCATCCAGTTGAGACATCAAAAGTCCATGTCTTGGGAGCAGGGCTACTAGACACCTGCCCGAAAACAACTCAAGTCAGGTCTTGGTAGAATTAAACTGACTGCCAGTATGAACTGTCTACTAGAAAAAACTCAATATTCTTTACAGAAAAGACAACAAATTCAACTCTTCACAACAAACCACCCATAATGTCCAGCACACAACAAAAAATTACTAGAAAAGAGAAGCAGGAAATGTGGCCCATAATGAGGTAGAAAAACAGTCTAAAAACAAAATAGATCAGAGACGACAAAGATGCTGAATTAATGCATGTCTTCCATAGAAAAAAGCATATACTACATACACAGCAATGCGCCCACCAAGTGTTTAAAATGAAACAGGTTTAAGCTTGCACACACGTTCTGCGAGGCAATCCTCATCAGAGTATTTGTGCCGCTTCTTATGAACATGGTCCAAAGTGTGACAGACTTTCTTTGGAAATGGTTTAAAAGGGCAGAGGGAGAGGGAAAGAGTTAAAGATATATTCTCCTTTTTTTATCATGTAAGCTGGAGGGATTTATTTTTAAATGCACGTTTTAAATATCATGTGAGCATTTTAAATATCATGTGAGCAAACAGTATGGTGCTTTTACCCAGAACGATCTGAGACTATGGTAATAGCCTTTCATCTATGTACCACGGGTTGGGGTTGGGGGCAGGCAAGTTTAGGACATTACATTGAAAAATAAACGTATATTTAAAAATATGAAGAGGCAGGTAACAGGTGGTTTGGGGGTTCATTCCTACCGTTCCTTGTTGATAAAAGTGTGGAGCCAGCTCCAACAGCCAAGCAGACTCAATGGCGGTCACATCTCTCATGTAATACTTGGAGGTTTGGATAACTTCATTGTAGATAACCCTGAAATAAGAAGAAATCGCGAGCTATTTTCCTATTTATTATAATTAGAATCAGAACCACAACAATTAGAGATGGTTCCCCTTTACTTTTAAAATGCATCCACCTGTTCTGTGCGCCAGGCACTACACTAGACAAATGTATTCATGTTGCTCACCTAAGCCTCATGACCTGAGTATTAGGTACCAGTGTGCCCACTGCACAGAGGAGACTCTAAGTCCCACGTGATTTCCAGGATATCTCAGTTGAACCTTCTGCTTCCCTATGCTTTTGTTTACACAACTCTGAACAGAGTCTAATGAATTCATCAGAAAATGTAGAAATAGAAGCAAAGGCTCAGTGATTCTGAAAGGAGCTGGGAATTAACTGTAAAGGGACCCAAGGGAACTGTCTAGAGAGATGAAAGCATTCTATATCTTACTGGGAATATGGGTTACACGCACACAGTTGTAACGACTGCTAACAGTTTTCTTTAGGAGCTAATGAGAAGATTGATTGTGGTGATGGATATATAACCCCGTGAATGTATTTAAAGTCACAGGACGGTACACGTTAAGTGGGTAAATTGTATGTATGTGAATTACATAATATCTCCATAAAGCTGTCAAAACACACACACACACACACACACACACACGAGGGGGGAGCTTGCCTAAGGCTGAGGTAACAGATACCAAAAAGTCAAGCCAAGAAGGTAATTTAAATCCCCAGATTTTAAGACTGCATATATTAATATAGATACCAGTTTCCAGGGACTTCCCTGACAGTCCAGTGGTTCAAGGCTCTGCACTTTCATTGCGGGGGCACGGGTTCACTTCCTGGTTGGGGAACTAAGATCACCCATGCCACACCCTGCAGCCGTATCAGCTTCCACAGCGAGTATTAGTATCTGCTCCCTGAAGCCAGCCCTTACAGCCTGGCCCGCGGAAGTGTGAACCTCAGCCACCTATCAAATACCTCCCTCTACGGAAGCCTTTCTCCCCAGGTACTGGAGTCCATCTGTTCTCTGTCGGGCTGTGGAATGGGACCTGGATTCCTCTCTCTGCACAGCTATACCGAGAGTGAGGACAGAGCACCCAGTCTGTGGGTGAACATGAATGCTTGCTGAGGGGATCAGCAGGCAGAGGAATAAGACCATTGGCTTACAGGGATCCTTGACAGAGTAGAAATTCTTTGTAGAACAGAGTCAGCAAATGTGTACTGGGCACCTGGACTCTAGGCGCTGGGGACCCAGAGACGAACCAGAACGAGGCCTTGCCTTCAAAGCACTGACAAAGCAGAGGGGCAGGAGGGGCCTTACCAGCGGGGCGGCTTCTCTGCATAGAGGACCGATGCTGGGTGGATGTGCAATTCATGATCATCACGGATGGTCCTTGGGAAGCAGAGCAATTTTGTCTCAAGTACATTTTAAACACTTCCAGCAAGACCTTCCCACAGATGCATTTAAACTCATCAATAACGCAGGCTGTACTTCACACAAACAAAACTATCCTCTCCATCTTCTCTCGAGCCCTTTATGACCCCTCCCCTACTGTCACCCCAGAAATCAAGAATAAATCATGCTAAAAAAGGGAGAAGGAAAGCAACACATGGACATCCAAATATTTTTCTGCTTATGTTTATGTTTATCTTCTGGAGGTTCTCTTTCAAAAATTTCCTTGAGGACAGAAATAATATACACAATTACTTCTATAAACTTTTATATTAACAAGGTTAAACAGTAAAGGGTATGGAAGAGATAATTATAAATGGGGGGGAAAGAAAGCTCAATACTAGACTATCCACTTCTCTGAGATAATATTTCAAATGCCAACTTAGATTTTATTCAGTTTAATTCAAAAAAATATTTACGGCACACACGACTATTGGTGAGATCAGCTCATGAGAGAAGATTAACAGATCAGAACACTGCTGCTCAAACCATAATTACAGAGCACTTCTGCAGGTGCCAGGAATGTGTGTCAGGAAAGTGCTTCAGGGCCATGACCCAGCGCATCTCCAGCGCTGGAATAAAGCCACTGCCCGGGTGCTGGCTGTCTTATCAGGCGACCAACACTGAACTTTGTCCCAAAGGGACTGACCACCATGAAGCGTGTTGTGTAGCCTGTATTTCTATTGAGGATACTGGTGAAAGACTTTTGTGAATGCCAGTGGGAATTGCTAATTAATACTCTTGAGGAGAGCGGGGTAATCAGAATGACAATGAAACGATGGTTCTCACTGGAGAAGATCACAGCCTGTCCGGAGCTGCCTCGGACAGAACAGCTCAGTGCTGGAAGCTGGGAGGAGAGTACATACGATGGGCAACAGAACCGTGACACTGATAGGCTGGAACACCTGGCCTGGGGTGACAAATAGAACATACTAGAAACAAATGTAAAGTGCTATCCTGAGGCCCAGTCAGCAACCAAATACTGGATGAAGGAGACCTGGCTGCCAAAAAAACAAAGAAGGTCAATGCAATTCTGGGCTCATTAACAAAGCCCAGTGGGAAGAGTTTGGGGGAGAATGGGAACCCGTATATGTATGCCTGAGTCCCCTAAGGTGTTCATCTGAAACTAACAAAACATTGGTAATTGGTTATACCCCAAGAGAAAATAAAAACCTAAAAAAACAAAAAAACAGAGCCCAGTATCTGGAATGGGACACCACGGAGAGTTCAGGATCACAGGACTATAATATGTTCTGAGGGGAAAAAGCTAACAATAGTCTCAGGCGAAAACCCAAAGACAAGTTAGGGAGAG
This sequence comes from Bos javanicus, assembly GCF_032452875.1. NCBI lineage: Eukaryota > Metazoa > Chordata > Mammalia > Artiodactyla > Bovidae > Bos > Bos javanicus. The sequence goes on along the minus strand of NC_083880.1, from coordinate 67,766,084 downwards.
GCCCTTTTGAGCACTCCCTTATTAAAGAAGGGACTTTCCTTGTGGCTCAGCTGGTAAAGAATCTGCCTGCAATGCGGGAGACCTAGGTCTAATTCCTGGGTTGGGAAGGTCCTCTGGAGAAGGGAAAGGCTACCCACTCTAGTACTCTGGCCTGGAGAATTCCATGGACTTTGTAGTCCATGGGCTCGCAAACAGCTGGACACGACTGAGCGACTTTCACTTTCACTTTATTAAAGAGGAGCACCTTCTAATCACTGCTCTAAAAAACTGGCTAAAGTGAAGTTACAAAACTAAAACCAGCTCAGAAACAGAAAGACAGACTAAAGTAACACTTCAACAAACTGGAATGATTTGGTTTGGAGAAAAGAGGGCTAACTAGGTGTTAGCTTTCACCAAATTTGAATATACCAGAGGTTATCGGAGGTCATCAGTGAATCTTCTACACCTGGAAAATGGAACTGGAAGAGACAGGCTGTAGTTTTCAGCAGAGGGAGGGGCTGGCCAGCACATGAAGAACACTCACCAACATTCCAGTGTGGCTACAATGCACCTGGGGAGCTTCAGTTGTGCAGACCTCTAAAAACGTCACGAAGCACCCAACAGCAAAACTAACTTCTCTAGGAGAGAGCACCTGTAATGGTTCCCTTGAGTCCTATTACTCTCTGATTACAACAGATATGTTACCAGCCTGCAGACTTGTAACAGGCTTCCCTGATAGCTCAGTTGGTAAAGAATCCACCTGCAATGCACCTGCAGGAGACACCAGTTCGATCCCTGAGTCGGGAAGATCTGCTGGAGAAGGGATAGGCTACCCACTCCAGTATTCTTGGGCTTCCCTGGTGGCTCAGCTGGTAAAGAATCTGCGCATAATGCAGGAGACCTAGGTTCCATCCCTGGGTTGCCAAGATCCCCTGGAGAAGGGAAAGGCTACCCACTCCAGTATTCTGGCCTGGAGAATTCCACAGACTGTATAGTCCATGGGGTCGCAAAGAGTCGGACATGACTGAGCGACTTCCACTTTCAGACTTGTAACTATCATCCTCCTACAACACATGGATGGGCTGAACATTTGAGAATCATTTCCACGAAGTTAAGACATTTTGCTTAAATCTGTACAGCTAACCTCAATGCATCTTTAGAAGGAGGCAAGGTGCAAATAAAGAAAAATGATTTAACTTCTCTGCTTTCTCTGCATGTCAGCTTGCTGTTGGGTTTGGTTTATTTTTAAGATTTTAATAACTTAAGTGACTTCACAAATGACTTCACAAAGTATCATGTTACCTATAAGCTCCAGTAGAATGAAACCTCGCAGCATTTGCAAAGAATCCGGAAACGATGCACCTCAGAACTGGATCTGGATCACCTACACAAACAGGGATGGATGAGATGAGACCTCACCTGCCCTATGCTCTGTCCTGTGAGGCCCACCCCAGGCTGCCTTGAGCCGCCTTGAAACCATCTCCTGAATGGGTTCAGCCCCACGATTCCCAGTGCCAAATGCCTGCCCTGGCACCATCTATAGGGGTCCCCACCCTCCACAATGGCTGCTGATGGAAACATATCAGACTGTTCCTTAACCTGGGACCACCCCCCCAATTCCCCTGCACCCCCAGCCACAGAGGACCAGACCAAGGCTGGGCACCAGAACCTACAGAGCACTCCACAGGCTGGCCAGTGACCTTGGAACTCCTCTTTAGGAGAGCATTTTACAGGAATGATGTTCCTTCCCTAAGACCCAACCTAGGACATTAACACTACAACATTATTTCTGTGATTACAGTTCGTTTGTAATTCTTCAAAATTTTCAAACAGCTCAGTTTAACTGGCGTCTGTGCTGCTGTAGTAAACATCTTCCAAGGATAAAGCCTGCTCAATTAGATGATTTCTACATGATATATCCAAATTATTCTGCAAAAACGATAATGCCATCCATATGGCTTATGACATACGATATTTCATCAATTCTAAGATTTATTTTTTTTTACACTTTAACTCACTGAAATCAGGACAGCATTTTATAATTATAATTGGCAACAGTTTTTCTTTCTTAATGACACATAAAATAATGGTATGTCTTAATGGTGTCTTATGTTGGTAAATAGGTTACCAAAAAGTGGTATGATTTACAAAGCCATCAACAGCGTATGAGAATGTCAGTTTTCCTGCATTCTTACCAGCAATGTTCTGGCACAAAGGTACCCCTTCTTTAACTGTACACTTATTTATTACTATTACTGTATTTCTTCTTTTCAAATTTTCCATTCCATTCCTTTGCCCATTTATCAACTTGGAAATTAGGTGTTTTTTTCCTTAATATGTTAAATAAATTCACTCTATAATAAAGCTTTTTTTATCCCTTATATCTGTTGAAAATATTTTTTCACTGTTTTCTTTAACATCTAGTTTTTTTTTAATTGGAGGATAATTACTTTACAATGCTGTGTTGGTTTCTGCTGTCAATGTCCATCAGCCACAAGTATACATATATTCCCTCCCTTTTGAAGAGAAGTTTTCAATTTGCATGTAATTTATTGCATTTCCATAATTTTCTCTATTGTTCTTCAGCACAGAACTGAAAAAAATCCCAAATCTGCATTTCCAAACACAATCTGATCCTAGACTAAGTTCCTTCTCTCCACTTGCCCGAAAGAAGTTATCTATGCAGAATGTGCATTGTTACCAAAATGAGATAATTCCCAAGGGATAAAAACTGCCCTCCTTAAGGAGTAGGATAGTGGGAAATCTTAAATATTACAAGGACTGTGGCCCTCCAGAGCTCAACCCTACCTTACAAAATCTTATCCCTTAGTACTGAATTTCTCTTGGTAAAAAGAATTTAAATTCAATATAACTCTTCTCCTGGGCGAGGGGTTTGATAGGGACAGAGTGAAGGGACAAAGCAGGTGATAAACAGTTAATCCCACTAGGGAATTGTAAGCAGTGAAAAAGTATAGGAGATTTAAGTTAATGATCATTCAAGAAAGTAGGTTTAATTAACCACAAAATCCAGCAGGCTTACTTCAAAACAAAACCATGCAACAGAAGCAGGAGACATGCTCAAAAGCACTGAAAGAATGGTGGCCTGAGACCCCACATCCTCAGTGAGCTCAGGAAGCTAATGATTCCTAGGTCACGCTTCTCTGCCCACGCTAAAAACAAAAACATGAGAAAGGTGGCGTTATCCTGAAACCTGCGCTGATTTACCGCATTTTAGTCTGCGTTACCACCTTCTGGCTCATTTTCACTGCACCATGACAGTCCCCGTTTGACTATGTAGGGACAAGAAAGCTCCCTGGCCTGATGGAGAGGAGAAGCTGAAGATGGAAGCCTGATGTCCACTCAAGAATGAGGAAGAAGGTGGTCTTTTTCCCCTCCCCCGATTTCCCTTCAATTATAAAGCTGCAGCCCACTAAGTTCTCCGTGTGCACCTTCTTGCCCGCCCGCTCGTAAGCCTCACGAGCATCCTATTCTAATCAATCGCTTCTTATCTGTCACTTTGTGTTTTCCTAAATTCTTTCTGCACTGAGGCCTAAAGAATTGGAGCTCTTCCTTTGGAGCCTCCAAGACACATTTCTGCTGTTTCAAGCTGACAATGAAAAACAGGTTAAGAAACAAAGATGCAGATGTATGGCTGCTCGCTATCTCCTGGGAGACAGGCACTTGATCAGCTTCTCCCCAGTTAGCTGCCTCTGTGAGCTTCCTGTCTGTACTGATGATACTTTACCCAGTCACCCGGGCTCAGTGCTTCCCTCTCTTAGGAGCGTGGTCATCCATCAACACCCTCTGAGCATCTGATACGCTCCTCTCTGCCAGCACTTGTCTCCACAGTCCTCTTTGCCTAGTGAGCCCTTTGCCACTGGTTTCTAATCCAACCAGTTTGCTCAACTGGACTTCCACCACTACTCGAGGCCCACTGTGAGCCCTCTCAGTACCCCCCAACCCCAGGATTCCATCTTCCCTGCATTCCTACTACAATCCCCATCACTGTACACCATGAGCACTCAAACATCTATTCCTGTAGTCTCTAAGACAACTGATAATCTCATTTGCAGTACTTTGTGTCTCTGTAGGAATCTCTCCCGTCACTGCACTGTTTCAACAGTAAGAACCGCGTCTTTGTCATCATGTAATTAGTTTCCCTTAGTAGGAAAACAACATAAAGCTCTGGAATGAAGCTGCCTGAGCTCTGAGGCCACTCACTCACTGTGCGACCTCCGTGTGGCACGTCACTCACTACCTCTCAGCCCACTTTTCTCATCTGAAGAATGGGAATCACGGCAGCGCATGCTTCACTGGAGCTCTGTGAGCACTAAATGAACTCACGTATGAAGACACAGCCCTGCTGGGCCTGTAACGGGTGCTGCAGTTAGGTTAGTAAGAGCTAGTAGTGCCAGGAGTGTTTCCAAGAGCCTGGCACACAGGAGATGTTCAAAAGACAACTGCTGACTGGCTAAGCAGACACACCACCCCCCTGAAAGCGTGTGTTGGCGCCACACAGGCCCATCTTTGCTAGTTACCAGCTGTGTTGTCCCGAACTTAAATTAACTTCTCCCTGGGACCTTACAACTCCTCTGTAAAATAAGGATAACATCACCTACACCCTGGAGTAGCAGAGTAAGTGAGAGAATATTAAATAAAACCCCCGTGGTGCAACCGAGCGTGTCCTCAACTAACAGGAGTCACTGGCACTGCCAGAGGCCAGAGACTGTCTTACACAGCACTTCCATCTTACCTGGCGACTGTCTAGGCTAAACACACAGTACGTGCTTTAGTAACACCTGTAGCTGAAAATAAAAGGCAGTTTATACGGAATGGCCATAAATGTTATCCATGTAAAAGTCATTTTTCTTGCAAAGCCTACAATAGGGAAAATTAACCACATGGCATACAATGAGGTAAAGAATGGTAATGATTCGTAAGTGTTGTCAGGGCTTGTTAAAAATTTTAAATAAAAATAGTCCTCGGAAATGAAAACGGACCTCCTTGGCGGGGGGAATATGCTCCCTTCACATGCAGCTTTTCACCAACACAGGCAATTCAAAATGTGAGCCCAGTGTGGGTCCAGCGTATACTGTGTTGTCTCACACCGCCCAGCCTGAGAACGCCAAGAATGCAACTCCACAGGGCAGAGAGAGGAGCGTCATGAGCAGTGGCGGTTTATTCTTACCTTCACTGGATTTCTTGGGCACCTGAAACTTGACGAGAAGCTTTTTCAACTGCTCCCTCACTGTCGAAGCTCTGACGAGACCCTTGTAATTCAGGAAATGTTCCTGACACCACTGGGAGTTCTTGTTGTGCTGCAGGGCAACGCACACACAGGGAGGGTGAGACAGCACAGGACAACTCTCGGCTGAGGCTGCGTGGCGGGCGCCACTCGACTCTGCCCTCTTTAGCTTCCTTAATGGGACAAGATCTTCAAGTCATTACAGGCCTTTTGGGGCCCCATCTCTCTACACAGATGCTGATCACCCTGCTTACCATCTGACTGCTGTCCAATCTCACTCTCTTGTGCTAAAGGGCAAGTGAGAACTTAACAATAAGCAGTCTTAAGTATCTCCATGAGAGTGGCCAACTATCAGACAGAACCCTTCCCTGCGGCTCTTTGCAAATCAACCTTCCCTCTCTGGCAGCTCAAGGTTATCACTTTACTTGACAACAGGCAAGTACAAGAAGGTCTGGTACTGATGCGTAAGCCCAATACTTCGGCCACCTGATACAAAGAGCCGATTCACTGGAAAAGACCCTGATGCTGGGAAAGACCAAGGGCAAAAGAAGAAAGGGGTGGCAGAGATGGTTACATAGCATCCCCAATTCAATGGACATGAATTTGAGCAAACTGCACTGCAGGAGCGGAGAAGGCAATGGCACCCCACTCCAGTACTCTTGCCTGGAAAATCCCATGGATGGAGGAGCCTGGTGGGCTGTAGTCCATAGGGTCGCTAAGAGTCGGACACTACTGAGCTTTCGCTTTCACACGACTGAGCTTTTCACTTTCACTTCTCACTTTTATGCTTTGGAGAAGGAAATGGCAACCCACTGCAGTGTTCTTGCCTGGAGAATCCCAGGGACGGGAGAGCCTGGTGAGCTACCGTCTACAGAGTCGCACAGAGTCGGACACAACTGAAGCGACTTAGCAGCAGCAACAGCAGCACTGCAGGAGATAGTGAAGGACAGGGAAGCCTGGCATGCTGCAGTCCACAGGGTCTCAAAACGCTGGACACGAATAAGCGACTGAACAACAGACTACCTCCAATGGACGGGAGCATGGAGGGGGCCTTTGTAGCGGCAACTGTGCTTACTTTGATAAATGCTTCATACACATTGAGCATGGTAAGATGGTCACCCTCCTCCACAGCAAATTTTCGGTGCGCTCGAATCTGGAAAGAATAAGGCAATGTTTAGAAGCTGACTCCTGTGAGCCTCTTGTCCTGGAGGTAACATTACACGATGAATAGCTCAGTATAATTCATTTGCAACACTGTCTTAATTTCAAGTGTACATAAATATCGTAACTTTTCCCTCACAGTCTTTCCAGCATTCACCCATCTACTCATCACGAATGCCTGGGCTGGGAGGGCCCTGTCAGCAGCTTGGCTGTGCCAGGCCTGCTGTGCCCAGGCAAGAACTCCTGGCATCCCTAATGAGCCCACCAAGGTTGCCCCCAGAGAAGCCTTGAAAACAACCTCCCTTACTTTTGAAAAGTCAGTAGGACAATGGTTAAGATTTGGACCGTGAAAGGCAACTCCACCAATTCTGGCTGAGCAACTGTAAGTTACTGAACTTTTCTGTGCCTCAATCTCTAAATATGGTGACAGTAATACCTCCCTCCCAAGTTCACACTGAAGATAAAATGACATGATGTAGGAAAAATTTTGGCACAATGTCAGGCACAAAGTAAGATAAACACTCCAAACTGAAGCTGCTCTGTCACCAGCAGTCCATGGGCAATTTTAACAAATGAAAGCCCAAAGTGAGCAAGACTCGTACGAACAGCTTGGGGAAAAAGTCAGACTTACAGCCTGAGACTTCTGGTTTGAGGGGACCACAAAGACATTCTGGATCTGCATCATGGCGGCAATGCTCAGAATTTCCTGAGAACAGCCAAAATTCCCTATAAAACAAAACGCATGTTTGATTTCAAATATATCATGTGTCACGAGAAGAAAAAGATGTTCTCTGATGTTTGCCTTGCAGCATACTATAAAGCAAGATCATCTATTTCTACATAGCTTCATTTTAAAATCTTATATAAACACTTCACCCTGCCAAATGGGATGCTCCGTATACATGGTCCAGATGAATGGAGGCCTGGAAGGACTCCATTCTGCAGCAGTCACACCAAAGGACTCTGCCATGAGACTCAACTAGGGTAGGTCAGCTCCATACCTGCTCCCTCCTCTCTAGATGGATACCTGGAATCCTGGAAGAAAGCCTAAGAGGGAGAGGGGGCAGGGAATACGTGGGCTGTGTCCCTCTGCTCTGGGATCTTTCTATGAGGTGGCCTCCCTCTCAACAGGGCTCACTTCACTGGGCAAGGCTGAGGCATAGCTAGACCAGGGAAGCATGCGGTGGGCCACAGCTGCTGGCACCTGGGCAGAGTCTGTAGCAACCAGCCCTCCAGGGCATCAGATGGAGTGAACTGCCCTGCATGCTCCCCCACAGCTTCCGGCCTCACAAATGATCTTTCCTGCTTCTCAATGCAAGCCCGTTAGCTCCAAGACACAACTATAGCTAACTTTTCACCACGCTTAATCTGAAACACAGCTTTGTTGACTGCCAGTGAATATAAAGTTAGACCAAAGCAAGACAGAACTAGTATTTCCCTTCTCTGGGCTGTTGGGGGTGGCGAGTGCAGTCTCTAGTCTCCAGAGGATTTTGACTTCTACATATGAGAGGATCTTGAGGCTCTACACTTTGATCCCTTAACTAATATTCTCATAAAAATCTGAAAGCATCAGAGAAGCTGGGACTCTTGCCCATGGGTAGTGCAAATACAAAGTGGAGGACGCTGTGGTGATTCCTCAAAAACTAAATGCAGAATCACCGAGCAAGCGATTCCACCCTAAGTATTAGACCTCAAAGAAGTGAAAGCAGGGACACAAGCACATGCTTGTACACCTGTGTGCAGAGCAGCACGAGTCACAAAAGCCAAAGGGTGGCAGCTCCCTGGGAATCCGCCAACAGGTGAATGGTCTATTTGCACAGTGGAATATTACTCAGCCTTAAAAAAAATCCTGACACACGATACAATAGGAACCCTGAAGACACTGTACCAACTGAAAAAATCAGTCACAAAAAGACAAATATCGTATGATTCCACTTACATGAGGTTCCTAGAATCGTCAAATTCATAGAGACAGGAAGTAGAACAGTGGTTGTCAGGGGTTGGGGGAGGGGAGAATGGGAGTTAAGTGTTTAATGGGTAGAGTTCCGGTTTGACAAAAATGAAAACATTCTGGAGATGGATGGTGGTGGTGGTTGGACAACAACGCGAAAGTACTTAATGCTGCAGAACTGTCCATTTTAACATTTTTAATTGCATTTAAAAATGAGTAAAATGGTAAGTTTTATGTTGTGTATTTTTCACCACAAATTTATACAAAAACTCAGGTGTCAGACCCACAGGAAGCAAACAAAAGCGTTTCCTGAATTAATGATGACGGACCTTGAATCACAAGTTAACAACATGCCCCAAAGCAGACATCTTTAGATGAAAACTCCTTCAGGCTTAAAAAAAATGCTGGCACATGCTACATTGTGCCCCCTCCCCCAAGGTACACAGAATTTGAGAAACAACTTTCCCGACAAAATAAAATCAATGAGAACCGCTGGTCTCCACCTACCTGATTCAAGCAGCATTTTTGCAAACATGGGATTCAAAGGAAACTCTGCTATTCTCATGCCAAGAGGTTCAGTTAGGCGACAGTCTTTGTCTAGACCTGCCGTAAGAACAACAAAAGGCAGAAGGCATGTACCAGTGTTGGAAGATGTACAGTTGTTGGGAGAATAAAAGGTAATACATGCTAGCCAAGGTGTATCCAGGAGATGAATCATACACTATCAGCTTCAACCTGATTGCTGTTACAGTAGAAAAAGAAAAGATTTCCTCGGAGCTCTTGAATACTCAATTTTGAAAAATTAATTCTAATGGCCTCTATGGGCTTCCCTGGTGGCTCAGTGGTAAAGAATCCACCCGCCAACGCAGGAGATGCAGGTTCGATCCCTGGGTCAGGAAGATTCCTTGGAGGGAGGAAGAAATGGCAACCTACTCCAGTATTCTTGCCTGGGAAAGCCCATGGACAGAGGAGCCTGATGGGCTACAGTCAATGGGGTCGCAAAGAGTTGGGACATATCTTAGGGACTAAACAACAATGGCCTCTATGTAAAGACCTAAGTATAAGGAAATGGCCCCAGACCCGCCTCCGGCCCCCATCCTCTCCTAGTTCTACTTCTCCCCAGAACCTCCCTCTCCCAGGGCCCAACCCACAACCAGATAGTGCCAAACACAGAGGGCACTTTCCTTAGGGCCCCAGCAGCCTTCGCGCCTGCTAACTACAGCTCCTTGGAAATACTCTTCCCCAGCGTCCATGACCCACACTGTCTGGCTTCTCTGCCACCTCTCCTGCTGTTTTCTCTGCCTCACCTCTGGACTACTGCACTCTCTTCCCACGCTAGCAAGGTAATGCTCAAAATCCTCCAAGCTAGGTTCCAGCAGTGTGTGAATCATGAACTTTCAGATGTACAAGCTGGGTTTAGAAAAGGCAGAGGGAGCGGAGATCAAATTGCTAACATTCACTGGGTCACAGAGAAAGCAAGGGAATTCCAGAAATAACATTCATTTCTGCTTCACTTACCACGCAAAAGCCTGTGACTGTGTGGATCACAAAAAACTATGGAAAATTCCATTTTTCTCCCCATCACTTATGGCAAATAGATGGGGAAAAAACAGAAACAGTAACAGATTTATTTTCCTGGGCTCCAAAATCACTGTGGACTGTGATTGCAACCATGAAATTAAAAGGCTCTTGCCCCCTGGAACAAAAGCTATGACAAACCTAGACAGCGTATTAAAAACTAGACATCACTTTGACGACAAAGTCTGTATAGTCAAGGCTGTGGTTTTTCCAGTAGTCCTGTATGGATGTGAGAGTTGGACCATAAAGAAGGCTGAGCGCCGAAGAATTGATGCTTTCAAACTGTGGTGCTGGTAAAGACTCTTGAGAGTCCCTTGGATAGTAAGGAGATCAAACCAGTCAATCCTAAAGGAAATCAAACCTGAATATTCATCAGAAGGACTGATGCTGAAACTGAAGCTCCAAAATTTTGACCACCTGATGTGAAAAGTCAACTCTTGGGAAAGACCCTGATGCTGGGAAAGATTGAGGGCAGGAACAGAAGGGGCTGACAAAGGATAAGATGGTTAGATAGCATCACTGACTCAATGGACATGAATCTGAGCAAACTCCAGGAGACAGGGAAGGACAGAGGAGTTTGGTGTGCCATAGTCCATAGCCGCAAAGAGTCTGACCTGACTTAAGTGACTGAACAGCAACAACATTTGGGGCTAACTTGAACTGCACATTTTAAATGGGTGAATTACACGGTGTATGAATTATACCTCAATAAAGATCTTAGGAACTAAAAAAAAATCTTAAAGAACAAAACCGCCACTGAAATTTAATACCAAACTGGATATTATCTTCATTGGAGGCAACCTTCACAGAAAAGACACTTCCAAAAGAGGTGAATTTAGGCCACAATTTTCTCTATTTTAAGATAAACACCACATTTTCAAACAAGAGAATAAGAGTTCCTCCATAACATGGTGTCTCCTTGTCCCAACAATATCATAGGCCGGTATTCTACCCAATCCTCCACTGGAACTCCAGGAGTGGAAGGAAGGGGGTTTAGGGAGAGAACACTGAGCCAGTTTCAGAACGGTGTCAGGGACAGAGAATAAGGCCCAGCTGGGTGACAGCTGAAATACTGGTAAAAGAATCTTCCAGGTGTCTCTTAGGAAGTATAGCTATAGCGATGGTTATTAAAAGCTTTTGATGTATTGACATGCTTCATAAATTTATTGTCCCGATTGGATTTCATGATCCAATCATAAAGTGAAAGTAAAGTGTTAGCTGCTCAGTTGTGTCTGACTCTTTGCAACCCCATGGACTGTAGCCTGCCAGCCTCCTCTGTCCATGGGATTCTCCAGGCAAGAGTACTGGAGCGAGTTGCCATGCCCTCCTCCAGGGGATCTTCCCAACCCAGGGATCAATCATGGTCCCACCTTATTTCGATAAGCTTACATGTCACTGAGAGGATCATATATATGGGAAGAACCAAGTCCATCCTTGAAGATACCAAGAGCCCTAGAGTGAATACAACCTAATATCACATACTAATAAATACGTAAGAAACACAGAGTAAGAGACAGACGTACCTCCCAGAGCATAGAGTAACTCCAGTGCTTGAACCATCGACTGCGCTGGAGGTGGCTGGAAGAAGCATAAATCCCCCAAGTTAATTTCATCAGGCACCAGCCATAACAAGGCGACTGTTTCCTGCTCAAACCCACTCTTTGCTTTAACACGCCCCAGACTTCCCAACCTCCACTCTGGAGATGTCCTTCCTCTCCCTCTCAGCACCCTTCCTACTCCTTGGTTTTCAATCTCAGCTTGAGTAAACATTTCCTTTGAAGCTTTCCCTCAGGCTCCACTCCCATCAGAAGAGATGGGTCCTTACCGTGACCTATCTTCTTGCTTTCCCTAAACTCTCATCAAAGATTTCTACTTTTTACCTCATGTCTCGACCTTCTAAGAAGCCCCATGATACTGCAGTATTGACGGACTATTCATCTTTGTACCACCCAGAGCTCTGCCCCAGGCCCTCCCTACAGGGACCAACTGACATCAGTTGGATTTGAACTTCTGGAAATAGAGAGAATGCTAGACAATCTGAAGTTTAACAAAGCTGATACTGTGACTTCCAGTCTGAGTCTCTGGATCCTCATGTCTTCTTTCTTTCCACGAACCTTTACTGAACACCTACTACTGTATGCAAAGCATCACTACTATCTCCTAAACGATTTCATCCATAAGCCACATAATAAAATTATAGTCCTTTTGCAAACTGCATAACTTTTTTCTAAATGCGTTCACAACAAATGTATTCTAAATATATACTTTTGCAGGTGAGGAAAGTGAATAACAAAATGTAAAAGACATTTGAACAAGATCCTAGAGGCCACTGGTGGCAAAGCCAGAGACAGAACTCAGGTCTCGTTTTTTCCACTCTGCCACACCCACTTGGAAAAGGAAATGGCAACCCACTCCAGTACTCTTGCCTGGAAAATTCCATGACAGAGGAGCCTGGTAAGCTAGAGTCCACGGAATCGCAGAGAGTCACACACGACTGAGCAACTTCACCTCACACCCACTGGACTGCCAAGGAACAAAGGTGTACTTCTGGAAGCTGTGCTGACTGCAGGCACATCCTGACGAGGGCAGAAACTAGACCTGACTCACGACACACCAGGGCTTCAACAAACCGCTTCGGACTAGATCACATAACTGATTCACTAGTCCTTTCCCAGTGCCCACGACATCCTACTTTACGAAGAGGAAACATACCCACAGCACCTAAAAGGGGGCTTGACCCCTGTCTTTACGCCGAGACTACATGAGTAACAGGAATGACCGAGCGCTGAATGAGGTTCTGAATAATTACAGAACAAAACAGACAGGCCCTCTTGGACTCCTTTTAATCCTTGGCCCTGTTTGCAGTCAAATCACCAGGCCTGATGAATTCTTCTCTTGGGATTCATCATCAATCAAAAAGCCCACACCTTTACCCCCTCCTCCCCCAATCACATCCAGAAGATTTTCACCTCAACACACACTTACTAGTATTTCTCTATGGCCTCATCTGATTGGAGATCACATAAAAACAGTTTTAATGCAGCTCAAAGGACTGTGTGTGCGTACAGTTTTAGTCTGCTTTTCTCACTGCCTGGTGTTCTGCTCCCACTGTTTCTTATACTCATGGCCGCTTCACCACCGCTTGACCCTGGGACAGCTGCATGCTATCCAACAAGGTCATACACTATGAAATAAGCACCTTTCTTGCTACTGGGCAACTGAGTGGTTTTCAGTTCTTTGCTATTGTAATTATCACTGCTAAATATATAAAATTATATGCATCCTGTGATTTCAACTGTTTAAAAAAAAAAACCCACAATTTCAGGGGAAAATAACCAGAAGGGAATATATGAAGATGTATTTATATGTATTCTCTTCGTTTCTCAGCTATCCAAAAGTTTATGATTTTCATTATTATATTTTTAATTTAATATAAAATGACACTATAATCATTATCCTACATATAAGTTATTTGTTTCTTTTGAATTATTTTCAGGAGAAAATTTCCCAAGAAGAAATACCAGGCATTGCTACAACTCATAATGTCAGAAAGTCCTCCATGAGGACTGAAACAGAATACAAAACCACTTCCCCCAAGTTGTGTCAGCTGGACTTTATCATTTTTCTTTATGTTTGATCATTCAATTAATGTAGAGTGGAACCACTATTTCAATTTGCATTTCTTTCTCCTAGAGAAGTCAAACATATTCCAATGTTGGTTACTATCTGCGCTGTTCAGGCAACATCAGGGACTTTATCATCCAGGAATCTGGCCTAGTTACACACATCAACCAGGTCGGGACAGAATAGAGAGTCAAAAAACACAAGTTTTCAAGTCATAAAAATTCAAGAAGAAAACATGAGTGAGCATTTATTAACTGACTGAGATACGGGGAAGTGCTTCACAAGCACAAGAAAAGAAAATCACAGAGCAAAGGTGGAAAGACCTTGCTGTGGAAACGTTTACAGTGGCTGCACGTAACGAAACAATAACATACAAACAACTAGAAGAACTGTTCACAAGAAAGACTACAGACAGAGGTGAGCAGCTTTAACTAGTTAAGGCTTTAATAGTTAAAGGACTCTTAAAAATCACTAATAAACCTAAAATAGTTTAATTCAGAAGAAATTAAAGTGGCTGATAATGTTCCAGTGGTCATGTATGGATGTGAGAGTTGGACTGTGAGGAAAGCTGAGTGCTGAAGAATTGATGCTTTTCAACTGTGGTGTTGGAGAAGACTCTTGGGAGTCCCTTGGACTGCAAGGAGATCCAACCAGTCCATCCTAAAGGAGATCAGTCCTGGGTGTTCACTGGAAGGACTGATGCTGAAGCTGAAACTCCAATACTTTGGCCACCTGATGCGAAGAGCTGACTCATTGGAAAAGCCCCTGATGCTGGGAAAGATTGAGGGCAGGAGGAGAAGGGCATGACAGAGGATGAGATGGCTGGATGGAATCACCGACTCAATGGACATGAGTTTGGGTGGACTCCAGGAGTTGGTGATAGACAGGGAAGCCTGGCGTGCTGTGGTTCATGGAGTCACAGAGTCGGACATGACTGAGCGACTGAACTGAACTGATAATTTTTTTAACCTTATGAGCAATCAAAAAAGATAAGAGATAATATTTTTCCTTCTTCCTCCCACCAACCAAATTAGAAAAACTCTAAAAGAAGATAACACAGCAGGATGGGTGGCCAGTGAGTCAGGCATGCATGCACTACGCAAGCTTATACCTGTAAAGGAATTCGGCCATGTATCGAGGACCTACGAAATGATTATGGCCTTTGACCCAATAAACCCACTCCTGGAAATAAGCAGAAATGCAATCCGCTGTAGGGACTTTCCCTGTAGCTCCACCATAGACCTCCTGGCTTCCCCAGTCGGGATACTTCTTTATCATGCCGACACACTCCTGGATCACTCCACCCCTCCTGACTCGCTAAAATCCCACTTGGGTTTCAGGTCTCGCCTCAGACATGACTTAACTGGGCTGCGGGCCTTTCCTGTGTCTCTCAGAGCACAGGACACAGACCCTGTCATTACTCCACTTACTCTCTCTCCCCCAACAGACAAGAACAGAAGTTGTCACCCTTGTCTGGCTGTTCTCTCCTAGGCCCTGCACATGATACCCGCGGCTAAGTGAAAAACACCAGAAAGGTAGCATGCTCTGTACCGATGTCAGCACCCCCCTGGGAGCATTCCAGTGTCCCGACAGCTGCAGATGGAAGGCAGGACTTACCGACATGAAGTGGAACCTGAGGACATTGTCGATCCCCAGCGCCTTCAGCTGCAGGATGACGGGGGCCAGGTTGCTCCGCTGCATCTCAGGGACGGTGGACTGAGGCAGCTGGTCAAAGGCTTCCTCTGGGGATAGGAAATCAGAACTGTTTGGGATAAAATGTCACAATCAAATGTGACCATTCTGCCAAAGAAACGTTGTCCTTCTCTCACTTTAATGAGGGGCTCTAGGAGTCTAGGCTCAGACTCATATGATACTGTGATAGAACGTTGCTTCCTATTTAGGAAAGACCTTTTTCTTTTTTTTAAACTTTAGATAAATATATTTTAACAATTTCGACTTTAGATAAATGTATTTTAACAATTTCAACTTTAGATAAATGTATTTTAACAATATGTCTTTATAAAAGTATGTCCTTTCACTTTAGAATGCTTTTTACAATGTGATTCTTGTTAGCAAAACATCAAAACAAAGCAACAAGTGTTACTGGGGGTGCCCTGTTTCCGTTCCCTCTGCTAGGGACAGAGCCAAGGAGCCAAGGCCTATATATAAAAGCAAAGAACAATTTCAGGATAAATTACCAAATAAAACCAAATAACCAAAATATCTTTAAAATATTAAAAAAATGACCAAATCTCATAAAGACCAAAAATTGTCCAACTTTTTAAATCAAGCCAGGCACATACGTCACTCCCAGAATCCAATGCTGCCTCGAACGGATTAACGAATGCTTACACACACCATCAGGAACAAAAGGTGACCTCGAACAGGAAAAGGCACCACAGAGTTCAGGAGGCCAAGATGGGAGGGGCAGGAGCGGGGGGGTGGGGGGGGGGGGGGGGGGGGGACAGAGACTCTGGGAAGCCTTTATAAAGAAGCTAGATAAAAAGGGTCAGGGAAAAAAACAGGGAGGAAGAGATTAAACCCTTTTCGTGTATATTCAGAAAGTCTATGGATCATTTAGAGAAGGATTATAGACAAAATCCTCCCACATCAGTCAACATTTTACCTGTGCACACCCTCCTTCACACAAAGGTGGCCTAGCTTCCAACAGAAATCTTTAATTAACCAGAGAAAAGTCAGAGCAGAACAAAAGGTGTCATGAAGAAACAGCACTATCACTGAAGGACTTAAAAAAAAAAAACTTTAGTTTGACAAAAGAGACAATAAATATTCTGTAAGCTGACTGATACAAATCGTCAAATGCATGAGCCCACCTGGAAGGTTCCGGGTAACAGGCAATGGCTGCTGCTGCTAAGTCGCTTCAGTCCTGTCCGACTCTGTGCAACCCCAGAGACAGCCCACCAGGCTCCCCAGTCCCCGGGATCCTCCAGGCAAGAACACTGGAGTGCGTTGCCATTTCCTTCTCCAAACAGGCAATGGCAGGAAGTTCCAAATGGGATATTCCCTTCAAGTTTCAAGAGCGTTTGGGGGGTAGCCTTTTGGTAGCATAACCACATTTTCCAAGCACACTGCGATCAGGTAAGAGGACGATCCTGATGAAGATGCTCACAGGAAGCAGGTGCTTCTTAAGAGTTCAAGGACACTTCGGTTAAGTTCAAGGACACTTGAGTCTACTGAGGACCAAGTACACAGGGCACTGGGCCCAGGGCTGCAGGAGCTGTGGGCCAACAGCTTTTGAGACATTTCCGTGATTCAGAGGGTCTGGGACCGAGATGAGGATCAGGCTAGGTCCCAGTGGAGGGTCCTCCTGAGGAGAAATGGAGGCTGAAGGGTGGACAGAAGACGGCTGAGGGGAGAAGGGATTTAGGGCACTGACACCCGGGAGCGGAAGCCAGGGACGAGGCGGACCCGCTGGGCAGAGGAAACAGCCCAGGGAAAGGGACCAACGGTGTGAGAAGCGGGTGCGGGAAGACAGAAGGGAGATTCAAAACAGAGAGTAGCGCAGCAGGGGTGCAGTGCAGGGTCAGTGCTGCTGGACAGCAGGAGGAGACAAGCCAGAAAGTCCCGGAAGGATATGGGAAACTGTTAAGGGTCAGAGGAGGTGGCGCCCTGCTCAGAGCTGTGATCTCTAGAAGCATTGGTGGAGGAAACCTAGAGGCTGGATCTGCTGTACCCCATTACTGTCAGCTGGTCTCCCCGCAACCTCACCTCCACTAAAGTTGCCCACACCCTTTACCCAAGTCCACTTGCCTATCTTTAGTCTACAGCCTGCTGTTTGATTTCACTGGGGCATGAGATGATGCTGGCCGTTTCCTCCTTAGAAGTAACTTTAGTTCCTAAGGTTAAATAAAGAATTACCATGTGACCCTGCAATTCTACTCCAAGCTGTACATCCAAAGGAATTAAAAACACAGACTAAGGCACACACACGTACATGCTTGTTCATAGCAGCGCTATTCACAACAGCCGAAAGGCAGAAACAACCGTCAACTGATAAACAAATTGTGGTACCTTCATACGATGGAATATTATTCAGCCATAAAAAGGAATAAAGTACTGATACACTTAAATGAACCTGGAAAACATTATGTTGAATGAAAGAAACCAGACACAAAATGTCACATTGTGTGAATTAATTTGTGAAATATCCAAAACAAATACACTCACCCCTTGGTACCCACAGGAGAATGATTCCAGGACACCCCTCTCCCCCACTGCAGACACCATAATCCGAGGATGCTCAAGTCCCTCACAGAAAATGGTACAGTATTTGCATATAACCTACACACATCCTCTGAATACTTTAAATCATCTCTATACTTACAGTTGGAGAAGGAAATGGCAACCCACTCCAGTATTCTTGCCTGGAGAATCCCAGGGACGACGGAGCCTGGTGGGCTGCCGTCTCTGGGGTCGCACAGAGTCGGACACGACTGAAGCGACTCAGCATAGTATAGCACAGCATAGCATACTGACAGTACTTAATAGAACGTAAACACTATATGAACTGTTGCTAGTGTGTAAGCAACTTCAAGTGTTGCTTTCTGAAACTTTCAGGAATTTTTTTTCCAAATGTTTTCAATCTGCAGTTGGTTGAATCTATGGATACAGAGGGCCACCTGACCATTCAAAATGACAACAAAGATTGCTGGTTGTCACAGGCTGGCAGCAGGGAGAAAAGAAGAAAGAAATACTGCTTAACAGGTAAGGACTTTTACTTTAGAGTGATAAAGATGTTTCCTAACTAGATAAAGGTGGTGGCTGCACACTGTGAAGATAATAAATGCCTGAACTGTTCAAGTTAAAAGGGTTAATTTCATGTTATGTAAATTTCACCTCAATAAAAAAAAAATTTAAGTTTCCTGAAACTTCCTCTTCCCCATATTTCAGTTCGCCTTTGAAACTGGCTTTCCTCTTTCTATTTCCGTTATTCCCTCTTAATACCTTCAGTGGAAGAACCTTACCTCTCTGACTTCAGGTTCTGTATTCTCCCTCCCTTCCACGAATCCTTCTTACCCTGTTCCTCCCCTCCAAGTACTAGTACATTCCACTTCCTCTGCTTGCTGTGATGAAATCTAACCCCCGCTGCTATCCCCTCACCTGGATTAACTACTGAGTTGCCGGTAAGATCAGGCTCAATTATGGACTGTGAAGCCCTCCCCAGTAGGAATAACTCCCTGCTGTCTGCTTCCAAGGCTCATTCAGTTATGGCAACTATCACACCATAACATGCTAATCTGTTCATAAGCCTGCCTCCACCACCAGGCTGTCAGCAATGTGGCCTCAGACCGTATCTCAACTGGCTTTAGATTTCCATGCCTGGCACAGAGCAAGTGCTCTGTAAACATCTGTGAAAAAGAATAAATGATGTCAAGGACTGAACAAGGATGATGGTAATCTGAAAGGAAAGGAGAGATAAAAGGTAAAACCCCCGGATCTGGTTAAGTGACTGCAGAGGGATACTGGACAGAGGAGGGAATTAAAAATGATTTGAAAATTAAGTCTAGATAATTAAGAGAAACCTTGACACCGTCATCCACAGAAGAGAGGTACAATGAAGTAAAGAGCAGCTCTGGAGACCTCACTTTCTGCAGACAAGACTGCTGTTTAGTTGGAGAGAAAACTCCTTAAGGGCTAAGACCGTCTTCATTGTAATTTCATGTTGCTCCTTCAAAGACAAGCATGGAGCAGGAGCTGACCAACTGCTATCAATGAGTCTCAGGAGAGACCCTACTGGTTCAGCTGTGCAAAGGTGCTCTGAACCAGAGGAAAGATGGAACCCACTGTGGGGCCCCACAGGATTCAAGGATCCCAGAATAAAAAAAAAAAATGCCACAGGATGCTAAGAGAATGTTAAGAAAGACAGAACAAGGGTCCAAGCTACATGTCACATGGCTGCTGGCAGGCCAAGGCCCAGACTAGGTCAGAAAAGGGGTGGCAAATAATCGGTAATTCATGGGACTTCAATGGTGGTCCAGTGGAGTTAAGACTCCAGAGAAAACTCCTTAAGGGCTGGAGTTAAGTCTTAACTCTTAAGAGTTAAGTTAACTTAAGGGTTAACTTAAGGGTGGTCCAGTGGAGTTAAGTGAGGATTCTTAACTCCTCACTCCCAGTGCAGGGGGCCCTGGGGTGCCATCCCTGGTCAGGGAACTAGATCCTACATGTTCCAACCAAGAGTTCCCATGCTGCAACTAAAGATCCTGCATGCCACAACTGAGACTCCGTGCTGCCAAATAAATAAATATAGATTTTTTTAACTGGTCTAGCTTTGGCCAGTGAGGAACAGTAGCAAAGAAGGGCCATGTCTGGAGTGAGGAAGGTGGCGGGGGTCAGATTACAGAAGGCCTTGTGAGGAAGATCTGGGTCTTAAGTTCTGCTTAATAGGGGTAGATACCTGTAATATTCTCTGATGCCCAGGCTGACTAGGAGAAAGGCAAAACCCCTAAAAGAGAAAAGAGCCACATTTACCTGTATAAAGGCGGTAACATTTCCCTGAGCGGCTGCGGCCACCGCGTCCTGCTCGCTGGTTGGCTGATGCCTGGGACACTGGGACCACCACCAAGCACTCGATAGCTGTCCTGGGGTTGTAGGCCCGGAGCTTCACGAAGCCACAGTCAATCACGTACACAATCCCGCTGATTGTGATGGAGGTTTCTGCTACATTGGTGGCCACGATCACCTAGGTTACCCCACAGGAAGGAGAGTCAGGATAAAAGTGTTTTGGTTGTCTTCACTCTGAATAAACTAGTCAAAGTCCTAAAAGATGTCAAGATACCTTCAATAGTGTAGAACCTGTGAGAGGCAGTTAGGTATCCTGGATGGACTAGGATGAATTTCATGCTCAGGGTGCCTTGGGTTTCAATTCTCCATAAGCTTGGGACCTTGGACAAGTTCCTTAACCTCCTGAGCATGTTTGTTTGTTTCCATAATAAAATTTACCCTCTCCCAGGGTTCTTCAGCGGATTAAATGTGAAACACACATGAAATGATTATTAGAGCCTAGTACTTGGCTCAGAGCAAATATTCAACAAACATTAGTTTTTACCTTTTGTACAACTCAAGTGATGCACATCGCCACCTGTACCTGCCCTTTATTCGTGTTCTAACTGCTTTCTGAGGGTCTGCACTTTGCCAGGCACACTTTAAGGTGCTAGGAATGGACAATGGACGAGAGTCCACATTCCAGTGTGAATGTCTGGGTGGAGAAATAATGAACATAAGACAGCGACGAACACCTGGACGAAAACGCAATAGGGTAATACTCTAGTATTACGTAGTGTTCAATATATACATCATGTTATAATATGTTAATAATGGAGCATGCTTACTTCAGGTTAGATGGCCAGGGAAAGTCTCTGTAAAAGATGATTTTAGGCTGAAACCTGAATAAAAAGCAGCAACCAGCCCTACAGAGATCCAGGCAGAGGAAGGAGAAACAGCCGATGCAGCCACAGGCCAGGATAATTAAATAAAAGATGAGGTTAGGAGGGATGCAGGGACCCGATCATGCACGGTCTCTGGGCCACAGGAGGGGTTTGCATTTTATTCCAAGGGCGCTGAGTGCTGCCCCCTGGAGGGTGTGAAGCAGCAGGAGACATATAAATGGCACTTGGAACTTTGGTTGGGCACTTTTACTTAGATCATTTTACAAAATCTCCCTACTATTTTTATGTAGCAGAGTCACGATTTTATGCTATAAAACCATCTATCTAAAAGTTACTATTATTCATGTTTTACAGCTGAGAAAACCAGACCTCGGGGTTGAGTAACTCATCCCAGTGCACAGGGTAACCCAGGTCTCCTGACTGGATGGCTACAGTTCACGTTTGACTGGACAGACTTGAGCAAGCTCCATCCCAATGGCCAGAATGCCCTCTTAAAAGTGACCTGAAGTTGGGAGTGGAGCCTCAGACCAGCCGTCCCTCACCTACTGCGTTCCCTGCTACCTGCTGATAAATAGCTGCTGTAAGGCAACTCTGGGCCAGTGCTGTACCTTCCTCACCGGATGAAGGGTAAACAGCAGGACCCAGGCAGGGGACAGAGAGGAAACAGACTGGTTGCCTACTGGCTCCTTTAAACCAGTGCTTCTCACCACGCCCTTCCCCACCCCAATTTCAAGGCTAGGTATTTTTAAGCCACACCTTAAATTAACTGACTTAAATTTGGCTCTATAGGCAAACTGATTTTTCAAACAGATGGCTGAGAAACCATTTTACAGTAGCTAATCTACTGTTTCTGACTGATCACAATTCACCAAGACAATCCTTTACACCAAGATACTGTTGTGTGATAGGGAAAGTCACCTACTCTGATAATTACTAAACTTTCTGTGAGGCAGGCTGAGAAATCTTTGCAACTCATTATTTATTGTGTGCTTTTATCCTTGTTTATGTTTTTGGCGGTGGGGCCAGGGGGGAGGTTGGCTATGAAACTTGAGGGAAATTAGTTTCCCAACCAGGGATTGAACCCAGGCCCTCAGCAGTGGAAGAGTAGAGTACTAACCACTGGACTATCTAGGAATTTCTTTCTGTATGCTTTTAGCTCTGCTGCACAGAAATACAGACCTTAAGTTCTTTAAAATACCTATTTAGCAGGTTCTACTTCAATGTAAAATAAACCTTTCCAGTAGAGGGCAAGGGGGCACCAACATGATTACAGATGGCTGCAAACGCCCTTGGTCCCTGGGTTAGTCTCACCTTTCTGACACTGCGTGACACCCTTTCAAACACTTTCATTTGCTCAAAGGAGGGCAGTCCTGCATACATGGGGAGAATCCGGAGGTGTCTCTTCATCCCAGTCTGACCCAGTGCTCGAGCCTGCTCGATCAGCATTGACACAACAGTTTCCACCTCTTCCTAAAATCATCAAGATGGGGACCAAAGAAACCGAGGTCAGACCGAAGCATGTCATTTTATCCGACTGCAAGAAAATGTAGGATGGGATCAGGACTATAAATCCAGTTAGATTTGTGAATGTCAAGAGTCCTCACACTCCACAGTGGGGTGGTATTTGATCAAATGCAACCGAACAATGGGGCCAAGGGGTGAAAAGTTGTGCCTGTCCGATTAATTACTCAAGTCCACACTACCTGCAGTCAACAGAAGAATTTCTGATGCACCAAAACGACTATTTTACTGAGTTTTTTTTTTTTTTTAATACACTGCAGCAAACAGTGTGGCATACACATGGACAAGCTGTGGCACACAGAATCGCTGTAAGTCCTAGAAAAGATTCCTGAACAATGGAAAATGCTTGCCAGTGGAAATGATTACAACTAAAGGGTAGTTCTGAACAGAGCTACAACCTTGAGTGAGCCTTTAGGCCTGTCTGGTTGTTTTTCCAGTGGCGTGCCAACCTGTTCCCTCCAGGGTGAGCTGCAAAGGTCACTGGGAAAAAGGTGCAGCAGTGACACAGAGGCGCACCCTCGTGCAGGATTCAATCCTGGCATCAAAACGGCCCACTGGCTTAGCTCTCGGATTTACTCTGGAATCAGCTGATAAATTTAAAACATCTGGCAGACAGAACAGGCAGGAGCTAATGATTCTCTGGCAACTGAGTCAACAGATGAATGACATCAAACTGAACAATTTTTTAATGCAATCAAGTAACCACGAAGACAATAAAACATGAGACCGACGGCTAAGTAAAGTAATAGGCCTCTGTATATATTTTGGTGCTGCTTTTTTTAAAGATTTTTTCATGGACGGAGGAGACTGGTGGGCTGCAGTCTATGGGGTCGCTAGGGGTCGGACACGACTGAGCGACTTCACTTTCACTTTTCACTTTCATGCATTGGAGAAGGAAATGGCAACCCACTCCAGTGTTCTTGCCTGGAGAATCCCAGGGACGGGGAGCCTGGTAGGCTGCCGTCTATGGGGTCGCACAGAGTCGGACACGAGTGAAGTGACTTAGCATAGCATAGTGTAGTTGTATTTGGTACTGCCTTAACGTGTCTGTTCGCCAGAGGAAAAAAGGTTCAATGGAATTACCTGACCAGTGAGAAATGCTAATATGTCTCCATCTCCCTCAGTCTGGTGAATTTTCATCACAGTTTCTACGGTTGATTTGATGTAATCTGGAACAGGACTGAAAAGATGTATGAGATAAATTCATTACCAGAATATGTTCATTAATTACAGATCAATTACCTTAGTAATCTGCCAGCAAAGCCTTGTGAAAGTTCGTTTGCGCCTGCCCAGCAGATAATCGGCATATGAATAATTAAAATAAACATTCTTTTTTTAATGCAGAATTCAAATACAATCCATAATTACATGTAAACTACTATTTTTGGCTTTATTTGCAGAGACAGAAAAGCAATAAAGCCCGTGCAAACCAACGTCCTATCTTTAGCATGCAAAGATTCCCTGGCCAGGAAACGTGGGTCTCTTGTCCCAATGCTGAATTCCACATTCTTTCCATTTCCCCTCCTGACCACCAGCAGCATGTCTGAGGGGAGTGGATAGAGCGCAAGGGTGCCTGCCCCTCTAAAATGACTCAGAAGTCAGGCCCGTAACTCTGGATTTATCTGCCTCTGATTCAGGCTCCCAGTCTTCCTCTGTACAGTGAAAAGGAGTAGGAATTAGGATGACCCTTTCCTGTTCAAAGAGGCTCCTCCTGAAAATGTCAGCGAAGGCCTTCCTGCTAAGATGTAGAGGGCTGAGAACCAATTGATTCAAATCACCAATACCACCCGAGTTGACAGTCTTGTAAAGCCCAGTTTGGACCGTTCTAGAGCCCTCCTCCCTGCAACCTTGTTCCCATTTTGCTCTTTGCTGCTGAGCCAGGGACCACAGAGTCATAGACCTGCACATCTGGAGGGAGACTTGAAATCCTGCAGCAATACTGAGGGAGGGTTCCAGAACATCCCATCAGTGACAAACATGCCCTTCCTCAGCAGCCTGGCGCACTGCCCTAGAAGCCGAAAGCAGACACACCTGCTTCTCAGCCCACCGAACAGACCTGGTTTTCCAATCGCCCTGACTGAAAATGCAAGGACTGTCAAACCTCTGTAGATAAAAGATGTCCACTGGAAATGTCCGCCCTTCCACAGTAAGGATCACGCACGTATCCCTGGTTGGGTCACTGGTGTCATTGTGATTAAAGAAATCCCGAAATTTCTAAAAGAAATTAAAAAAAATTCTTCATTGCTCAAATTAAAAAAAAAAAAAAGGTTCATAGTAACTCACGGAAAGAATGAAAATAATATAAAACTGGCAGAGCAGGGGGTGGGGGGATAGGGATTGGCTATACGTAATACAGACTAAGGATAACAAAATAATTATTCAAAAAATCATATTTTTATTCTTATAATTTTGGGGAGTCACATTTCACTGGCAGACTCTATTGAAGATTTGACAGAAATGATCAAGGTTAGATTTCCAAAGTGCATTCAGCTGTGAACCTAAGTCAACATGCAGCAGAGGGATTACTGATCTTACCCCACCCGCCCCCCGTCCCCCATACTGCATTTAACCACAGACTAGGTCAGAAGGTGTAACTCAAGTCAAAGGTGGATTACATCAGGCTGATGTGTATTTCTGTCTGGAAAGCACAGCTCTGACCACACACGTGATCACTGTATAAAGGAAACCTGTACGTCTGTGAATGGCAGGGATGTTCCTGGAAGTGCAATCTACAGGTCCTGTGTTTGCAGGACAGAGTCCTCTCCCTCTTCATATGCCCCTCAGGAAGCAGCACTACACTCTGTATGGGCAGGTCAGCAATTCCCCACTTCTCCCACGCTCCCACAGGACCTCGCTGAGAGAAGTGGCTCTTGGCAATTCCACCCAAAGAGGTGGCCACATTTCTTCAATGGTACTTGATCCCCAGGCCTGCGGTCTCTACGGAGGCCTGGTGGGAGAGCTCTTGACCTTCCTGGTCCCCTGAGGCCTGGCACGCGCTGCATTCTCCTCTCCTAGGAGGCCCACCCATGGGATCACCAGGCCTGTCTTCTTTCCTTCCCAGGTATCTCCCCTAAACACGTCCACGTCTGCTCCTGGAAACCAGGATCCAGGGGTGCCCTGAGAACCTGAATCGAGTACAACGTGAAAAGGCTTGGAGGAGCACTTCTAGAAGAGTCGACTAGAGTGACTCCAAAATACCTGCATGCTACATGTCAACCTCCAAGTCACGTCTGAGAAGAGTAAACACAGACATAAAAGAACAAGCCTCAGGCCAAGAGAAGTACTGTGCTGCGCCATGAAGACCCATGCAGCTCCACCCTTCTTTCAGGTAAATTCCCTGCAGGTGACTTCAGCCTTCCTGTGTCCTATGGCATGCAAAGCATGGGCATGCTACAAGTGATGCACAAACAAGGGAGAAGGCACTGCTCCCCTCTCCCCCAAACAGTGAATAAGCCAAGGAGGAAGGTGTGCAAAAAACCAATCATAACATAAACCGAGCCTCAAGGACCGGATGACCAGAGAAGAGCTGCGAGTTACAGTCAGGGGAGGAGGAAAGGGCCCACAATGATGTGGTATAGGGACGGGGTCCTGGAGGTGGCCGGATCTCCTGGCTAAGCCTGAAAGGATGAGGAGGGCTATTACTGGTTGGGAAGGAGAAGAGGCGCACCCCTTCCAAGAATGACAGCAGAGATGTAAAGACAGAGAGTTACTCTTTTAAGAAATAAAACTCAGCATTAACTGAGGAGGCACAAGACTTTTGTCCTTAAGATCTTTATCTTTTATCTGTATTCGGAAGTATTAAACATATATACACAAAAAATTAAAGGCTAGAAAGCAAATAAACATAGTGTCAACAGCGTCTGCATCTTGAGGCAGAATGAAGGACCAGCAGGAGTGAAATGAGTTCAGCCCACCAGGAAAAGAAGAGCTGAGAGCCAACTCTGAAAGCCAGGGATCATGCTGACACAGACACACACAAAGTGACTACGAGCAAGAGGCTCATCTGTGACATGGAACACAAATGGGGTGCATGTCTGCGGGATCGCTCCCCTGCTCACCCGTTTCCTTCTCTGCTAGTGGCTCTGATCTGGCCCACAGGAGTGGACCCCTAGCAGCCTCGCCAACACGGCCTGCCCAGCTTCGGCCCATACAAGTGGGTACCTGACTACAATGGACCCCAAATTCCTTCTCTAAGAATCTGGAAAGGTAAAAATTATTCTCTCTTCAAGCATCTGGACTGTGACCAAAAAACCATGGATGAGTCAGTGATCATGTTTTCTGCCAGGTAAATGGAAGCCAATAAAAGAAAAAAAAAAAAAAATACCATGTCATACAATGGTCAATAAATACTTCATAATTATACTCAGTCACATTCTAATTAAGTGCTGACTTAATTAGGCTGATATTAAGAAACACCTAAACCAATGAAGGCGACTATTTGATCAGCCCCATCCAACTCCACTGGCCTCTGCCTCCCAGTCGCAGTCACTGGGTGTCTTGGACTGCAGCTTGGGCCACCCCAGGCCCTGAGCGAAACCAGAGCAGGTGGCATCGATTCCTCCAGGCACTGGAGTTAGGAATGAGTCTGCTGCCCACAGACTCAACAGCCGGGAGACAAGGGAGGCGTTCCAGCATCCCTGGGCCTCCAAGTGAAAATACTACCTGAGCCACGCCCCCCCATTCACCACTCTCACACACTCCTCCTCTCTTGTCCACTTCAGCCCATTCCCTCCTCTTCTTCGCCCTCTTACTCTCACCTGGGAACTCACATTCCATACCCCACATGCATCCACACCCACCCACGTCTCCCCTCATGCACACACAAACACCCCTCACTCCTCCTCACTCGCCAGGCCAGAAAGGGATGAAGAAATCAATGACCCGGGTCCACTCAAGACTCTGCTGAAAGCTGCTGACATCTGGCAACCCTTGCATCCTAGCACACCCAAGGCTGACACAACTCCTACACTCCACCCTCCCACCTAAAAATATCACTCCCAGGAAGTGCATCACTATGGACTATGGCAGGCAGAATGGAAAGAAGCTATGTTTTTCCATCTCCGTGCCACACTGAAGACAATGAAAAGCAACTGTAAGCAATAAATATTACTGATGATTCAAAGACTTGGACATTAAAGATTTTACCCACAATAAAAACTATTGGAAACAATTTCAAAAAGGGGGTCGTGGTAAAGATAAGAGGTAAAATGCAGATGATGTTCTGGACAACTCAGTCATGGAAGAGGTTGACAGGAGTTGAGGTTAAAATAGCATTCCATCAGGGATCACAGGTGAAGGGCACAAGAATTCATTAAAGAGGGCAACAGAGAGCTTTAACCCCAAAGTTATGGTAGGCAGACCTAAGACAACAGACTCCTACACCATGAAACGGTCTAAGAAACCTGTCAGGCAGCATGCAGACCTCTCTCTCAGCCAGGCTGACTTTTTTCTCCCTCCAAGTTGTTCTGTATCCTGGAAGCCACTCGGAGACCAGAAGCGAGGCCCTTTTATCTCAGCTGATTATGGAACTGGCCTCCTGACTGTGATCGCCACATCTGTTTGTGTCTCTTATACAGCACCAGCGTGATCTTTCTAGAACTCAAATATGGGACTTCCCTGGTGGTCCAATGGTTAAGAATCCACCTTTCAATGCAGGGCACGGGGGTTCAATCCCTCATCTAAGATGCCACTTGCCACAGAGCAACTAAGCCCACGCGCTGCAGCTACTGACGTCTGCACGCCTAGAGCCAGTGCTTCACAAGAGAAGCCACTGCAGCAGGAAGCCCGCATACCACAACTAAACAGCAGCCACCGCTACTGAGTAACTAGAGAAAGCCTGCACGCAGCAACAAAGACCCAGCTCGGCCAAAACAAAACCCCACAAATGTGGTCAAGTCACTGCCAAGCCTCACACATGCTAGGGCTACTGACCAGTGGAAGGGTGGAGTTCACGTGGCCTGTGGGGTCCCCCCATCATCTGACCCCTACCAGCCTCTCCCATTTGAATTTCCCATCGCTTTCCACGCAATCAAAATTCATTCAACCCACAGTCCCTACTCTGTGCCGGACACTGTCTCAGATGAAAGGGATAAAATAGAGTAAGACAGTCAAAGTCCCAGTCTTCACAGTGTTTACATTTTAGTGATGGGAGACATACAATCAACAAACACCCAGATATGCATATGATGTTAGCAAAGGAAAAGGGCTAAACAGAAACGAGGAGGAGAGCAAGAGAATGAAGAGCGACAGGGGCTCAGTTGCAGACAGTGGTCTGGGAAGGTTCTCTGGGAGCTAATACCTGACCAAGACTGGAAGGAAATGAGTACCAGGCCATGAGAACATCTGAAGCAAAAACGGTCTAAAAAGAGGGCTTCCTCACCAAAAGCAGAAGCATGCGTCGACTTATCTGAGGAAAAGCAAGGTGAGGCTGGAGTGTAAGGAGCACTGGAGAAACTGAAAGGAGACAGAGGGGTGACTGCAGGCAGGGGGACAGATCACCCCCCAGCAGGTGCTGCACGTGAGATGTGGCTCCCGCCTTACACGTGACCCATAGCCCTCTGAACACGTTTCAGGCCCCTGTGGTTCTCTGCATGCCTAGGACTCCTTCCCCACCCCACAAATCTAGCAGACTTGTGCGCATCTTTCCAACCTAGGTGGGATGTCTCTCCTCTGTGAAAGCTTCTGGACACCCTCCAGCTGGCTAGAGAGAAAGCACCCCCTCCCTGGCTGTCTCAGCACCTTGAACAAACTGAACGGCAAACACCTATTTATGTGTCTGCTTCCCTGACCAGTTAGGCAGTGTATGAATCACCTGTAGCCAGCACTGTGCTTCTGTGCTTTGTGTGTGTGTGCGCGTGTGGTCTGCATGTGCATATACAGCAAGTGGTCAAAATTATGTGTTGAGCTGAACTGCTGTTTGAACTAAAATATTAGTTATTAAGAGAGAAAAATAAGGGGGAGGGGGTTGGGGGAGGGACAGAGTGGGAGGTTGGGGTTAGCAGATGTTAGCATTTATATATAGAATAGATAAACAACAAGGTCCTACTACTTAACACAGAGAACTATATTCAGGATTCTGTAATAAACCATATGGAAAGGAATATTAAAAAAAGTGTGTGTATGTATGTATACACACACACGTATAATTGAATCACTTTGCTATATAGCAGAAATTAACACAACACTGTCAATCAACTTATTTCAATAAAAAAAATTTTAATAGTGAAAACTAATGTACTTTTAGACATAAAAAATTGTAATGTGAAAATTACTATATGTACAGGGAAAACTTTAATTGTATCCCTCAAATCTAAATATAAATGCTGAAGTCATAAATTCAAGAAGTATTTGGGAGAATGGCATTGAAACATGTAAAATATCATGTATGAAACGAGTTGCCAGTCCAGGTTCGATGCACGATACTGGATGCTTGGGGCTGGTGCACTGGGACGACCCAGAGGGATGGTATGGGGAGGGAGGAGGGAGGAGGGTTCAGGATGGGGAACACATGTATACCTGTGGCGGATTCATTTTGATATTTGGCAAAACTAATACAATTATGTAAAGTTTAAAAATAAAATAAAATTAAAAACAAAACAAAACAAAAGAAGTATAGCCTCCTGCTGAAAAGAGTAATAAAAAGAAGCTGCCTGTGTGGGGGAAAATATAGCATGTAGAGAAACAAGACAATAGGTAATTATGAACTCAATTAATTACAGGCTATTTCCACCCACAAGCTGAAAAGGAATTTCCTCCAATGACGGAATCTAGGACATCAGATGGCCCATAAGGAAGGCAGGCCATCCTGCCGAAGATAAGCTCCAGCTGGAGGCAGCTTCCCAAGGACATGACCAACAATCCCCACGCTGACCGGGGACAGAGGGCGACAGTGGACGTGCTCCCACCTCTGCATCCAAAGTGGCCGAAGCCACAATCAGCCGAAGATCCCCTCGCTTCTTCTGAATCTAAAAGAGAAGGCATACGGAAAAACAATGGTAACACTGTGACACAGATGAGATAATCTGATATCTGAAATTTATTACAAAATAATCCAATGTGTGGAGGAGGATGGGGGGGTGGGGAGGAGCTTAAAGATGAAACAAGACTGACCACAAATTGGTAACTGTTAAGTAACAGATGAAAAGGCAGTTCATTATACTATTCTTTCTAATTGTGTGAGTGATAAAAATTTTCCAGAACAAAAAAATTAGAAAAGAAAAAAGAAAGTATAAAGGAGCTTTAAGACACAAATTTGAATTTACCAGAAGTAAAACCATTTTTTTTCCTGACACCTGGGTCTCTGAATAGTCAGAATCTGTGTATATACACTTAGAGTGTGAAAAATCAAACAATAAATAACACCAAGACAGAAATACAGATAAAAGATATTAACAGTTATTCAAAGAAAAAGATGAGCAATGGTCATAGAAGAAATGATCAAATAAATTATAGTAAAAAAAAATGTAACAATGAGATTATTGTTTCATCCTTCACATTGGCAAAGATTTATTTTCAGTGTTCAGTGTTCACTCAAAGATTCAGTGAAACAGGCCCCCTTGTTATACCATTCCTGAGAAGGTAATAACAGAGTGGGATAATCCCTCACAAGTATCAAAAAGTTTAAATCTTTGGCCAAGAAATAAATTAATAATGAAGACAGCAGCAGCAGCAGCAGCAGCTAGCATATAGTAAGCCATGTGCCATTCCAAGTCCCTGCATACAGCTGTGCAGCACGTGCACTGCACAGAGAGGCAAGGGGCCCTAAAACCCAGCCCACCCTCCCCTCACTCAGCTGCAGACATCCTCCCAATGGGAAAGGCACCTCACTCTCTATTCACGGCCCTGTGTCAGGCACCATCCTAAACATTTTACGTTACCTAAGTTTCACAACAATGATGTTACAGGGCAGCTCTAAGAGAATGCTTAAAGGTTCTGCCCACTGCGGTAGCCACTAGCTGCATGTGGCCAGAGAGTCCTTGAAATACAGCCAGTGGGACTAAAGAAATGAATTTTTTATTTTATTCTGTTTCAACTAATTTAAATCTAAAGTGGCTAGTGGCTATCAGATAGGAAAGTAAAGCAACACAGAGAAAGAAAAACTTGGTATCAGCCCCATCTGAGCGATGAGCAAATTCAGCAGAGTCAGAATTGAACCCAGGTAGTCTGACCCGGAATTCAGGCTTTTAATCACCCTGCTCTAGTCTCTGGGGATCAGAAATTTCCCCAAAGAAAACAACCAGAAAATATAGGAAGGGAGAAGAGGATGGAAGTAAGGTTGAAACAAAACTGGCCATGGGTTATAACTGCTGAAGCCAGGTTATGGGCACATGGGGGTCCTTAAACCCTTCTCTCTACTCTGGGATATGCTTGAAATCTATAATAAAAAGCAAAAGACAGAAAAGAAACAGAAATCCAACAGATTTAACTTTAAGGGTGCTTCCTGCAACATTATGTAAAATATTTCAAATCTGGAAGCCATATAAATGCCTAGCTGTAATCGAGGTGTCAAATACTTTATGGTACAGACATGTGACTATATAGCCATTAAAAATGTCTTTAGAGAATATTTAATGACAGAGGAAAATGATCCTTATGCAACACTAAGAGAAGTATGCAAGATACAAGTGAGCACAACAACCCAATCCCCACTGGGCCAAAACAGGTGCATAAACAGACACCCAAAGGAGAAAGAAGACAAGGAAACGTTCCAAAACTCTAACGTAACTGTCTCTGCATGAGCAGGGTGATTGACAATTTCCATTTCTTTCCTCTGCATTTTGTTGAATTTTCTAAACTGCTACAATGACTTTCCTGATCAAACAACAAACAAAACAAAAACACAAAACCGCAAGTCTGGCAGTAAAGCCATATACCTTTTTCAGCAGACCAATGGCAATGTCGGTGTACAAGGTCCTCTCATGGGCCTCATCCAGCATGATGGCACTAGAATCAGAGGGACAATCTCAGTGGGCATCAAAGCAGCCACCACACAAGCCCATCCAGACATTAAAGGGACTGCTGGGGTTTAGCCCCCATCCGATCACCGTGCAGCAAAAAGTAACACCAAGTACCTCCTCTTTGACAAGCCAGTAACTCTAAAGCTAATAAAAATGGCCACATCAACTTTTCTTGGTAGAGAAAATGCTGTTATTTATTGCTACTTTTAAAGTTTTACCACCAATGCTGGATCCCAACAGAATCTAATACATGATTTTAAATTCCAATATAACATATAGCCCCATTGAGCACATAAAAATTCAGATAAGGCCCAACCACCCAAAGACTAAAAATCTGCATAAAACAGCATGAAGAGGCACCTGGTCATGGCTATGCCACATGTGTACCAGGGAGTCAAATATGACATCCTTCCCCAGGATACACAGAGCCTGAGTGGATCATTCTGTACAATGAGTGATGGACGGGGACCCACAAGGAGACGGAAAATGTGAATAACTATTTGGGCTCTGCACGTTACATGCAGCAAATCGCTGCTCAGTTTTGTGCTGTGCCTCTGTAGTCACCCTCCAGCAAGATAAAAACAAGTCAACAGATCGTTCAAATAAGGACAGGGATTTTAATGAGCCCAGTTTTGACTCCACATATTCTGAAAAGAACATCAAAGGTCACAACAGTCAAAGGAAGGAGAGAAGCTTTGGGAAAGCTGAGTGTGGTCACGAATCCCAGCTATTAAAACAACTTCACCTCAATCTACTCATGTATTTTTGAAACTGTAGGAAATTTATCAAAGGAAAAATACACTTACCTGTATTTTGTTAATAATGGATCAACCATCATTTCCCTGACCAGCATCCCATCGGTCAGAAACTAAAACACAGAAACACAAAGGTTTAGAAATGATTCATTTACACTGTATATTCATAACTTTCCTTCAAAGAGTTCAAGTCCAACTAAACACATACAACCTCATCACCAGTGTGTGTATAAGACAATTCCCACCAAGGACTATGAGAAAATACCCCCAAATTTTGGTTATCAAGCAATGGAATGGTTTCCAAACAAGATATTGAACACAGGACCCTCGGTAAGAGCTAGCAACTCTATTAGCAAATTTCACCTGCATTTGCTCTGTGAGTTTTGACTAAGCCCCGTTTCCTCTGAGCCTGGACCACAGGTACTGCTATGAATAGACAGGGCAGACAAACCTGGGTCTGCCCAGGGGGATCACTGAGTCAGAGGTCACACTTCCTACAATGTCCCAAGGACCACAGACTTGCAGCTCTTGAGGTTATTAACCTCAACTTCAATTGATATTATTTTAGGAAGGCTGACTGGGGTTGTGGTTAGGAACACAAGCTGTCATATCCAGCAGCTGGGTCAGATCTCTGTTCTTCTTCTTACTAGCTGTGTAAACCCTGGGCAAGTTACTTACCTTCTCTGAGCCCAGCTCCTCATTTGTAAAATGGAGAAAATAAAAGTATCTGTCTCGCAGAGTTACTGTGAGAATTAAGTGAGAGAGTACAGTGCACATGTACAGGGCTTAGCAAGGGCCCCAGCACACAGAGAGAGCTCAAGAATGTCGGTTATTAATATTACCGTTAAGGATTAAGGAGTGTTTATGAATATGCTTCAGAAAAACACAGTTAACAACTAGATGCTGTTATTCTCATCCCAAAACAAGTCCGTCTTTAACAAAGCTAAACATTTCCCTCACAGGCTATATCTTAGTACTTTTCCTTTTTGTTTTGCTTTTTAAAGCATATTTTTCTTGGACCTGATGCGAGCTGCCACACATACACACAGGAGTGCAAGTGAGAAGGCGCCACGAGAGCCCACCAGCTGGGGACTGAGTGCCTGGAAACCTACCAATGGAACACAGGACTTTTCATAAAAGACTCTCTCAAGAGTCATGTGATCATGGAATTCACTAAAAGCTATCTAAAAATTAGCTAGTGTAAAAAAAAAAAAAAAAGAAAAAGAAAAAAATAAAAAAAAAAAAAAAATAAAAATTAGCTAGTGTAAATGTATTTGGTGGTACAGAAGAATAAATCCCTTACCTAGCAAAATGAATGTCAAAAGAAAGAAAATACAGACCATTTAGAAAACAAGTTCCACATTTTTACAAATTACTGCATTTAGACCATCTATTTTCAGTTCCTTTGCAGCAACCTGAGAGGTAACTGAGATTCTAATAACCAATGTTTATTTCATCAAACCATTTTTTTTTAATTTAAAGTTTTTATTACCGAAGTATAGTTGATGTACAATATTATGTAAGTCACAGGTGTACAATATAGTGATTCACAAGTTTTAAAGGTTATGCTCCAGTTATAGATATTATACAATATTGGCCACAGTCCCCATCTTGTACAATGCATCCCTGTAGCTTATTTTCTACATTGTAGTCTGTAGCCCCTAATCTCCCACCCCTGTTTTACCTCTCCCTCTTTCCTCTCTCCACTGGTAACCATGAATTTGTTCTCTGTATCTGTGAGTCTGCTTGTTTTTTGCTATATTCATTACTTTGTTGTATTTTTTAGATTCTACACATAGATGATATTATATAGTATTTGTTTTTCTCCATCAAAGCATTTTCATTCATTGATCCCAGCACTATCTGAGGAGACTCTGATTTGCACAGTGGTATGCAGTAGATACTGCTGAGCTGACTGTACCCTGATTCTATGACGCTAATTATTTTAATAGTAGCAACAAGGTCAAAACACACATAAAATCCATCATCATGTGAAAATGGGCCAGCGCTAATTAGCACAAATAACATTTATGAATTCTACACTTTATCAATTTATACTATTTGTCCCTGTTTTTAAGTCTTTTATAGCTAAGTTTCTATATTTAGACAGCTACGTGGATTGGTGGGGAGAAACAGTGAAACACACATGAGAAAGGACAGCTCTGAGCTCTGGTTCTACCACCAATGGGCACATCAGGCAGGTCACTCAACCTCCCAGGTCCTCAACCTCTTCACCTGAAGAACCAAGGGCATAACTCTACTTCCAAAGTCCTTTCTGGGCTAAGATGTGAGGACACAGAAAGAGCTCTGTACCTCCCAACACGCCGATGTTCCTGAGGGCCAGGATGCTCTCATACGCTTTCTGTCATGGCATCAGAGGCTCAGTCAGCAGCAATGGCTGCGTGTTTTTACCTCCCCCCAAATAATCTTCTTCCTTATTTACAGAAGGAAAGCAGTTGTGAACCTCACCTTAATTCTCGTGGCCAGCGGGTTGGTGCAGTCATCAAAGCGGATGCAGTAGCCCACCTCATGGCCCAGCACCGCACCCCTTTCCTCAGCCACTCTCCCTGCAACCTTTGGGAAGAAAGATCATGCTGAAAATAGAGACATAGAAATTACTGCCCAGAGCACACACTATGGAAAATCTAAAGGTCACTTATTTTTTAAACAGTATGCTGAACACAGTGGAAAATGAAAACAGAAAGGGGCAGGTTAGCAGAGAACTAGTGTGATAATCTTTACAATGATCAACTTTATGTTGACTTGAGGCAACTTATAAGAACAGTAAGTATGGAATAAAAATAGAATCATGTAAAAAGGTTACAGATCAGGATCAAAGAAATTATAGATAATATTCAAAAGGTCAAAGCCAATGAGAAAATTTTTAAAACACAGATATGCCGAAGTTATTTGAGCCACAAATTCAGCTCTAGATTTCCTGGTGGCTGAAGCAAAAAGGGAAAAAGAAGAAATTTCAAGATTCATCCTTTTCCTAAAGCTTTCTTTAGCATACCAACTAGGGACAAATTTCCACGTCTCCATGCCTTGAAATAAAACAACTTCCACTGGACCACAAAGGCAAAAGAACAAGAATGACCAAATTCAACACTTGGTCACGTTCATTTTCTCTTTGGAAACAAAAGAATAACACTTTCAGAGCAAGATAATCTAAAATGATTTGTAACCATGTCCCAGCTACCAAAATGACTGAAAGGGGAAATAAAGCCAAGGATGCAGGTTAAAAAACTGGTACATGGAAGATGAGAGGAGAAAATTAATGAAGGCGCCACGTTAACATAATAAAGAAATGAATGACACACTATGAAGACCATGAAGTACAGATACATTTTTTACCTTTTCATTTCACGTTTACATTTCATTGTACATTTCACTTTTACATTTCATTTACATGACACATGAAAGGTGAGGGTGGGAAAGATAAAAAAGAATCCAGCTGTAAGATCTACTACTCCAGGCCACTCACAGGCTATTAATTTAACAACAGAAAATATCTGAGGACTTCCCTGGCAGTCCAGTGATTAGGACTCCAAGCTTCCAATGCAAGAGGTGTGGGTATGATCCCTGGTTGGGGAACTAGGATCCCACGTGGCATGTGATACAACCAAATAAAAAAAAGAATGAATAAATAAAATAATTGCTGGATACTTAAAAAAAATAAATTTAAAAAACTATCTGATAAAATGAATAAATATAAAAGCAGAAGAGCAATAACACTTAGAACTTAGTTCACCTTGAAAGAAAATAAAGGGTTAATGCTCATTATGTAAACTATCTAACTAAAAAAGACCCAAAGGGAAGCAAAATTATAGAGCTTTCCCGGGGACCTGGCCTACCAACCAACCCCCAGGGGTCTTGTCTCCTCCTTTCACAGGTCCTGAGTTTGGATCACAAGCTGACACAAGGCGTGTCTGAGGCAGAGCTTTCAGCATCAGCCATTGGGCTGCATCAGCCATTGGGCTGCAGCAGCCCCAGGTCCAGGAGTCCAGAGGCTCTGCACCCAGTGCTGCAAGCCAAGCACACTGGGCGTTATCTGACCATCAGTGTTTAAGAAACTAAAGAGCAGATGAGGATCAGAAAGTGGCTCTGCCCAGTGACTTGAAATTACAGATCTCAGAGGCCAAGACAGAACCTGTCATCAAGCAGCTGGTGTGCACCACAGAATCTTTCAAAACATCTTATGAAACCAGAAATTCATCCTACACTGCTCTACCTCTGGAGGTTACAGCTCCCGATAACCAGTATTTCACCAGGACAGTTTTGTTATTGTTATTGTTTCAATTCCCACCCTACAGATCATTAAACTGTAAATCTTAAAAACTGGCACAGAGAGTGTGTGCATACAGATACTGGAGCTTATGGGGAAAACCAGCTTGTAAGAGTGAGCATAAGGGAACCAACCTCTCCATAAAAATGTGATCATTTTATGAAGTCAAACATTTATTTACTATTTGTATACATTTGCTATAAAATGGATTTTATTTTCAAGTTCCTTTTTAGAAATTTTCTGTATGGTCATACCACTAGACATCTGGAAAGCCATATTCTATGGGCTTTTTTAGTGATTTTTTTTTTTTTTTACCTCTACTGTATAAGTTCTATTCCCAATAAGCTCAACAATTAGACAGGATAAATACTGATAGAAACAGATATAGGAAAAAGGAGGTCAAAAGAAAACCAGGGACACTTCCCTGGCGATCCAGTGGTTAAGACTTTGTATTCCAACACAGAGAGTGTGGGTTCAATCCCTAGTCCGGGAGCTAAGACCCCACGTGCCTCTCGGCCAAAAAAACAAATCACAGAACAGAAGCAATACTATAACAAATTCAATGAAGACTTGTAAAAAAGAAAAGAAAGGCCAACCACCAATGACCGAGCACCTCCTATGTGAAGGTGCTGTGCTCCAAGCTTTCACAAAATGTATCTTATTAAACATGCATACAGTCCATTGGGTGGGCCAGAGACCCTCTTTTTTTACAAAGCAAGAAACTGAAAAAAGACAAGCTTAGCACTTGTCCTGAATCACAGGCCCAGGCGGGGGGGGGCCTGGTCGTGAAGTCAAACCCAGACCAGGAGTCCAGTGAAATGCTCATTAAGGAGCTGCCTCTCACTGAGATCAGGCAGTGGCTTGTGCCATCTGTTCTTCGGCTCTGACATCGTTTTCAGATTCTGGTCTGCACACAAAGTACTTGTGGAGATGGAGCATTTCAAACTTGACAGCTCTATTAATACTACTAGGCTAATTTATATACTTTTTGTCCTTTAAGAGAAAGCATGTGGTTTCATGGAAATTATCCATGGCTACAAATTTGGAGGAAAAATGCAAACTGATTAAGAGCTGGGATTCCAAACTACAAACAGAAAAAATTGCTCGAATGTTTTAAGTAAGTGAATCATCTTTCATGACATCAAAGGTTAAATCTAACGCAGCAGTCAAGTTGCCAAACCACTACTTCCATTTTTACATACACAGAAGAACTTGGAAAATGTTCATCGATGATGCCTAACTAGAAGACAAGTAGAAAGTGAACTTTGGGGGGAAAGAATAATGAAGTAATTAAAACTTAATACAGAAGAAAACTAACGCAAGGAGATAGAATTAATTTCTTGTCCAGGTAGAGATGTCAAAATAAAGGCATTTTGGGGACTTCCCTGGTGACACGGTGGACAGGAATCCAACTGCCAATGCAGGGGATATGGGATGGATCCCTGGTCTGGGAAAATGCCATGTGCCACAAAAGAAGTAAGCCCTGGAGCCCAACTACTCAGCCTGTGTGCTGCAACCACTGAAGCCCACACACCCTGGACCCCATGCTCAGCAACAGGCGAGGCAACTTCCATGAGAAGCTCATGCACTGCAACAGAGAGCGGCCCCCACTCGTCACAACCAGAGAAGAGCCCGCACAGCAACAAAGACCCAGGACAGCCAAAAATAAATATTCACATTTAAAAGAAAAAATAAATTAAAGAAGTATTACTCAGAGAGACAGAATTCAGCCAAAGAAATCCAGTTTCAAAGAAATCACAAGCTTAAGCTAAAACAGCTTAAAGACGAGACAAAGTGACAGCAGAGTCGAGGAGAAACAAGGTCTCAAAGGGACAGGTCAGAAAAATCAACCTGTGGACATCCTCCAGATCTCACAGCCTGGACCTGAAAGAAACTACCGAGAGGCTTCTCCCAAACCTGAAGACAATCCCCCTAATTTACACAATGCTACAAATGTCAGTTACAAAGCTAAAGGAGCTTCTCTAGTGTCAGTGCAGTACCAACACCATAAAGCACATGTGAATCACCCACACGAGAGAGACACTGAGACACTGCTCTGCTCTCACTGAGGGAATAAAGAGGGGCTCAGTGGGGACAGAGCCAAAAATTGCAGGAAGAAAGATTTACAGAAATGGGTCAGACTGTTAATTAACAAAAATACTATGTTATTTTCTGGGTGTTTTTTTTTTTTTTTAATGTTGGTGATATCAGGGTTTTGCTTTTT
This sequence comes from Bos javanicus, assembly GCF_032452875.1. Classification (NCBI taxonomy): domain Eukaryota; kingdom Metazoa; phylum Chordata; class Mammalia; order Artiodactyla; family Bovidae; genus Bos; species Bos javanicus. Next base: position 67,726,399 of record NC_083880.1, on the reverse strand, counting down.
ATATTATCAGTTTTTAAAATTTGTCATGTATTGTAATATCACCTCCCATTTTAAATATTCACTTCTCTAGTAGAGGAAAAACAAAATGCATTCAAAGAAGTGTATGTGAGACCCAGGTAGAGATGCAAAGAAAACAAAATCAAATAAGTCTGACTAAAAGCAATCATGAACATTGTGGACAGGCTTGAAGAAATATCACAAAAGAAACTGGAAAGGCGATGAGCCCAGAGATAGTGATAAATATTACAAAGGCAATCTAATATACACTTAATTGGTGCTCCTAGAAAAGAGAAAAAAAATAAATGCAACAGGAAAGTATGCCGAGATATAACAGAAGAAAACCTGCCCTGATATAAAGTGATTTAACATGAAGATTAAAAGTTCTTCCACATTTAAGAACAAATGAGAACAATCAGAATTAAGACATATCCCAATGAAACAGCAGTACTACAAGCATTCAAGCAGAAAAAGCAAGCTTGGAAGGTGAGGGGGGCTCTGCTGGACCTCAAATTACTTCTATACAGTGATGCTTTAGGCCAAAAGGCAGGGTCTACAGGGCTCTTACAGAGTGCAAATCAAGAATTTTATATCAACAAAGACCACATTCAGACATTCTCAGGCATATACAATTCAGCCAATCAAGAAGTGCAAAAAAAAAAAAAAAAAGTGAAATGAGCAATTCAAGGTTGGCAAAACCATGGAAAATAATTAGCAATTATTAAACTAGAATTGAAGTTAAATACCTGTGGGAGTTATGATTATAGAAAAGAACATGTACTTATAATCTTGAAATTAAAATTATAGTTCGGAATTTATCACAAATGGAGGAAAGAAAGGTGGAAAGAATAAGCGTGCTAATTTACTCTTATAATAGGCAACTACCTATAACATAGTTCCAAAAATAAGTAACCTTCTAAAGCTTTCTGTAATCCTTTTTCTTCGCTTTCAAGCTTTAATAAATTCTCTTGTGCTGAACAAATACTTACCCAAAGTTCAGTACTCCAAAGTTCCTATTTCAATGCAGTTTCTTCTTTTGTTAAATTCAGCAAAAACAAATATATGGCTACAAGCCCATTTTTACAAAATTATTTCTATCCTCTACCCACTCCAGTGTTCTTGCCCGGAGAATCCCAGGGACGGCAGAGCCTGGTGGGCTGCCTTCTATGGGGTCGCACAGAGTCAACACGACTGAAGCGACTTAGCAGCAGCAGCAGCAGCCAACTATTTATCTAAACAGAAAATGAAGCTTAAAATGATGTTCCCAAATATTCACACTGTGTTTGCTATGTGGTGAGATTTGGGGTTTTTTCCCCTAATTCCTTTTTCTGTTTGACTTTAGTACTTTATTATTACATAAAAATTCATGATGTACAGGTATCAATTTTACAAAAATAATCAGACCATAGTTCTTTTTAAGCTGAAGAATTAAATTCTTGAGGAGCAGTGTCATATTCATCTGGAGTTTGTAGGAAAGAAGAAAAAAATAAGTCACTAAAATAGAAGACACAGGCAGAGTCTTTCCAGCAAAAAGGAAACTCACTGTAACAGCAGCCACTCTCCGGGGCTGGGTGACTCCCACCACTCTTCCTTCAGCCGTCCAGCCAGCTTCTGCCAGGTACTGCAAATAAAAGCATGTTTCAGCACACACCTGATACCACTTCACCAGAAACAATCTACCCCAGGATGACCCTGGGTTAAAATTACTGACAAAGGAAATAACAGATGGTTCTTGTTTCAGCAGATATTTTAAAAATTATTTTGCAAATGAGGGATCTGAGGTTTGGAAATGTGAGGTCATTCACTTTAAGTTCATAGCACATGTATAATAAATTCAACATTCTAACTCCCCCGTCTTATAAAATGTCCCATTCTTCAGCTGCCTCAAGGAATAAAAGAACTATCCATGGGTCCCTCAAAACCCTGCTAAATCTGTAGAACAAAGAATTTTAAAGTACATACATAGACAGTTCAATGAATATCATCCGTACAAAACATTTTAACCAGAGTAAATGAAAACAATTATGATTTTTAAAAAGACCAATAAAACATGTCATTGCAAAAAATTAGATTTTAAATACATGCAAGTATTCCACTAGATATTATACATTAATATCTAATATTTAATATTAATATTTAATAAACATTAAATTAGATTATCTAATTTATTTATTTATTTGCCACATATACTTATTTCTTAGTTATTTGATTATATGCATTTTTAACATGTTTTTGTAGTGTCTAAATTATTTTACAATAAATACATATATTACTTCTATAACAGAAACAAAAAGATTAAAAATACTGTTACATGTATCTGCTTGTTTGTTCAAAAGACTAATAAAGGAAGGGCAAACTAGAAATTAAAGAGAATGGTTTTCTGAGGAGGGTTGGTAGGAAAGGGGTGGAGAAAGGGAGAAACTGAAACAGGGGAGCAGAGACAAAGAGCGGCAATGCTCTGAGCTGACCTGTGTGTGCAGCTCTGACTCTCAGAACTAGAGTCATGTTGCATGTACTTTTCAAATACCCAAACAAATACACGAGAAAAGCAACCAGATGTCAAGGGAAACCAAAAAGAAATGCAAACACTAACAAATGACCCTATCTGTATTACAAATAACTGACTGACCACCCTGGAGAGGGTAGAGAAGAAAATCAACCCAGGATATTGGAAAACAGAACCTTGATGAAAGTCAAAGACAAAAAGAACAGTACCTCAGTGCTATAATCTAGTTAGTAAATGTTAGGGGTACGGGCTAGCAATTCTGGAGCTATTTTATGTGTTCACTACAGTTGGGCCACCTGACGCAAACAACTGACTCAATGGAAAAGACCCGGATGCTGGAAAGACTGAGGGCGGGAGGAGAAGGGGACGACAGCGGATGAGACGGTTGGATGGCATCACTGACTCGACAGACATGAGTCTGAGCAAGCTCCGGGAGTTGGTGATGATGGGGAAGCCTGGCGTGTTGCAGTCCATGGGGTTGCAAAGAGTTGGACGTGACTGAGCTACTGAACTGAACTGAGAGTTTAAGAAATAATAAATACACTGCAGACAATGAGAATGGAGTTTCTCACTATGGAAGAAGAGTTACAGATAAGGAAAGGCTAGAATGAGTTCTATGCCGTTGGATTGGAATCCATGAAGTATCAGCATAAATTTGTGATTTTTAACATACACACAGATTGGCACAGATATATAATAAGTGTTTTTACGTAGGAATCTAATACTTCCCTGATAGCTCAGTTGGCAAAGAATCCGCCTGCAATGCAGGATCTTCCTGACCCACATGGTAAAGAATCCACCTGCAACGCAGGAGACCTTAGTTCAATTCCTGGGTTGGGAAGATCCCCTGGAGAAGGGAAAGGTTACCCACTCCAGTATTCTGGCCTGGAGAATTCGGTGGACTGTATAGTCCATGGGGTCACAAAGAGTAGGACACAACTGAGTGACTTTCACTTTCACTTCACTTTAATAAGTATATTATATATATTTAATACATATTATATATATACATAATATATGTACATAATTAAGGAAGTCCTAAGTCTGCCCACTGAGTCTGCCCACTGAGACTTATAGCAAAGACACCTGTGTAACAGTGAGCACTCTAGCACCAAAATACTGATTTTTAAACAGCATTTCCCAACAAGAGGAATCAGGGCTCCTTGGAGAGGTGGCTGACCCCAAGGTTAGTGCAGGAAAAATAAAAGATGAGCATGAAACACTTTCTGTTACTAGAAAGTAAGGAAGTGTTCAAAAATGAATGGAGTCTTTTAGAAAGAACACAGGAGCCAAATTCAAGGAGCTCCTAATGACCAAAGCTGGACCATTTTGACCAACACAATAAATAATTATAGCATTGGGTTTTAACCCATACAACAAAATAAATCACCATGAGTTCATACTGATATACAAAAATAACTGGATAAACAAACAAACAAAGGAGAAAGGACAGTTCTTCCTTACCGGAGATGTCACTTAATAAAGGCAGAAGGGAAAGGGAGTAAAGTCATCCCTAGGCAAACACCTGAGTAAGTGCTGCAGACAAGGTCCGCTGAGGGCTGCTACGACCAGCGGGTGACAGTGTGAAAGGAGCAGCATGTCTGCAGGTTAAAAATATCTCCTCCAAGATACTTACAACTACAAAGAGAAAAACTTTACAGGTGAAACCTGGGACCTTAACAAAGTGATCAAATAAACCTCACCAGATGAGACTTTAACATTTCAGCTCTCTTGATAGAAGGCACCAATAAGGACACATCATTTCTATGGGATTCTTGCCAAAAATCCAAGCTCATTCTAATCATGAGAAAACATCACATAAACCCAGACTGAGGAACACTCTATAAAATAAATGCCCAGTACTCTTCAAAAATGTCATGATCATAAAAGATGAAGAAAGACTGAGGAACTCTCACAGACTGCAGGAGACCAGGGAGAAATAACAACTAAATCCAATGCAAGAATCTGGATCTTCTGAGAAAGAACACTGGTGGGAAAATTGATGAGATTTAAGTTAAGACCTACAGTCTGCTGCTGCTGCTGCCGCTGCTGCTGCTAAGCCGCTTCAGTCGTGTCCGACTCTGTGCGACCCCATAGACAGCAGCCTACCAGGGTCCCCCGTCCCTGGGATTCTCCCTCCCTATTATTAATGTTCTACGTTTGATTACTGTATCATGTATGGGAAGTGATGTAAGGGGTGTAAGGGAATTTTGTATTACTTTTGCAACTTTCCTATACTCAAAAATTAGCTAAAAATAATAATTTAAAAATGACTGTAAGGAACAAATTGTTTTAGATAATGTAGGGTTTTTGTCATAAAAACTGTGAATACAAAATACTACCAATCACCCCAACCAACACAAATGCAGAAAGACAATTATAAGAATAATGGCTAAGACTCACCAAGCACATCACTAAGTGTCAGCAACTGGCTGGCATGCATAACCCAGTTTAATCCTCGCAAAAAATCCAATTTGGAAGGTACCAGCATCATCAACAATTAAGAGATGAGGAAACAAAGAGGTCACAGGACTTGTCCAAGGACACAGATAAAAATCTAACAGTTGGGATTGAAGCTCAACAAACCAAACCCACATATAGTTCAGTTCAGTTGCTCAGTCGTGTCCAACTCTTTGCAACCCCATGAATCACAGCAAGCCAGGCCGTCCTGTCCATCACCAACTCCTGGAGTTTACCCAAACTCATGTCTGTTGAGTCAGTCGGTGATGCCATCCAGCCATCTCATCCTGTCGTCCCCTTCTCCTCCTGCCCCCAATCCCTCCCAGCATCAGTGTCTTTTCCAATCAGTCAATTCTTCGCATGAGGTGGCCAAAGTATTGGAGTTTCCGCTTCAGCATCAGTCTTTCCAATGAACAACCAGGACTGATCTCCTTTAGGATGGACTGGCTGGATCTCCTTGCAGTCCAAGGGATTCGAAAGAATCTTCTCCAACACCACAGTTCAAAAGCATCAATTCTTCAGCGCTTAAACTACATAACCAGGACACAATTCTACCATCCAAAATAAAACACACTCATTTGTGTCAATCTCTTAGTAGTAGTGTTAAGGCAAAGAAAAACTAAGTCTATGATAATAAACCTGACCATGAAGCCAATCTCTCAATATATCTGAGATTCAGACTTCTGCTTGCTTATGTTTGCTGACAAGTGGAAATACAAAGATGCTGCAAATGTAGGTATAGTGCAGACATCAAAAGGCAGTGGATGTCACAGAGGGAGACTGTGGAATTCCATCTCAGTTCTCTCTGCTCTTTTTAAGGGTCATCAAATCTGTTCTTCTTCTTGAGCAGTGGGATTAGGAAGAACTCCACTGAAAACTTTAACAAAAATTGCAGCAAAGAACTTGTTTTCACAGTCCACTGTTTTGACAGAGCTCTAGGAAAAAAATATCATCTAGCTTCCACATACAGTTTGTGAAATTTCAAAACTGGTGCAGGGTGCTAGGGCACGCTGTACTTTTCCAAGGAAAGATATTACATAAATCTAGCAAAATAGTTTGTTGACAAAAACTTGCTTCATATTCTTGCCATGACCTTCAGTTCCTCAGTCCTTCCAATTCTCCTATGCTGTAACTCAAATTTAGCTCCCCAAGAAGGTGGAAACTGTGACTCTCTCAGAGAAGTGGAACGGAGTAATAAGGAAAAAGAGGATAATCCACAGCAAGGAGAGCAGGTATTTGGGCCAATAACATAATCAATCACAAGCCTCTAGTCATTTTCACCAGCAAAGCTTAGAAAATTCACTGTTTACCATTTATTCCTTTGTGTTTTTTTGCATTTTGTACCATGAATAGATCCCCTATTCAGAAAATACAACACTTATTTTAAAAATACAACTCCTAGAATTTCTCTGGAGGTACAGTAGTTGAGACTTTGCTTTCCCATGGAGTGGGTGTAGGTTCGATCCCTGGTCAGGAAGCTAAGATCCCACATGACTCATGGCCAAAAAAAAACAAAACATAAAACAGAAGCAATATTGCAACAAACTCAATAAAGACTTTAAAAATGGTCCACATTACAAAACTCCTAAAACAATACAGGTCCTTAAAAACAATTAAATTCAAATGCATATGCCCTTTGACCCAGCAACTTATAACTACTATATTTATTCTATAAGTATACCTGTATATGTATAAACTGAGACAGGTGCCAACTGACTCACAGCATCATTGTGAGAACATAAAACTGGAAACAACCTACATGTCTACCAACTGGAAACTGGAAAAATAAATGATGTAGAATCTATGCAACTAAAAAGAGGATGATACGCTCAGTGGAAAAAGAAAATAAACAAGGTGCATAAAACATGTACAGACACTACCATCTGAATTTTCAAAAGGGGAAGTATATATATGTGTTTTCCTGTGAAAATTATCTTTCTGTGTAAAACCAATAAAAAAAAATCTCTATCCAAGAAAACTGTAGCATCAATTACATCTGTATAAAAGAAGTATCAGAAGACAGGACAGGGAGGTGGGAGGGAGGGGACATACGTATGCCTACCGCTGATCCATGTAGATACATGGCAGAAACCAACACAATATTGTAAAGCAATTATCCCCCAATTAAAAATAATTTTTAACTGTTAAAAGAAAAGAAGATAGGGAAATCTTCCTCTTTTTATATCCTTTTGTGTCTTGAATTTTAAACCATGTGAACCTATTAAATATTCCCCCAAAATTAAAAATACTAAAATAAAACTTAAAAAAGAAACTCCCTGTGTTTGCTGCCACACTGCCAGGCTGGATCCTCAGACCCCAGTTCTTTCTCCCCTTCAGAACATGCTTTCCTGGACTCAGCCCCCCAGCAGGTGCGCTGTGACCCCTGGCAGCCAAGCCTTGCTGGGGGCAATGACCAGACGGTTGCACTGTACTGTATCACTGATCCAGGTGTCTGATACCCATCACTGTGGGAGGACTCCACGCACCGCCACCCTACTGCAATCAGACCTGGCCACATCATTTGCTTTGACCAATGAATGTGACAAGTGTCACTTCCAGGCCACAGTTTTAAGCGCCAGCTCATGACCCTGTCATCTACTACAAGATCCACAAGTCTCCGACAGGAGCTGCGCCATCATCCTGGGTCCCAGTGACCATGTGTGAGCAACCCACACCTTGGGTCATCAACCCCAAAAGACCACACAGTATGAGGAAGAAAGAAACCTTTGTGCTCTTAAGCCACAGAGATTTTCAGGTTCTTTGTTATCCTAACAGAGTTTATCCTCAGCTGACTAAACAATCACACCAACTAATGCAAAACAAACTAAGATCATCTAATACCATGTGGCCATTAACCTCTGTTCTACACTCCCCATCTCACCACTCTCTACGCTGTCCTCAGCAGTAACATGAAGATAATAACAGTGCCTGTCTCACAGGGCCACTGAGGATGAAACAGTATGTGTAAAGTGATCCCTTTATGTAGCACTTATAATTACTACTTATTGTTACTTGGTTTATTATAATTATTATTAATAACCAATAATCACTCAGAAATGTAACACGGCCCTTTTCCTGTGTCTCTAAGAAACAAATAATATGCTAGGGTTTTGTTTTGTTTTTTAGGTGCTAAATACTCTTTTATTTGATTCTACACATAAACCACACTAAAATGCCTTTCATTAAGTAAAAGGCAATATTTTAGATAAGAGAATTTTAATTAAATTGGCATAGTTAAGACCAAAAAGATAAAGTGGACATTGTCAGTGTCTCTTCAACCCTTCCCTTAACAGACTAATTGAAACATACCTGAATCTTGTTCTGTTCTATGTGACAGCGAAGGCACTGTCTCAGTATTTTAATATATTAATATAATCAGTTCTAGAAATCTACATAACCAATCCTCTAAAGGGCTGGAGAAGGCATTCACCACCTCCCTGAAAAGGTTAACATTCCTTATTCACATTCAATCATCGCTTTAGAAGAGGAAGAGAGTGACAATACGTGTTGAGCCAGAATTACTATCAAAATTCAAAAAGCTGATCATATTCATTTAGCCACAAACCAATCTTATTGAAATCAGGATTGTCCAACAGAAACATTCCATCAGTCATGCATGATCTGAATTTTAGTGTATGAGATCAATTTAAATACAGTACACACAAAAATTCATGAGACATTTCTGTTTCATAATAAATAAGACAGTGGCCAACGATTACTCATTAGTAGCTTTTTTGAGATAAGTTAGCAAGTCTTCCCTTTCTTCTCTTTAATGTCAGCAAAGGTCATTTTTGTTCCAGGGATGTATTTCTTGGGCTTCTCCAAGTATTACATCAGCATCTCCTCTCCCCAGGTGATGCCCTGGTTCCTGCTGGCGCTGGCGTAAGAGAATCTAGCCGCCTGACCTGTCTTTCACTCAAACGGACCATGGAAGTTCGGCCCAGTTTTGTGCTTGCCTCTCTTTTCCACAGTAGAGCAATGGGCACACTTCTGAACAAAAACCTCCCAGTCCTTCTTGACATCACCCATTTTTAAATCATTCTTTCTTCATGCACACCTGAGAGGTCCCTGCTCACAAGCTGAATGTCCTGCTCTCTCTATGCTAGGGTCTTGGTACCATCTACTCGTATGTTCTCCCTCCAGGTCTCCCGTCTCCGCTCCTCTGCTGTCCTTTCCCTCTGTCTACTATTCCCCAGCTGCACACTAGATCACCTGGGGAACTTTTAAGAAATACCTGTGTCAGGGCCCCAACCTACACCCAGTATCGTGTTGGGCAAAAGAAGCTTTACTTTTTCTTTGTAAGAGTTCAAAAATAGGCAGAACTAATCTACAATGCTACAAGACAGAATAAAAGTTATGCTTGTGTGTGTATGCTTGCGGAAGCAGGAAGAAACGGCAAGTGTCCAGAAGAGGACACAGGGCCTCCAGGGTGCCAGTGATGTTCTATTTCTTGATTTGGGTGCTGGCAGTACTGTATTCACCTGCGAAGGTTTACCAAGCTACGGTTATGATCTATGATATCGGAAGTATACGTATTTTATACTTCAAAAAAATCTATACTTAAAAGGGAAAGAAAAACCTGCAAGGACTCTTATCCCTGACCACTTAAATATCATGCCTCACCCTCCAAGTCGTGGCTCTTAAGACACACTTCGACTTCACCCTGTCTTTCCACTCTTGATCCTACCTGACCACTCTGTTGAGCCCCAAACACCTCTGCACTCCAGTATCTCCACCCACAGTATTCACTGCATGAGGACATCTTCCCAGCCGGCTCCCACTGATCGTTCAAAGTCTATCTCTTTGTCTTGTTTCCCCCTTTCTTTCATTTCAAGATTAAATGCCATTTCTCTTACAAAACCTTTCCCGATCCTCCTTTCCACTTCTATCCACAGCAGAAATGATTTGGCCCTCTAAGAGAGATTTCTTCCATAGCATTGTATAATTCTATAATACACTGTCCATTTTTATTCACAACTATAGCAGCATCCATCTTACCCCTCCTCTTCTGCCTCTCATGCAGGAGACATGGGTTCGATCTGCAGTCTGGCAAGATTCTACATGCTGTGGGGCAGTAAGCCCATACATCACAATTACTGAGCCCATGTGCTGTAAAGCCTGTGCTCCATAAAAAGAGAAGCCATCGCAGTGAGAAGACTGTGCACCACAGCTAGAGAGGCTTGCTGCAACTAGAGAAAGCCTGTGCTCAGTAATGAAGACCCAGCACAGACAAAAAGAGAAAAAGAAAGTGTTGCAAAAATAAATAAATATATACTCACTTGTGGAATCTGTGTGCTTTTCCCACATCCTGTTTCTCCAATTATCACTACTGTCTGATAGTTTTCTATCAAGTATAATATGTGATTCCTCAGCTGAAAAAAATATAACCAAACACTGTAAACAGACATACATTTTCTCAAAAGACCTAAACAAAGATATTTAAACATTATGAAATGAGCTATTTGCCAAAAGAAAGGACATTTTCAAAAGGAACTACCAAAACATATTCCAAATATCTATCAAAATGTATCTCAGGTACTGTTGGTATAAGGCAACACAATTGCAACTGAATATAATAACTTATCAAAATATATAACGCACATACTTCTTGATTCAAGAATTCTACTTTTAAGAAGTTATCCTAATACATGTGAACAAAGATGTATATACAAGCATGTTTATTGCAGTGTTGTTTGTAAGTACCAAAAATCCAAACAGCCTATATGTTTATCAACAGGGGAATGATTAAACAGTTATGAAAAGACTCCAATAATGGAATAATATGTAGCCGTTAAAAAGAACAAATGCCTACTTGTACTGATGTGGAATGGTCAATGAGGTCTGCTATGGTAAGAAAGCAAAATGCAGGACAGTGTGATAATACACTACTATTTATGTTTTTTAAAAAAGGGTAAATACACATATGCTTCTTTACATATAAACTACTTTGGGGAAAAGCAAAATAAGGCACTGGTAACTGTACTGTCTCCAGGGAGGGGAAGAAAGTGGGGGGCAGGGAGCAGGCATATGAGGAACCCCTTTAACTTTGTGCAATATGCATGCATCACGTTATTTTTCATTTACTAGCTGGTGAAAACAAAAAGAATATGCTTTCATCTCTGCCTCTACAGCCAAGTGCACAATAAAGCACCTACACATTACCTCTGTATTTCAACTGGGCCTTCTGTTACCCATTCAGTGGGAGAAGAAATGCTATTTTGGCCACTGGAAAGTCACAGACAACTCCAAGATCCCATGTACTCAGCTTCAGAATGTACTTCTGTACCCACATTTGATAACAGACACACCCACTGATCTGTAAAGTCATGATGATATTCCATAAATTCCTGGTTTGAGGTAAAAATCTGCCAAATTCTCCTACTCTCATCACCGTTCAACTCATCTGACTCCACAGAAGACTGAGACACATGATGCTGCCTTATTGCTTAAATAAGGTATTGGGGTGTTTGGGGGTTCCAATTTAGCATTATTTAGGGTCTAAATAGGAGAAGGAAATGGCGGCCCACTCCAATATTCTTGCCTGGAGAATCCCAGGGATGGGGGAGCCTGGTGGGCTGCCGTCTATGGGGTTGCACAGAGTCGGACACGACTGAAGCAACTTAGCAGCAGCAGCAGGGTCTAAATATGTAATTCTCCAGTTTTAGTGTAAAAATCTTTTAGAATATTTTTATTATCGATTTAACAGATATTAAATAGATATTTAACTATTTGTTAAAAATGAAGATTCCTAGCTCTACCTTCAGGGTTTCTGATTCAGCAGGGCTAGGGTAAGTCCAGGAATTTGCCATTTCTGCAAACACCCAAAGGGGATTCTGCTGCAGGCAGTCTCATGACTCATCTCGATGCTTTCCTTTCAATTGCCTGGACTCTGCACTTTCTTTTGGGTTAGTTTTAGGCAAGGAAAGATTTGGGTTCTTTGCAACCATTTTGGTAACTGATATCTTGTCAATCCATCTGCTGAATGGATGAATGGATGAATGGGTGGGTGGTCAAAGACAACTTGAAAGACAATTCGAATACAGAGACACACATGGCATTCTAGGGAAATAACATAAGAAGATGGAAATAAGCAAACTATAAGAACTCTATTCAAGAGGTGCTAGAAAAAGCCCATGAAAGGCTCCAGGTTTGATCTGGAAATGAATTACTAATACGAGATGTAGTGAGGGCCTTCAACACAGAGTCAGTCTGGGCTTTACCTAGGAGGCAGTATGTGCTGTGTTGCAAGAAAACTGGGCAGTGGTATACCAGAGTGATTTAAGCGTGAAGAAACTGAAGGCACTAATTTACTTCATGTGCTAAATATGAAGCAATGCAAATGCATATTTGCACACAAAATGATGTGTGACATTCAAGAGAGAGATGACAAGATGATTTCCAGTTTAGAGACTGGGAAAATGATGGTACCACGAACAGGTACAGGCAGGGAAATAGAGGAGAGCTGGTGCAGAGGACCAGACTGAGCTTCAACGAGGTTTGAGTTTAATGGAATAAGAATACAAGCTTGCATTGCAGTGTCCAGGGCCCAGAGAAAATGACAGCCCACGGGAGGCAGCCAACTGGAATGTCACCTTGAAATGGCACTGGGGAAAGGGGGAATGAGCCTTAGATTTACTGCTGCTTTAGTTTCAACTTCTTTTTTTTTTTTTTCTCATTAAACTTTTTTTAATGGGTCTCAAATTCTGTGACAGATTTTTGGTCAAGTTGTTTTCATTAAAAAGTACTGATTTTAAAAACTAATAACTTAAACTGCCACACACAAAACATATGGTCCACAAAAACATTCTCCTCAACTTCTATCTTTACTTTAAAGAAGTTTTAAGTTTTTTAAGTTTTAAGTTTTTAAGTTTTAATGGGGGTGTGGTGGTGAATGAGTTACTTTTATCATTTTCGTCTCCTGTGCTGTACTAGGTCACTTTGGTCATGTCCACCTCTGTGCGACCTCATGGAGTGTAGCCTGCCAGGCTCCTCTGTCCATGGGATTCTCCGGGCAAGGACGCTGGAGTAGGTTGCCATTTCTTCCTCCAGGGGATCCTCCAGAACCAGGGATCAAAGCCGAGCCTCCTGCATTGCTGCGATTCTTTACCGGCTGAGCCACCAGGGAAGCCCTAGATTTATCTTTAACATCTTATGAGATTACAACTGTGCTTAAACTCTGCTTTGATTTTTATCAATAACTTACACCTCTCATCTTACCATTTTTAATTTGATCAATGTTACCATCCTTGGTTTTTTTTTTTCCATCTGTTGTTTCATTTATTATATTTTACAAGTACAGCTGGTGGATGAAGAAGAGTCCAGAAAAGTAAATACTCAGTAAACAATAATTAACCTTGTACTTAAATGTGCATAACATGTCAGGTATTTTACTAAATAATGCTCCATGTAGATTATGGCATCTGGTCCTCATAACAATCCTATGAGGTAGGTCCAATATTACAGACAGGAAACAGAAGCTCAGGTGCTGAAGTAAGGTCACACAGCACACAAATGATGAAAACTGCCTTTGAACTCTGAAGTCTAGCTCAAGTCTAGACTCTTCATCACAGCTCCAACTGTGTCCCTCCATGCTGAACCTACAATCTTATCTTCTGAGGGTCAAACTGGTTTACATTCACATATGATGGTTGAGGTTAATCATCTACAGAAGAAACCCAGAGACTGTCAGTACAGGAGTGACTAAGATGTCTGGGGTCACAGAAAAGTCTGATGGAGGTGACTTGGCTACATTCAGAAGGCGGCTGCTTCATATCCATTTGGACAAAGAACGTATTAATAAAAGAGGAATTTTTAGCATAGTCTAGACAAAGAAACTCTCTAAGAGCAAGAACCTGACGGCTTTCACCCAACACTGTACAGGAGAAAAGACAGACACCAGTGCTGGTGGCCCCACCTACTTGAGTCGTTCGAGGGGCCTCATACGAGGCAGCAGGACTTCATCACCCTACATCAGGGGCTACAGGAAATAAATATCCTTCAACTGTATCTAAACCGCCTTTGGCTCTGAGCCCACTTTCTGATTATGGCTAGACTTTCCATGTGGACTTGGCAACAGGGAGAAAGTGTGCTCATGGACTGTATTCTCTGTACTGGAGAACCATGGCTAACTGTAAATGAATATACTCTGAATTCTAGTTTAACACTTTGGTTTCTGACAAGATGAGTGTAAGTGCATTTCATGAGACTAATAAAATCATGCATCTGGATGTGCACGTGGTATGTAATAACCACACCCAAATGCCATCACTCTCCCCGTGGGCGTTAACCTCTTCAACAGAAACCACCTGCTGCTGCTGCTGCTGCTAAGTCGCTTCAGTCGTGTCCGACTCTGTGAGACCCCACAGACGGCAGCCCACCAGACTCTGCCATCCCTGGGATTCTCCAGGCAACAACACTGGAGTGGGTTGCTATTTCCTTCCCCAATGCATGAAAGTGAAAAGTGAAAGTGAAGTCACTCAGTCATGTCTGACTCTTCGAGACCCCCTGGACTGCAGTCCACCAGGCTCCTCCATCCGTGGGATTCTCCAGGCAACAGTACTGGAGTGGAGTGCCATTGCCTTCTCCGGAAAGAACCTGATATTTCTAATTAATCTTGTGTCAAAAAATATGCCTTAAAAAAGCTAAAATTGGCCATATGCCAGTAAGCTACTGAAAATGGATGCATGAAAGTTCACTGTGCTGTTTTCTCTACTTTTCTGTATGTTTGAACTTGTCCATAATTGAAAGCAAAGAGGGGAAAAAAAGAATGTCACTTCATTTCTTTCAGTTTTTCCAATATACAAGATCTAATTGAAAAAAACCTTAAGGACTTTCTGGATTTATAAGATTAACACACACAAGTATTCTAAAGACACCCTTCAGATAGGCCATCTCCGAGCTCACTGCATTCTAAAGGATCATTAACAGTAAGAGGAACATTATTCACTTCAGTGCCAAGTATTAAGCCACTGCAGGCTGCTTCGGGCCGACGACTGAACATGCTTATTCAATGTACCTTGAACACTGGCAGCTTCTGCCTCTGCTGCTCTATAGAAAGGGCAGCATAAGGGTTGTAAACAACAGTTGTTGCCGAGTTTTCAGCTAGACTTTGTCTCTCTTCAGAGATGCTGACACCTGGCCCCTCTGTACCTGCAACAGAAATGTTTTTGGGTTTTGTTTTTTTTTCAGATTCTCTGATACAAGGAACAGGAAAATTGTGAGAAAATTACAAATTCAAAGATGAAGATATACAATGGAAGCCATGCGTTTTTATTTCAAACCACTAAGAGTAATTTCAGGAAAACATTTAGAAAGGTACCTGTGAGACTACAGAAAAACATCACACTGGTGTCAAGAACAGAGGACATGGCAGTCCCACTGGGCTGCAAATTGTTTACACTCAACTGTAGGTGACGGAGGACAAGGTGTTGAGTTCTGGTCACCAGGCTGGGATTATTACCAAACTCTTAATAAAAGTGGTGGGAACCCACCAGGAATTAGCTGAAGCAAACAAAGAATCCTAACACCGTACAATGGCAGCAAGGTTCAGGGTCAAGGGGTACCAGGGACTCAAACACCGCCTGGCCTTTCTCCTTCTTTCTCTGCTCCTCTTAACAAGCTCCTTTCTGGGCTGGGTTCTCTACAGGAGCTGGAATCAAGGCTGCAGCCAATGCCAGAGCTCAGGCTCACAGTTCCTCCACCATTCACTCACAGAACAAAGATGACTGTGCCAGCGATACAGCAGTGAACACTACAGATGCAGGCCCCACCTCTGAGCAGCTGACTTGCTTCTCTTATTCTTCCTTCCAAAGGAAGAGGACTTAGAGCATGAAGTGGCGATGGAGAAAGACCCAGGGAGGGGGACCGGGAGTCCCAGGTGTGTGCTATTTGGAAGGTGGGGACGGCTTTCTTTCCCCCGGTTTAAGGCCATTGCCCTGCCCGATCCAGTCAACCATGGCCCTGGAATGGGCTACAACAATTGGCAGCTTCTATTTGAGTCACAGAACTGAAGTGGTTGGGAAGGAAGTGCTGGTCTACTATGCTGAGCAGATTAGACACCAGATACCCACAGTGGCTTCTTCTTTTTTTAATTATTTATTTGGCTGTGCTGGGTCTTAGTTGCAGCATGCAGGATCTTTAACTGCAGCGTGTAGGACCTAGTTCCTTAACCAGAGATTGAACCTGGGCTCCCCTGCATTGGGAGCAGGCATCTTGGCCACTGGACCACCCAGCAAGTCCTACCACAGTGGCTTCTTGGTAAGAACAGTAACAAACTGGGACTCAGGGAGGAAAAGAATAGGGAAGCCACATCCTGCCTGTTTGAAAAACTGTTTGAGGTCCTATGGATTTTTAGCCTGAAAAGGAAAATGCCTTAGGAGTAACATGGGTTCCATTTTTATGATCAGCCTCTGTAGTCTGTCACACCAAATTGTTCGTGCATCCCAAGACAGAACTCAAGAGTTGTAAGTAAATGGTACAGGGTTCAGAATTCAACTCAACATAAGAAAGGTATCTCTAAAAATAAGACTTGTTCAGCACAAGAGACTGTCGCCTTTGGGAATTAATAAAAACCTTCCCTAGAAGTTCACAGCCCTCTGTGAGGGGTGCTTCAAGAATAATTACCCAATACTATCATCACCCAGGTTTTCTGAATGCATAATCCATGATGCTATGTAAAAGTGCAAAGGTTTTGTGATCAGAATACTTAGCCCAGTGATTTACTTTTACATTTTTTGAAGGGTCCCAAACCCCCCTGACAATCTAATAGAGCCTATGAACTCCATCTCCTGAAAAATACACCAGGGATAATTTATGAGAACACAAAAACGCTGGAGGTCCAGAGACCACCCCCAGAGCTAAGTTCAGAATCACCGCTGTAGCTCTCTGATCCCTTTTCCATTCGTTTCTAGGAACATAGTTGTATTCCGGAGGTCCAAGACCGTCAAAAATCAGGTAAGTGGGGCACTACTATATTGTTTTTGCCAAAATGTTGACCTTCCTTTCAACAAGATAAAAGAACAGGACTTGGAACAAAGCCTGCACTCAAAGAGGCACATTTCCTTTCCTTTCTCCCTTTATTATCACTACATCGGATTAATTCCTTGTGATCTTCACTCAAGAAAACTAGAGCAAAGAAATAGCTTATCTTCATCAGCTCTGCTTTTATCCTGAATTCTCTTCTTTTCAACACATTTTAAACCTTTATAGCATGCTTAGAATCTTTTAACATTGCTCCTACGTCTTACCTCCTCCCACTCCAAGATTTAATCCACCCAGGTGTCTTCCTGACTACCCCAACCCTCCTGTCTCTAACCTATAGCCAAGTTCACCTCGGTACATGCGGTTATGAGGTCTTTTACAAGAACAGGTGCTGTCAATCAATGAGGAGCACGTCTCCTCCATACAAAAGACTCCATTCAGCCAAACTAGGACTGCTTCCTGGCTGTCTATACATCCCATGGTCCATTCTGGCTGCCTAGGGTTTGTTTTTCCCTTGGGAATATTCTCAGTGCTTAAATGAGTAAGTTTGTAATTCTTATAAATTATAAAGGCCTTCACCTCTCCATCTATAAAATAAGTTGATAACAGCACACCCCCTCCCCCTCTTCAGCATTCCTTCTAACCCAGTTTTTCAGT
This sequence comes from Bos javanicus, assembly GCF_032452875.1. NCBI lineage: Eukaryota > Metazoa > Chordata > Mammalia > Artiodactyla > Bovidae > Bos > Bos javanicus. The sequence goes on along the minus strand of NC_083880.1, from coordinate 67,708,800 downwards.
TTAAGTGGTGATCCATCAATGGGTTATAAAACTCATGAACTTCTTTAATATGCTATGCGACTCAATTATTTTGGTGTTTGGGATACTGCTGAGGCGCCATCCCACTCTGCCTTTGTTCATGCTAAACTAGAAATCAAACAGAAGTATCAGAGTGCATTCCAAAAAGCACTGTTGTTTTTGTGCAACTCTCTTCAATTGTGTGTGTGTGCACACACACGTGCGTGCGTGCTGGATCACAGCACATTTCTTGCTGTGTATCAGATCAAAAACTCTTCAAAGCTGTTGCTATAAAGTGTTTGCCAGACACGTGGTCAAACACTGATTTATCACTAAATATCTGTTGAATGAAGGAAGGAAAATGGCCAGGCCCTTCTGATTCACTTGGACTAACACGTCAAATTTTTTTTTCCCTACACAAAACTCAGGCAGCTCCTACAAAGATCTTAAGGCAGAGATCACAAAATGGTAAAGATCACAAACTATGAGGTCCCCAAACATGCCTTCGTTAAAATGTTTGAAATCATTAGTTTAAAACATGTAAAAACTTACCATTCTAATCTGGGTGTTGAGGCCATGTGACAACCTTTGGGTGGAACCACACAGAGCTTCCTGCTTTAGACAGGATATTGTATGCCTCGGGCTAATTGACACAATACACACTCGAGTTTGCCACAGTTCCTTCCTCTCCTTACTGCTTCCACCCGGCTGCTGCACTCATTTAGATTGTCCAACAGGCCCCTGTAGCTACCTGAGCTTGTGACTCCCAGCCTGTAGGACACATGTTCCTCTACCCTTATACCCAGTCTCAGTCACTTCCCTGACCTTCCCTGTGTATTTCTCGTATCCTGTTTTCACACCTTCAACTTCAGTTTCCTCATCTGTAAAATGGAGTAATACCTCCATCACAAGACATCGTGACCACTTAATAAGATGATGTAAGTAAAAGTGACTAGCACAAAGTGTCCAGTAAGTGTCATCAAATTCATTACAGTTAATGACAAAACAGTTTACCTGGACCAGTGGTTCCCAAACTTTAATGCATACTGGAATCACCTGGAGATCTTTAAAAAATACTGATGCTTGGTTCTGAGCCCCTCTAGACTTCTCATTTCGGAGAAGGCAATGGCACCCCACTCCAGTACTCTTGCCTGGAAAATCCCATGGATGGAGGAGCCTGGTGGGCTCCCGGGTCGCTAAGACTCGGACAAGACTGAGCGACTTCACTTTCACTTTTCACTTTCCTGCATTGGAGAAGGCAATGGCAACCCACTCCAGTGTTCTTGCCTGGAGAATCCCAGGGACGGGGGAGCCTCGTGGGCTGCCGTCTATGGGGTCGCACAGAGTCGGACACGACTGAAGCGACTTAGCAGCAGCAGTAGCAGACTTCTCATTTATCACCATGGAGTAAAACTGAATAGCAGGAGTTTTTAAAAGCTTCCCAAGTGATTCAACTACACAGCAAAATTTGAGAACCACTTACCTAGACAGTCACCGAACCCAGAAATCTGAGTCATTACTGACCTCACCTTCCTCTGTATCTGCCTCTAAAACGTCTCTCCAATTAGGTCCCTCCCTACTGCTCACACGCCAGAATCGCGGGTTTCAATATCCCTCCTCGGTTTTAGCAGCATCTTCTCTTAAGGGTGTCCCTGACCTTAATTTCCTCCCCTAAGCATTTGCACACTAATGCCAGTTATCTTCCAAGAATAAACTAGATCATGTTATCTCCCGCTTAAAAACAGTGAAATCTGAATTCTTACATGAAGACTTCTCACGATGACGCCCCTACCTACCCTTCTGGCTTCATGTTCTGCCACGCCCCACGCTGTGTTGCTGTTGTTGTTTAGTTCGTTGTTGTTTAGTTCCTAAGTTGTATCTAACTCTTCTGTGACCCCATGGACTGCAGTCTGCCAGGCTCATCTGCCCATGGGATTTTCCAGGCAAGAACACTGGAATGGGTAGTCATCTCCTTCTCCAGGGGATCTCTGATCAAATGAATCTGTGTTTCCTATGTTGGCAGGCGGATTCTTTACCACTGAGCTACCTGGGAAGCCCCGCCCCAAAACATATCCTACCACTAAGCATCCCCATGCTACTCAACTACTTTGGTGTTTTGGACACTGCTAAGGCACCATCCCACTCTGCCTTTGTTAGTGCTACACGCTTTAGAGTTCCATTCTCCTACCTCTCCATGGCACAAAGCCTTATTTGTGCTTCAGCGTTCATCTGAAAAAATATTACTATCTTGATGAATGATATCTTATCCACACATTTAACCTCTCTCTCTCATCTATCTGTGTGTGCGCTTACTCGTTCAGCCAACTCTGTGTGACCCATGGACTGGAGCCTGCCAGGCCCCTCTGACAACTGAATTCTCCATGCAAGAATACCCAAGTGAGCAGCCATTCCCTTCTCCAAGGGATCTTCCCAACCCAGGGACTGAACCCAATTCTCCTGCATTTTACTGTCTGAGCCACCAGGGAAGCCCTCCTCTCTCCAATACTTCCATGAATTATAATAGTTAAATATGTATCTAGGGCTAAGAGCTTGACATGTATTCTCATTTAATCCTCAAAACAATCCTCTGGGTAGGTTCTTTGCCCAATTTACAGATAGAGTAACTGTGATTTTCCCAAATCACCAAGTTAGAAAATGGCAGTCAGGATAGTCTCGACAGTCTGATCCTAGCAGAGCTCCTCTTCCTTACCACTCCCTTTTTCTGTCTCACTTTAAAATCTCTTAAAGAGGATATCCAACTTCGTATTACAATTGAGAGAGAGAAAGTATAAATCTTGAGAGCAGAGCCTTGGTCTAGAGATATTTGTCTCCTGACCACAAGGCTAGGTGTTCAGTAAGTAAAACTACAGTGAAAGGGCGAAACAATGGAAGAGAACTCTGGGAGTAATCCCATGTTCTTTAACCAAAAGAGTATCTTGGCCTGATTTTCAACAATTTATTCAGACCTTTATTGTACTTAACACTCTGACCTGTTATTAAAGGCTCAAAGAGATAAAACAGAGAGTATCCTAACTGGATACTCACTACCTAACTGGACTTTAGTTTTGGCTGCAAATAAAACTCAGGATGTGGCTGAGGACTTGAAATACTGAATCATAAAATCATAAAACTCATTAAGTGACAAACTACAGATTTTAAAAAAGAATTAACACATCCCTTGCTTGGGTTTTCTTCCGCATCACTGATACGCATGGTCAGAATTTCAGGGACTCGCTCTAAAATACCCTTGAAAACCTTCCCCTATATTACCCTTCTCTGTCTTATTTCATTTTTGCTGCAATATACTTTACACATCTAGACCTACAGAGGTTCAAGTGGTGGACAAAAGTAAGTTGGCAACGATTAAGAAACTTTTGTTTTTCACAAGAAACTGATGGAAGGGGAGGGAGGGTCTGGTACATAAACATTCAACAAAATCTTGATTAATGAGTAAATTCAAACAAAACAAGCAAACCATTTGGCGGCTGAGACTGTGTTAGCCTGCAAGACGGGAAGTGGGTGACAGCCAACGCGGAGAGTGTTCACTTCTGGCAGACACGCGGGGTGGACAAAAATTACCCTAAAACATACTAAGATGCTTTCCCTTTTAACGAGCACTTACTTACTCTACATGAAACAACGCGCGCACGTTCTCCGTATTCTAGCCCATACGATAGGTGTTATTATTCCTCCCATTTCACATATGAGAAGTCTAAGGCTAAGAAGGAACTTGTTCAGAGGAACTCTACTACTCTATGGCAGAACTTAGAATTCTAATCCAGGCAGTCTGATTTCCTAACCTGAACTCCTAAACCCAGGGCAGCACCACCTGTCCCGTCCCAGCGTAACCCCAGGGCGGTAAAAGGACACGCGTGGGCGCTTCAGCTTTTCCCCATCTCACGGGTTGGGCAAGACAGGCACCAGGAAACGAGGAAAACGAGGCCCGGGGAGGCTGAGACTGTAACGAGGTCACAAAGAATTTCTGCCCAGGCCGGGGGCGGATCCCTGAATCCCTCGGGACCACTGTGCACGCCTAAGCTTCCGAGGCCACCAGCGCGGCAGTGGCCAACCCGCCGAGGTCAGGGCTGCAAGCAGGTCCTCAGGCCCCAGCAGGCTGGCCGTGGGGCCAAGACTCAAGTCGGGCCGCCGCATCTGCCCAGCGTTCCACCAAGGGCCTTACCGGGTCGCCAGAACTTCACCGGTCCCACGGGCGCTGCCATGCTGGGGTGAAAGGTCACAAGGAAGGCTCCACCCCTCCGCCGCGCACCAGCCCCCAAAGGGGCTGGGGGGCGTGGCCCGCGAGGAGCTTGGATCTAGGAGGTTCCGCGGTGTTACGGCTACGCCCCCGTAACCACCCCCTCCGAGCCACGTGATCTGCGTTTCAGCCCCGCTCCGGACCCATGTGATCGGCTCCGCCATATTGGAGGGAGGGCGCGCCTCTCTTCCTCTTTAGAGTAGCGGACCTGGGTTCTGAGTGGCCTTAGGATTTTGGGGTGACCCGGAGGGCGGCAGCACGCTACTGGAAGGTTGAGCTTGGCAAGAGACCGCTGGTCCAAGAGTTTGTCGCCGCCTGCGGTACGCGGTGGGCAAGGAAGCAGTGCATCCCAAATTAACATTACGTTGTAAGCTGTCACGGGTGTATGATTTCTTTTAGTCTCCTCCACATTTTCCGATTGGAGGATAATAGTAACTACCTAGTGGGTTTTGTGGTTCAGTAAATATTGGGCGCCTATCGTGCGGCCAGGCAGTGCAGTTTTGGTCTCTTTCATGAGTTTCTGTCCCAGAGTGGAGAGGCGAGGGTGTCCTGGGAGTAAATGAGTAAATGCACGATAAGCAGTGGTGTTTGGGGTCTTCCCTGGTGGTCCAGTGGCTAGGACTTGGCATTCTCAATGCAGGGCGCCTGGGTTGCATCCCTGGTCCGGGAACTAGGTCCTGCATGCCGCAACTAAGACGGGGCAGCCAAACTAAAAACAAAACCAAAAAAAGTTGATAATTAGCAGTAAATAAAAACGATGGAAACCAGTATGGAAGTCTCCAGAGACCCTGAGAGTAACTCTGAGAAGGGAGAATCGATTGAAACAAGAAAATTAGAAATGGGTAGATCTGTTAGGACATCGGCCCAGTGTTTCCTCCAGTCTCACGACCCATGTTTTAAATGCTGACCCCCAATCCAATCCCGAATCAGAATATCTAGGGGTGTGTCCTAAAAAACTGCATTGGAAACATGCTACAGAAAATTCCAGTAACCTACTTGAGAAAGATTCCACTAGCTGATACACTGGAGTAGAGGAAATGATTAATGGGTAGGCAACTAACTGGAAGGAAGTGAGAGGGTTCAGAATCTGTGTATTTTAGAGCTGTGAAGCAAATTCTCATTCCTGGAGAGAAATGGTAGTCGTGGAAAGATCAAAGGCTTTGGAGACAAGTCGAATTTGGAATCCTCACTTTGCCTTTCCTAGCTGTCATTTAATCTTAGTTGTAAGATGAAGTTTAAAAAGTTTTTATTAAATGTGAGAACATGTAAGGTAGCCTGCAACATAGGATATCCAATCAAAGTTTGCTGTCAATAGCTCATAGAGCAAATTCACCAGGGGAAAAATCAGAACTCACACATACACACACTCATTTTCCAACTATTCTCTTTATTTCTGTAAGGAAAACAGGGTTCCTTACATGATCATCTCTGCCTAAAATTCTCCACTGATCCTTTAAAATATCCTTATGTCAGCTGTAAGGCTTTTCTAAATTCACAACTTGAGTATTCTCCTCCTGCAGACTCAGAACCTGTGTGCTGCTTCTGTGATTTAACACTCATTTAGTTAAACTATAATCTGTCCCCACTGTTTCACTGGAAGCATCTGAGAACATGCATTGTATTATTACAACTCAAAGCAAAGTGCCCACTGAGTGATGTGTATGTGAACACCATGCTTTATAGTTTTAATTGTTAATGACATTGACCCTTCTTTATTTTTGTCTAATTTTCAATAAGGGCCCAAGTATACAAAACAGGGTTTATATTAACACATAAGTACAAGGGTAAATTAAATAAATGCCACTTATTATTTCTATATATTTATTTATTTTGGTCACACTGTGTACCATCTGGGGTCTTAATTTCAATCATGGAACAAACCCATGCCCTGTGCATTGGAGGCTTGGAGTCTTAACCATTACCAGTGAAGTCCCTGATTTCTATATTCTATAAATTACCATTTATATGATGAAGACTTCCTGTTTACAGAGAGAGTGTAATGGCCATGTGCAAATTACCAGATCATAATCTTAAAGCTAGAGGAGACTTTAATCATCTAAATTCTTTATTTTATAGAAAGAAACAAAAACAGCCTATGGAAGTTGAAAGGACTTGGTCAGAATAAACGGGCTAATTTAGTATCAGAATTGAAACTAGACTTTAGGCTTTCTAATTCCCAGGTCAGTGGGTTTTCAACCACATGGACCATTTAAAACCATTAGAGTTTAGCTCTCCTTGATGAGAATTAGTTCATCTGCCTCAGAAAGTTCTCTTAGCCCAACTGTCTCTAATGGGTCATTTTGCTTTCAAAGACTTCTACTACAGAAAGCATCTAAATAATACCCTAGATGTTGCTGAGTGGTTTTATTGCCACAAACTAGGAATGGTCTCCATGGACTATCTTATCTTTCCTAATTAACTATTTCAGATAGAATGGTCTAAAATAACTACTAATTAAAATCCATTGTTTCTTGAGATGGCATCTAGTATTTAGCTCATTGCCAACAATCACATGAAAGTTTGATCACTGTTACATTGTACAACTTCCAAATGATAGATTTTCCACAGATAGTCCTCAAAATGTTCCATAGGTATTTTATAGAAGTTTTTCTCTGCCTCTGATGGTAAACTGGTACTTCCTGCTTTGAAATATAGCCCATCTGTCTTGGCCATGTTTAGGAGGCATAGGATTTGGAGTTTTCATCATTGTACCAGTAAAGTCTTTTATGTTACAAGTAATAGGAAACCCAATTCATTTTTATTAGGCAAAAATAGCTCGCATAATCTAAAAAGTCCAAGTAATTCTGACTTGCGACACAGCTGCATTGAGGCACTTAGGACATAATCAAGACTTGCTTCTGATCGTAACATTGTGCCTCCTGCTGACCCAGGTGTCACATGGTAACTAGATGGTCATGTCACATCCTCTTAGCATCAAGCCTTTTTCCAAAAATTCCTGGCAAAAGCATCTAGCTGGGCACATATCCATCCCTGAATCAACCACTAGGGCAAGGAAATACGGCATACTGACTGGCTTAAACCTGGTCATACACTCCCCAGGTGTGCTCAGCTTTACCTGAACCGCATGGACTGAGAACTGGAAACGAATGGTCCCTCAGAGGGTCTTCTGAGAATGAGATTATCAGAGGTGGAATGAAGGCAGCAAAAACAATAAGTAGCCTCCCATGTGTTCATGAACTATACTAGAACTCCTGGCTTCCTAAGAAAATCCTAGCTGCCCTTGGGTCTCCTTCAGGAAGCCAGATCAGTTATCCCCCAGCTTGAAAAGAGACAGTTCTTTGCTGAATTGCCTTTCCTGAATTGTACTATAATGGGGGTTTTCCACTGACTTTAAGGTATAGCCCTCTTGGACTTGTATAATATATATATATATATATATATATATATATATATATATATATATATACACACACACACATACACACACACACACGTATATATATACTTGTATATATAAACCTATCTGTTCACTTGCATACAAATGATCAGGTTCATACAGGTGTTAGCATAAACAAGTGTTTACTCAGCTCCAGGAATCTGGGTAGAGGTGTGGAGAATCCACCAGGACAGACTCAGCTAAATACTAGGAGAGTCTCTACCATGTAGGCCTGAAGAATTTTGCGCATCTATGGAACAGGGTGAGTTGGGGAGGCCAGGGTCTGCCAGGTGCTTTCTAAGATGACAGTATGCTTTATCGGAGAGTGAAAGGCCGGGTTCAGGGGCATAAACTGGACCTCTGCCAGGCAAATTGGGATGTATTTCCAGGTGCAAGGCATCAGGAACCTAGAATAACAGTGCCTCTGTGGACATACTCACATAAGGTATGTATTCCACACTCACAGAATATGTATGAATGCTCAACTGCTTTCTAGCTGTAGACAAACACCTTGTGGAGTCGGTGTTTGGGCACACCCCAGAACATCTGTCATCGTGTTTATTATCAGAATACTTCACAGTACCACTTTTATAAAAGGATTCTTCTAAGACATTCTCACCTGATCTTAGTGCCAAGAATTGTTCTTCCTGTACCTGGAGTTAATTTTGGGTGCTGGATCTGACCAGGCTTCTCTTTTCTGCCTCGACTACTGAGAAGCTTAAAGTGTGTGCTCTGCCCACAGTGTGTCAGTCAGGGTGGCGTGTACTGACAGTGTCCTGCCTAACTCCCCACCCTCTGGTTTCTCTCATGTAACTTCTCACTTATGTGATTCTTGTATGTTAGGTTTTCTTGTCAGCTGCTTGGAATCCTGTAAGAAGATACATACTCCCCAACCCAACTGCCCAGAGAAGTGGCGTGGCCATCTCTTCAGTTGACTCCTTCAGTTTTTCAAGAAAGTGCCAACCCTGCCATCTGATTGGGTTGACCTTGAAACTGTACAGCTAATTCAAACAGCTCATCAGGGAGAAAATAATGAGACAGCAGAGTCTGAACACTATTTGATATTGGGAAATTGTTATGAAACATTTAGGTGTGATCAAGGTATTGTGGTTATGCTTTTTTTTTAATCTTTCAGATATACACTAAAATATTTACTGCCAAGTTGTAATGGCTAAGTCTGACATTAAACAGATGAAGAAGTATAACTCGCCCAGGAAGGGACATTTTTTTTTTCTTATGTAGGAGAAATATACTACTACTCAACCTCTACTGGAAGGTTGGCAGCCCTGAGAACTCCTTTTTTAATGTAGCATGTTATGGACGTATTCCTGCTTCCAAAGGAATGAGAAGCAGACATTTCCACATGCGAGCCAACACATATTTTTGAACCAAACAGTCTGCCATACTCACCCTCCCATTCCCTGGAATTGGGGTCAACAAATCAACATTTTGAACAAGGACCCCAGATGACTGCTGTAAGTGGTCCTTAGATCTCCCCCTCAGAAAAGTCAAGCACCATGATAGCTTTGCTTCCTCTTACAGTCCTGGCTATTTTCTTAGGATTCCATATACCTCTTGTTCTTCTTTAACAAATATTTATTTGGCTGTGTCTGTTCTTAGTTGCAGCACACAGGATCTTTGATCTTTGTTGCAACATTCGGGATCTTTAGTTCCGGCATGAAGACTCTTACTTGTGGCATGTGGGATCTAGTTCCCTGACTAGGGATCTAACCCAGGTCCCCTGCATTGGGAGTGGAGTCATAGCCACTGGACCACCAGGGAAGTCCCTCTTGTTCTTATTTCTAATCGCTAGCATTGCTTTCAGAAAATAATGGTTTTTGCATCCTATTCCACACCAAAAAAGGGGGCTCTGAAGTCATTAGTATGTGATGGGCCATATACCTGCCCTCCTCTGAGAAAGTCACGGTGATAAATACCTCATTCCAAAGTCTCAGTAGTCCTGCAACAAAGAATTGTTTAAATTTATCTGATCCATTTGCCAAAGTGAACACAGATCCTGTTTTATGAATGCCTATTAATAGCTCTGTAGAACACACTGAGTTGAAATTTCAAACATACCTGCATTTGTGAATGAGCTTAAGTTTTAATGTTTTCAATTCACCATGGCATTAACTGCCATTTCTCAAGGTACATCTGGGAATTTCCTGGCAGTCCAGTGGTTAGGAATGCCATGCTTTTACTGCTGAGGGCACTGGTTCAATCCCTAGTCAGGGAACTAAGATCCTACAAGCTGTGCAGTGTGGCCAAAAAAAATTTTTTTTAATTCAGTTCCGTTCAGTCGCTCAGTCGTGTGACTGAGCACCACAGCACACCAGGCCTCCCTGTCCATCACCAACTCCCGGAGTCCACCCAAACCCATGTCCATTGAGTCAGTGATGCCATCCATCTCATCCTCTGTCGTCCCCTTCTCCTGCCCTCAATCTTTCCCAGCATCAGGGTCTTTTCAGATGAGTCAGCTCTTCGTATCAGGTGGCCAAAGTATTAGAGTTTCAACATCAGTCCTTCCAATGAACACCCAGGACTGATCTCCTTTAGGATGGACTGGTTGGATCTCCTTGCAGTCCAAGGGACTCTCAAAAGTCTTCTCCAACACCACAGTTCAAAAGCATCAATTCTTCTGTGCTCAGCTTTCTTTATAGTCCAACTCTCGCATCCATACATGTTTTAATTAACAACAAAAAAAGGTACCCCAATGCCTCTCTACTCCATGTAGAGAAACAGTCACATTTCAAAGCACTGAACTCAGAATCTGAAAACCTGTGTTTAAATGCTTGTCACCATTTACCAATCATGTGACTCTGAATATGCTACTTAATCTGAACTTCAGTTCCTCCACCTGAAAATTGGGAGTAAGAGCTGTTCCACCGCTCCTCTGATGAGAGGGTCACAGATAGCACATAGGAAATTATCTAAGTCTGGAAATAATTTCAAATAACAATATATGTTTATCTGAGGCTTGGGCCAGAGTTGTTTGCAAACAGACCGGAACCAGTTGTCTGGTCTGCTTTCCAGTTGAGATTATGGCACTAACCCAGTAAATAACCTGCTGACCAGAAAGGAGTCCTAGTACACACGTGAAAACCTGCAGGCCTGCTCAGATCCGGTTGCATCAGCCTGTGGCTTAGTGGCAGACAGCACCCTCCACTACCACAGATCTCTTGCTCCAATCAAATCATGAGGAGGAAGCCATCAACTCTTTCTTTTGCCCATGCACAAGAGAGACTAGACGAAAACAGGATTCCACAGGCGTACCAGCACTGACGAGCAGGGTGTAGAAACTAGTCGCATTGCCTGCCACTGGACTAGGAATCTGGGATAATTGCCACTGCCCTCTTTTGCCCCTACTGCAGGATATCCGATTGCTAAATCATTGCAAATACACCCATCTGATGAAATTAGGCCCATGAGGCCACTACAGTTAATATCAGGGTGAATTGAGGATGCACACGGAGGCCTTCTCTGGCAGAGAAGCACAGAACTGAAGTCCTTGTCTAAACAGCTTTTTCTTTGAAAAAGACAAGCCAGAGCACATGAAGAGACCTGAGATTGCTGGCAAGTTTTCTCATTCAAACTGTAGAGCTAGTGACATAGATATTTATATCTCTAGGGAAGGTGTGACCCTGACACTTTTTAGATGTCATCTAACTTAAATATTTTCTTTTATAATTTGGGTCATCTACTCTTCCACTCAAGACTATTAAAAAAAAAAAACAAATGCATAAATAGCTATGAGGTGTGTTTACTTGTAACACATTCCTAGAGTTAAACAGAAAAGTGCCAGAGAGGGGAAAAAAAAAAAGACACGAGCAACCACCAAACAAGATTTGTTTACATCTATTTAATGCTAAGAACACAGATATCCTCAAGAAGGGACACACCTAAGAAACAGAGTTTTGAGTTTTTTTCCTGAATAGGATTTTGATCATGAAAACTAGCAATTCAAACCTCTAAAACAATAGAGCACATAAATCTAAAAATGCAACACATTATCTCTTACCTGAATTACCTGAGAACCCTGAAACATTCTCTTGAAGAGCTATCCATATTAAAATTGTGCAAAGAAACTATACCCATAGTGTTTAAACCATAAAACCAAGACTGGGTTTATACATGATAAAAATAAAGATATAGCACATAAAATACTATGCAGTTGATCGAATGCAAAGAAAATCAGAGTGAAGGAAAGGCAATGAGGACAGGAGACATTCTGGAAAAGCGGGCACTCCAGTGACATCTACTGCAGCCTGTGTGAGGCCAGGAGCTCTGAATGCATGGAGCCATCACTGATAGGATGGATAAAGCATGATTTCTCTAACCGCCAGCAAGTTAGCGGATGATCTGGCAAAACTTCCAGAATTAAAACTGAGGTAGTTTTCGGTAAGGAATGTTTTTCTTGAAAGCATGGCCAGCATGTGGTTGAGCTGGGACCTGATCCCCGCAAAGTGAAACTGTCTCTCTTTATTCAAGTTTCTTAATGAGTCTCTAAAGCACAGATCGAAGTGGGGGGTGCTCCGATACTTGGGGGGTCCAGGCGTGGCAAAGTCTGTGGATCTGAAGGAAGTCTGGGAGCCGATGGAGCTGGCCACGGAGCCTTGGGAGGACAGAGAGGAGGAGGACCTCAAACTGGAGGAGCGCGACACAGACATCTTTGATACTGGTGACCCTTCCTTAGACTGGCTTCCCGGAGAGGCGAGAACACCCTCGTCCACGTCAGTCTGGGTGGTGGCCGACGTGGTGGGGACCACGGTTTGGGAGCTCACCACCCTGGTGGCCACTGTGGTCTGGGTTCCGGCGCACGCCGTGGCCACGCTGGCTTGTGTCCCCACGTCACTCGTGCTCACCGCGGGCGTCTCTCCTGGCTCTGTCTGAGTAGCGGCATCAGTCGCCCTCCTGCCCTCCAGCCTGTCCTTGCGGCTGCTGAAGTAGTCCTCCTCACTGATGGTGGAGGTCTTGGAGGCCCCGCACCCAGCCTCTGCCCGGCCCTCCTCAACACCTAGCTCGGCCTTCCGGGGAGTGCTTGAGAGCCTGGCCAGCCGCAGTCGCAGCAGGTTGCCCAGTGTGAGCTCCTTGGACAGTGGTTTTTGGTCGACGAGATGGTCAAACCTGCCACTGATCCGGAAGCTGGACAGGAGCTTGGAGCTGATGGGCTTTGACTGTGCGTAGAGGATTCGGAACTCCAAGTCAAAGTGTTCAACCACTTGGCCAGACAGAATCACCAAGTTGCTGCTGTTTAGTTTGCCATCTGTCCATGTAAAACTGCAGGATTAGAAACAAACAGAAGCTGGTAAGAATGATTGATCTTCATTTACTTACTGTCAACCTGATTATAAAGCCCAGACATCCTGTGACATAAGAGTCACAATTCAGGTGACAGCACGCCTACCATGCAGTATGAATTCCAACTAGCCTTAACACAGGATATAACCTAGGAATATGTTAACATTGAAGTCAAAAAGAGACTTCCCTGGCAGTCCAGCGGTTGAGACTCAACCTCCCATTGCAAGGGGCATGTTTTGGATTCTTGGTCAGGGAACTGAGATCCCATGTGCTAGAGGGGCTCAGCCAAAAGATTAAAAAATAAAAAGACCAGTATTCAACTAACAGGCTAAAACGTATGATCCTCAGCCTCAGAGTTGCTAAAAACTAGAAAGGGCTCCTAAGGTGCTGAGCGCAGCACCCTCCTTTGAGGAGTGAGGAATGTGCCTAGCGATGTCCCGGGGGAAGCTCGTGGTAGAGCCTAGACTGGGCCCCAGACCTTGAGAACCACAGGGGCAGTGCTCCTCACTACCTCGCCCACACTGCTGTTTCCACAGAGGGAGACAGGCCTGTCATTCTAATGATGACACTGTTGCTCAACATACATGTAGGGCTGATTAGTGGCCGCGCGCCCCTGGTGGTTCAGTGTGCCACCTCCTTCCTATGGTGACAGGACCCCACCCACCCCAGCCCAGCCAGCTGCCTGGAGGCACCCTCTCCAGGTACAGCAGGGCTGGGCAGGTGACCCAGGCTGGCCAGAGTATCCTACCCCTTAGATGAGGGGATCTACGCAGGGTGGGTGGTAAGCCAGTGAGAGCCAAGGAATTTTTCAAGGCCTGATAACCATCAGAGAGAGAGAGGAAGTCTCTCACTTTTATAAATAGCTACTGAAGTTCACATGAAGGGAGCCTGGACCTCTGTCTGCAAATAGAAAACCTGACTGAGAATAAAGATCCATGAGAAGACTTCCCTGGTGGTCCAGTGACTAAGAATCTGCCTGCCAATGCAGGGGACATGGGTTCAATCCCTGGTCCGGGAAGATCTCATGTGCCATGGGGCAGATGAATCCCTTCTCCCCAACGTGAGAAGCCACAGTAGTGAGAAGCCCACACACTGCAATGAAGAGTTGCCCCCACTCATCACAACTAGGGAAAACCCATGTGTGGCAACGAAGTCCCAGTACAGTAGGAAAAAAAAAAAAAATCAACTAGAGAAAAGCAGAAATAGGAGACAGTGCTCTGATAAATGCATGGCCCCTAGGTCAAGATAAGCTGAAAGCCAACGGTACCTTTCTATACTTTCAAGTTAGGTGAGACAGTAAATTCCATTTTGCATAAAGTAGTTTGAACCAGCTTTCTGTACCACCGGCAATCACCCCACTGACTCAGAAAAATCTGTATCAGGAGTAGGGTGTTTACATAAGAAATCATAAAACATAGTAGCAACTCTGTCTCTTGTAACCAAGAACCCAGGCTAAAGAAAATTCACCATGTGACAACTGCCTTCAGAGCTGGAGAAGAAAGATCCTTTTGAAAACCATCAGTAAGACCATGTAAACAAGACCCTTATCCAACACTGGGATTAAAAAAAGTCCTCAGCATATGAAACCTATCCTTATTCTCATCCTCATGGAAGCATATTTCATTTTTAGGAAGTAATTGTAGGAGCCACTGTGTCCTTGTCTTTTGAAGTAAAATGCCAACTCAAGAGTTAATGATTGGGAAATGTGAAGATGTGGAAACAAAGAGCTGTTGGGCTGGGGAACTGGTAACAATTTAGACTGTAAATCTGCCACACAGCAGGATCACGGAACTCCTAGTTCCCTGAAAGATAGAGATAAAGGCCTGAGGCACATCCCAAATTGTTTCTATAGGAAGCAGAAACCCTCCATATGAAAAATGCTGACTACTAGAACATAGATCCCAGACTGGTTGAAACCAGAAGGCTGATGAAGCTTGAAACTTCATCTTGATGCCAACCAATCCAAAAACTGTCCACAAGCTGATTACACCCTGCTCCTTGAACACAATAAAATTTCCCACCAGCCCCTCCAGGGTGGGTCACAGAGTCTTGAGATCAAAAGCCCGCTGGGGCGCTCTCTGCCCGGCAAAGCAATGAAAGCTACTCTTTTCTGCTTCACCTAAAACTCTGTCTTTGTGTTTCTATTTGGCACTGGTGAACAGAGGCCGAGTTTCAGCAACAGTTTTTATAGTTCAGATTCAGAATGGCCAAAAATCAATTGGAAAGTTTGGTTAATATAGATTAATCCTACTGTGGGTAAAAACCTTAGTTTCCTCCTATTATTGCCAAATAATAGGACTTCTTATAAAAAGAAGTCTTGAGGGGGAGTTCGAATTGTTCTGAGAAATAATGGTACTGTTTGAAAAGAAAGACACCAAGAGTTTCTTCATCTGCCTGCCTCCTCTCACACAAGCCTCTACACACCCACCTTTACCCAGGGCTGACACCCAGTTAGCACTCAGGGCTGCCTGCTTCTTCAAATATAGTTTTTCTTCTTTAAACTGTAGAGACACACCTCAGCTCACATATACCATCAGACAGTCTAACACAGAGATGGCAAAACACACCACCATCAGAGCCACATCCATAAAAATGGTATATCTTAACCTCTGAAGATTATCATGTACACTCCTTATCTTCACCCTCCATTCAAATTCCCTGCTCTCTACCCTAAGATGCCACGCCAACAGGAGACTTCAAAGGTGGAGCCAAAAGCACGGATCTGCTTTCTAGACTAAAGCACCAAATCATAAGGCTTGAACCAAGGTGAAAGATTAAAGCAGGCAGCTTCAGTTGTGCCCTCCATCCTCAGCCCAATGCCTACCACCGCCCTTAATTCAAGTGGGCAGGACAAGGTGGGTCGGAGGCCTGGAGAAACAGGATCTGAGGCTGACGCAGTCACTGTTGTTGTTGCTGCTGTTGTTGTTTAGTCACTTAGTCGTGTCTGCCTCTTTGCGACCCCTTGGACTGTAGCACACCAGGCTCCTCTCTCCGTGGGATTTCCCAGGCAAGAATGCTGGAGTGGGTTGCCATTTCCTTCTCCAGGGGGTTTTCCCGACCCAGGGATGGAACCCACGTCTCCTGCACTGCAGGCAGATACTTCATGCTGAACCACCAGGGAAGCCCCCCTATTCCAGTCACTGTTAATCCCCAATTCATCCACTGCAAGCCTGGCTAAGCCTTGAATCAAGGACTCCCTCACCATCAGGTCTCCAGATAAGTTTCAACCTCTGCTCTTTAGGTTTGTGAACCACAAGGCAGTGGAGGGGACCCCGGCCCAACCCCCTCCAAGAAGAAGAGGCTTTGACTAACCTATTCACACACACAGAGGTATGCTTGCCCATAAAGGCTCACATTGAGAGGCAAAAGCAGCTTTCACCTTCATAGAGCGCACTTCCTCTTAAAAGTGTAGATTAATAACCATGGATGGGTCAGAAACTCACCTGTAGGAGCCTGTAGCCACACGAATGCCATCAATCAGTGTGAACTTTTCATGAACCTTCCCAACAATTTTAGTTCCTGACCTGGCATAGTAAATATTTCCTGTAATTGTCCGGACAGTCATCAGCTGTTGGTAGGGGAGTGGGAGAAAAAGAAATGAATGATCCAGTGAGCATGTGATAGAAGAAGCCTTAGTTTACGATTCTGAACAGATAAACGTACTGGCAGATGAGAGATTACACTGCTGGGTAACAACGCCCACAGTACAGGAGCCAGGTGAGTCTCAGGACTTAAGTAATGCTACTTCACTTAAGTTCATCTTCTTGCATGCTTTTTTATGCATGCATATTTATTTTTGAGACCTTCAGTTCATGTGGACATGTGCACTAAAAGAAGATTCACTTTTTGGAGACACTAAACAACAGAATTCAAACAATGACTTAAACATGCTAGAAATAAATCACATTTTAACAAAGACTCAAAGAAGCTAAGCTGACAATTCTCCTCTTGTATAATAGCATTGTTAATAAATAACAGCCCATCCACACTTATTCCCACACCATAATGGGTATGGAGAACAGGAAGAGAGGACAAGCCTTCTCTAAATACAGGGTTTCTGAGGCGGAAACACTCATATTATGTGGCTTAATCAGCAATGTTACTTCTCCCACAAGTACACATGTACCAAAAAGGTGCTCTGGTGACGCACCAGGGCCATATATTGTATAATTATCCTTGCAGAATGACAGACATAAATGTATATACAATGAAATGCAAAATACTAAGCCAATCTACATTCTTTGGAGCAGAGCAGTAGCTCTGTATCTTTAGAAACCTTACACACTAAAATGTCTAAGATTTTTGTTTGATTCTCTCGTTCACTCCATAAACAACAGAAAGCCCCTACTATGTACCAAGTCTTGCAACAATAGATATAAGGCATGCTCCTTACCTTCAAGGACCAGGAGACAGAAAATTAATGATTAAGTTACTATAGCAAGACATAACACCATCCAAAGAAGTGAAAACCTACATCTCCACAAAAACCTGTACACAAATATTCATAGCAACTTTATTCATAATTGTAAAAAACTGGAAACTACCTAATATCCATCAATGAGTGAATAGTTAAACAAACTGTGGTTTAACCATACTATATGATACTGTTCGGCAATAAAAGGAAGAAACAGTTGATACACACAACAATTTGGACATATCTCGAGGGCATGAAAAAAGCCAGTCTCAAAAGGTCACACACAAGAAGGAGAGGACATATACACCCAAGGCTGATTCACGTTGATGTGTGGCAGAAACCAGCACAACACTGTAAAGCAATTACCCTCCATTAAAAATAAATACATATTTTTTATAAAGGTCACATACTGTGGAATTCATCTACATACCATTCTCTAAATGCTCTCTAAATGACAAAATGACAGAGATGGGGGACAAATTAGTGGTTGCCAGGGATGAAAGACACAGGGGAGGGAACCAGAGGGGAGTAAATGTGACCATAAAGATGCTGCATGAGGGAGATCTTTGTGGTGATTGAACAGCTCTGTATTCTGATAGCAGTGGTTACACATATGTACACATGTGATAAAATGGCATAAAACAATAGACCCACATGGTACCCATGTCACTTCCCCGGTTCTGGTGTTGTATTGTCAGTTACATAAGGTATAACTGTTGGGGAAAACTGGGTGAAGGATACATGGAAACCTGTATGTTCTCATACTATCTTCCTATCTTCACAACTTCCATCGTTATTTCATAATGAAGACAAAAGACAAACTATGGCATAACACAGCATTGTTTCTGTGCTTTTCTTACCAAAATGCATAATATGAATTTAACCATGAGGAAACATCAGACAAATTCCATAGAAAACTGGCTAATATTCTTCAAAAGCATCAAGACTCTAACATGAACAGTTCCAGATGAGAGGAAGCTAGAAGAAATGGCAACTAAATGCCAGATATGGTCCCAGATTGCAACCTAGGTAAGAAAACAGGCATTCATGGAATGATTCATGAAATTCACGATGTCTGTAAAATAGGTAATAAGGACTATATCAAGTTTATTTCGTGATTTTGAAATTTGTTCTGAGGTTTCTCAAGATGTTAACATTTAGAGAATCTGGGCACAGAGTATTGAGGGATGCCTTATATTGTTTTTCTAACACCTTTGTAAATCAAATTATTTCAAAATAAAAATTAAAAAAACAAACTAGAAACTTCCATAGAGGTGCACATGACCCTGGCGGGGGAGGGGTTCCTGGATAATATTCCTGAGTAGAGCTTCAAAGGATCTGCATATAACACAAGCACGAAAAACATCACTGTGGGCAGATTTCTGTGTGATTCTGTGCAACTTTCCCTTTGGCATTTATCTGAATACTATATAGGCCTCTGTGATGGTTGTCAATACACTTTTTAAAAAAAATTAGTTATTTATGGCTGTGCTGGGTCTTTGATGCTGTGAGGCTTTCTCTAGTTGCAGTGAGTGGGGGCTACCCTTTACTTGCAGTGCATGGGGTTCTCATTGCAGTGGCTTCTGTTGTTGCAGAGCATGGGGTTGAGAGTCAGACTCAGTAGTTGTGATGCTTAGCTGCCCCAAGGCATGTGGAATCTTCCAGACCAGGGATCAAACCCATGTCTCCTGCATTGGCAGGCAGACTCTTAACCACTGGACCACCAGGGAAGCCTAAAGCACTTTTTATTTATTTTTTATTTTTAAAAACTTTTTATTTTATACTGGAGTCTGGTTGCTTTACAATCAAAGCACTCCTGAGTGCCTGCACATTAAGGTATGACCAAGTTCCTGCAGACTGGGCAGAAGTAGTCCCCCCAAGAGGTGAGGGGCAGACTCACCAGCACAGGCAGGCCCTGGTGAGTGAAGGCACCGGGGCAAGGTGATACATCCCAAGAAATAAGTTAAGACATGAACATGAACACAGGAGAGGCCAAAGGGACAGGTTTCCTTACGACCCTTCCTAGAGGATGCAGACGCTCCCCCCACTCCCCCAAAGGCAGCAACCAATAGCAGGCAACTGAGTTGGCAAACCGGAGAAGGAAACGGCAACCCACTCCAGTATTCTTGCCTGGAGAATCCCAGGGACAGGGGAGCCTGGTGGGCTGCCATCTATGGGGTCGCAAAAAGTCGGACAAGACTGAAGCGACTTAGCAGCAGCAGAGTTGGCAAACACACCTAGATTTCTGCTGAGTGGATGCCTCAGAGCCAATCACTCAATCAAAGTCATGGCCAGGCTATTCTGTGATCTGACTGCTGCTCACACACAGCCTCAATTACAGCAACAGCACTTAGAAATTAAACATCGACACCTTCAATTTCTTTGCCGGGCTCTAGGGCAGAGCAGACTGAACGTCTGGTTAGATCATGATGCACTTTCCAAGCCTGACTTGCACGTCCCTTGGGTTCACCTGACGCATTTTTAAACTGACTGTCGAAAACAAGTTAGTGAAGTCATATAATCTTACACTTAAATACTTGGCTCAAATTCTTTCACGCTCAGGGCAAAGGATATAAAAAGTCTACTTTCAAAATAACAAGAAATGACAGGGATTAAGAACACCGGGGCTGAGACTTCCTTGGTGGTCCAGTGGTTAGGAATCTGCCTGCCAATCCAGGGCACACAAGTTCAATCCTTGGTCCAAGAAGATCCCACATGCCGCAGGGCAGCTCAGCCTGCATGACGGAAGGACTGAGCCTGTGCAAGTGCAACTAGAGAAAGCCCACACACAAAAACAAAGACCTACTGCTGTCAAAAATTAAAAAAATAAAAAGAACACCAGGGCTGGAGGCAAGCAGACAGATGGAGAAACTCCATCCCACTACTTTTCAGCTGTAGACCCTGGGCTCTTGGTGTCACCAATCCCTAATCTGAAAACAGGTATAACACCACTCACCTGGTGGGGCTGCTGTTGAGGAGTGAGTGGCATAACACTGCCAACAGCCTAGAACAGCGCCAAGGACAGAGCAGGACTCCATAAACGGCGATCATCACGATCAAAATTGGAGCCCACCAGTGCTGTGGCCCAAAGCAGCAGCTTCTCCTTCCTCCCCATTAGAGAAATGCTATTTACTGTGATGGACAGAATAGCACTTTGTGTGTAAGAAACCAGTCTAGTTCTTTTCAGGATTTTCATCTCATTTTATGTTTCTGGGAATGTCCTTATTTTGGAAAATAAGGCTATTACTTTTGGAGTTTTCCTTTGCAAATATTAGCCATTTTTCTTTATAGATTAAAAAACATTCTCTATGATCATTGTATAATACAGCAGCAGCTTCCAAGGCAGCCTTTTGCCAGGAGAGGCCAAGGTCTGAACCTGACTCTGTCCATTCTTTCCAATGAGACTTCAGGTAGAAGACTTTGCTCACACCTCCAGTCCCTCCCCGCTTCCAGTGGGGAGACCACCACCAACTACCCTGTACTCACTGACAGTTATAACTTGCTGAATGTGGTGAAACTAGAGACACTGTAATACAAACCTTTTCTTCTTCGGGATGAACTTTCAGATCCATGCACATATCCAAAAACTGAGAGAGCAAAGCCTGGTCCAGTAGGATATACACAGCAACTCCCTGTTTCCGAGAGATTTCCTGCAGGTCTCGGAAGATGTCGATGTCCGTGAAAACATCCATCACCACTGCAATCACCTAGGGTGTGGGGAAGGGAGAAGAGCCAGCGGTCAACCCACAAGGATACCACCTGACAGCTGGCTGTCAGGACTCTGGACCCCTTCTCAGAGCTGCCAAAGGATCCCACCCTACCCTATCCCTCCTTCCTTCTCCTTCTGCAGTATCAGCTTTCCCCGCACCATGGACTCTTGTCCATTTCCAAAGATGCTCAGGCTACTGTATCCTACAAATCTGGACCTGACCCAGCTAACCCTCCCAACTGCCTCCCAGCCCCTCTCCTCTACCACAAATTTCTCAAAACTATAAATTCAACCACCACCTTGATGTCCTACGAACCTGTTCCATTCGATTCTCTTCCTTTACTAAAACCCTTGTCTTATAGCTCAGACCAGCAAGTTATCCAGGTTCTGCAGCTAACACACTGTTATCTTAGACATATGGCTTTTTGTCTATGTCTGTAACACATGTATGTAAAACCTTAAGAGTTTCTCGGAGGCCCCCTTCTGGGTGTACCAGTCCCCAAGCCTGACTTTATTGTCTGATTTTGGATCATAATATTGTTTTCTATTATAATCTAGAAAGGACTCAAGGCTTGAAACTGATCAAACCAGGCAGGCTGATCCTCCCACCTTCTGCCTCGGCACATCACATCTTCATAACGTCTGCTCTCTCCACCAATCAGGATCTAACCAAATGGCTTCCGGAGCGCCAGCCTCTCCTTTGTAAAAGGTGGTCTCTGCAGTTCTCTTATATCTGTCCACAGTGCAAGCCCACAACAAGAACACGGAAATATGTCCTAAAGACACTGCCCTGGAGCTTGGACCAGTCCTTTCCCTCTTCCCAAGGACCAGGCTCCATTTCGCCTCCTGATCAATTTCCCTTTGTGCTGATCAATGTCACTCAGCACAGACTAGTTAGGGCTGCCATGTGGCCTCAGGCAGATCATAGTTGCTTTGAAAAATCTTACTCCTTAGCTGCAAAATCGGTTCCTAGTGAGCATTAAATAACTACGTTACATGGAGTGCTCTGTAAAGAGATCCCTCTGGTATCTGCTCACTGATTTACATGACCAGTCCCGAGTCTGAGCCGTCCAGACAGTTCAGGGCAGAGAAATATCTACCAGCTCCCAGCTTTCCTGCTCAAGAGAGGCTGCTCCAGTGGCAAAGCCTCTCATCACATCCTCTGCAGGTTGAAAGTGTGGTTGTCAGCTAACTACTGGCAGGGCCGTGGGGGCATCAAAACATGCAGGTCTCGTACAAGCCCCTGCTTCCAGTCAGAGTCAGGGTCGGGGGCCAGCACGGGGAGGGGCTGTCAGCTTAAGAAACCACTCCCAAAGCCCACGGTTCAGAGTTCTTTTGCGGGCTGGAAAACCTCACCAGTAAAAACTCAAGACTCTTCCCATCACATTAACTCCTGATTTACTTAACAGGTCTCACCTCTTCTGTGGAGGCAGAGGCCCTTGTACAAGACTGATTCATCCCTCTGGTCCCAGAGAGCTCAGGACAATATTCAAGGGTCATTATCCAATGACACCTTACGGGAAGCTCGAACGAACTTTTTGGCCAACTCAATATTTGAATGTCAAAGAAATGCAGAGACAAAGGGACGATTTTGCCGTCCTTCTCTAACATCACATAGTCTTGTCTACCAGGAGGAGGAACCTTGAAACCCCAGCTCCCGGGAAGTCACTGCTGTGAGTGAATTTGGGAAGGAGTATTTCTCTCTCTGGCTCCCTTTCTCCAATGTTGCCAAAATCCCAGGTATGAGCTATTCTTGGCAAAGGGTACGGCTAAAACCCACTGAAGTGACTTAGAAAACAAGCATTCTTTCTAAATTGGTGGCATTTCCAGAAGTTTATATTCTCGAATGTGTTTTTATACATCCTATTTGGAGATGTATCTATCCCATGTAATTCAGCAGTTGAAAGGCAGAAAGGCCTAGGAGCAGACCCCAGCTCTGTGATTTACTAGCTGTGTGACCCAGGGCAAATTGCTTAATCTCTCTGAGTCTCAGTCAGTCTCCTCCTCCAGTAGATATGGATAACAGCATCTGGCATCTACGTCAAAGGGCTGTTGCAAGGATTAAAGGAGACAAAGCCTAGAAACGGCTTAGCTCAAGCGTGAAATCAGTGTTCGATTATGCAGCCAGCACTTCTTTCAGGGTCTACTGTGAGCTGAAGCCTGTGCTAGGTAGGAAAATGGTTATAAAGAATTCGACACACACCTGACTTACCCACAAAGTGAGGACCTGGGATGCAGGCAAGGAACGTGGTACACACACGGTAAGAGGCAATGAAATCAGGGGAACACTTCGCGGGGAGTGGGAGACAGTAAAGCATCTCCCTTGCAGGAGCAGACCCAACAACGGTCCCCAGAGGAGTGCCGAGGATTCCTGGAGGAGACGGCATTTGAGCCGAACCACAAATAAGGACAATTTAGCCAGGGGAGAAGTGAAGCGGGGGTTGGGGGGGTAAGCATCCAGCAGGAAGCCACATTATGACAGAGGAAGAGGCAGGAAATGACAGGGTATTGTCCCAGTCTGGCTGGAATGCAGAGTATGTACGAGAGGGAGAGACAGCACGTGACTGAGAGACAGGAGAGTGTGCAAGAGCATGGAAGGTCTTGGACGCCAAGCAAGGCTCAGGATCATACAGGTCACGGACAGGATGAGGTTTAAAGAGTGACAAGGGCAGTGATGGAGCCAACAGGACAGAAGATACTGATGGCGGTGTAGGCTGAAGATGTGGCCCCCCCCTCCAACTCAAGGCCACGTACCTAAGTGCCTACTGTATTGCTTTTTAGGTTCAACAAATGTTTAGGAGGACTAAAGACCAAAATGGGCTTCCCAGGTGATTCAGTAATAAAGAATCCACCCCCTAATGCAGGAGACATGGGTTCAATCCCTGGGTCAGGAAGATCCCAGGGAGAATGAAATGGCCTCACTCCAGTATTCTTGCCTGGGAAATCCCAAGGACAGAGGAGGCTGGCGGGCCACAGTCCATGCACTCACAAACAGTCAGACATGACTGAGCGACTGAGCACACAGCACACAAAGACTGGAAGAGGGACTTCCCTGAGGGTCCAGTGGTTAAGACTCCATGCTCCATGAAGTTCGATCCCTGGTTGGGGAACTAAGATCCTGCATGCTGCATGTGAAAGTCACTCAGTCGTATCCAGCTCTTTGCAACGCCATGGACTATGCAGACCATGGAATTCCCCAGGCCAGAATACTGGATTGGGTAGCACAGCACAGCCAAAAAAAAAAAAAAAAGACTAAAAGAACAAAAATCAGCAACAGAGGTTGCAATGGGGAGTGAGGTGGGAAACCATGAGGGTCACAGAGGAGTCAGATGTGAACTCAGGTCCACACAACAGAAAACAGAAAAAGAAACAATCCTGAGAGGGAGGTTTCAAAATTGAGAGGTGGCATAAAATCTCGTAAATGGGTTCTGAATGCACATGTGTGAGAAGAGAGTCCAGATCATATGAGAGAAAAACAAATCCAGAGTCAGTCCCCGTCCTCAAGAGACAGGAGAGGAGGTGGGGTATCCCAGCGTGATGGAGTCGCTGGATGTATACCCTGGCACCACCGGGACAGAGCCAAGGAGGCCGCCCAGCTGGCCAGGCTAGAGAGGCTTGGAGGGTTGCTGGGCAGGGCCCCAGAAGTGGGGCCCATAATATATAAGGCGCCTGCCAAACTGAATTTTGATTCATCACCCTAACAAAACAACTGCACAAATACCACCATTGTTACGTAGTGACTAAGTATCTAATTTGATATTAGTTTCATTGTTTGGTTTTGAGGCCTCAACCTTTCCTGTGTGTTGAAAATAATTGGATTTGAACTGGCCTCTCACACACCCACGGAGTAGTTAGAGGGTGGATGGAGGTGTTTCTCCTTTTGATTCCCCCAGCAGCCAATATCCCCTCCTCTTTCTAGATCGGGGCCCTTAAAAGACTTCTGGAAGCAGTCGCAGTAAGGCCTGCCTTCCTTCAAGACGGACCCCCACCCTACCCTCCCCCCTCCCCGCCCCGAGTCTCTGCCCTTAGCCCCATGCCACCCCCATGCATCCAAGCCCTGCATAGTTGAACTAGACCTGGGGCTTCTCAAAATGTCAGCCTCTTCACTGAACTGAGCTATGACCTGGGCTCATCCACTAGCCAGCTGAGTACCTGCTCTCCAGGGCCAGCCAGATCTCAGAGGTGTTGGTGTTTATGCCCTAGAATATACACTTGAACTTCAAAGTGGTCATCACTCCCACTTCCTGAGTCATACCACGGGATGGATGTGGGCATTGCCCTGTAATAGCTCATGCTGCAAAGAGTCTGTCTGTTCTCTTAGGGCTGGAAAGCTCTGCAAGTAGTGGTTCGTGAATGTCTTTCAGGGTCAAAGCCCATCTGTGCCTGTCGGTCCTAACATGACACCTAAAGAGGAAACACCCAGCTGTCGGAGCCTGGACGGCTGGTCTGCTGCCTGGTCCTCATGCTGTTCCTGCTTTTCTGCAGCCACATCTAGAGCAGCCACTCCTGAGTCAAGTCCCATGTCATCATCACAGATGACACAACCTCAAGTTACCTCCTTAAGTCACTCCAGCTATCCCCCAATGATTTATACCATGGGACCTGGTGATCCACATGGTTACAGGTAGCAGTCCCTGGAATATCCTGCACAGACCCCCTCATTTATGTTACTTTCCACATACATCTGGAATCTTTTCCGTTTGCCAAAAGCTCTAAAGAAGTATCTTGAGATCTGAAAATCCCATGAATTGTTATCTCCAATTTACTGAAAAGAAAAATAAAGTATGCAGAGGTTCTGTGTCTTGTTCAAGGTGACACACTTAGTCAAACGCAGGAGCTGGAATTTCAGCCCCGTCTGGGCGCCTCCAGAGCTATCTATTAAAAGGTGTTAAACATTATCCCAAACAAATCTACTTTCAGTCTTCAGATGACTGAGAGCTTGGAACAGATCCTGAAAGGATCAAGTAGAGTATTCCAGAAAGCAGGTAAGATTGAGTCCGCCGGGGAGGACGATCACCAAGGACACAAAACTTGGAATGCCCTAGGACAGCAGCAGGCACTTCTTTCTGCGGGCAGGTTTGCTAACTCTGAATCAACTAATCAGGAAACCTTGGGAGGCACATCTGATGAGGCCGCACGGATGATGACCTGGACACGGATGATGGCTCCTCCACTTCTAAGCACCATGTGCCCTCTGGCAAGCTACTTCCACTGTGCTGGCTTCTACCACATGCAAGTAACTCTACCCACCTGCAGCGTCTGCAGTGGGTTTGGTCACCTGACAGCTCCTGGGACGTAGAAAGCCTTCACACGGCAGCTGGCACAGTCTTAGTTCTCATTTTGCCACCATTCCTGGGTAAGTCATTCTACCTGAGCTCAGCATCCTCAGACACAGCCCCTCTGAGCTCTGCTGTCTGATTCATGCACCCACCATGGGCGGGGTGGGGCTCTGAGAGCTTCATGGGGCCACACAGGGTGGGTCATTCCTGTTCTCATTCCAGCTCTTCCTCTGCCTGGAGCAAGAGGTCCATGTCACTCACCGCGTCTCATTGCATCTCAGTTTCTTTCCCTTCCCACCCACGATCATAAAGCAAAGACATGTGTTAGAAATGCTTGGAATTCTACCAGAGGTCTGCACACGTGCAAAGAAGCATCAGCCTATCTGGTGGTCAACAAGAGCCTGTCTGCTGAATTCCTCACGCTGAGCACACGACACCCAAGTCAACTTCCTTCAAGTTCCCAGGGCTCTTGTCTCTTCTGGAGAACTTCTTGATAAAATTTTTTAAAAAAAGCAAAAGACCTATATTTTCTCCCTAAGTATTACAGATTTTAATAGAACAGAAATGACCTCCTGGAGATTTCTTTTACAATCTTGATACCAACGTCAGAGTTTGAAGACCAAGAAAAATGTCCATGTTCACAGCAAAACCTAAATGTGTTTGTGCCTGTTGTTTTCTCCAAGTTTCATGGGCTGTTATTATAAAATTAGCAATATAAGCACCAGATTAAAGTACTAGTGGAGCCTCTGTCTGCAGAGTGTGGCCTGGGGCCTCTCTGGGAAGGCTAGGGTGACAGAACCAGTTTTTCACTGGCCCCAGGAGTGAGGGGCCAGGCACATATGGTGGCGTTTCCTCTGTACTGTTCCAGCATAAAGTACACAGTGGACTGGACTTTTTCTTTTTTCTCTTTAAACTTACTATTATTTTTAATTTTTTGGCCATGCTGTGCAACATGTGGGATCTTAGTTCCCAACCAGGGATGGAACACATGCTCTGTGCATTGGAAGCACAGAGTCTTAACCACTGGACCACCAGGGAAGTCCCTGGGCTTTTTCAAAGGGAGGGAAAAGCATCAAGAGGTATTTTGTGGGAGCAGGGACTTATCATTGTGAGTTAGTTTTATTTTTTAATTATGCAAAACATCTGCCTGGCTCCCAAGTCTAACTGACAAAACACACTACGTTCAGAGACATCTGGCTTCCATTCTTGTCCCTTCCTTTCTGCCCTCCCCACTAACATAATAACTTCAACTAGTTTTTTATTTACTTTCCCATTTAAAAAAAATATACATAAGCATATATGTGCACACATCCTCACTTATGTTACTGAAGAAGTATGCATATGTGTGTATATGTATACATATATATGTTCTAATCCCCCTGTAGATAAAAGGCAGCATATGATACGCACCGCTGTAGGCCACTGCATACAACAGAACCTTCTGAGATGATGGAGGTGTTCTGTATCTGCTCTGTCCAGCACGGGAGCTCCTGGCCACCAGCGGCAATTAAACACTTGAAATATGATTAGTATAATAGAGGAACTGAGTTTTTTCAATTGTATTTCCTTTTAAGTCACATAAATGTAAACAGCCACAGGTGGCCAAAGGCTGCTGCACTGGTCAGGACAGTTCTAGCCACTTCATTACGGGAAATAGCTAGTCCCCATCCCTTTTCAGTTGCCAGGCACTCCACTGTGCACAAGGGTTCGTTTACTCACCAATCTGCCACTGAAGGATGTTTGAGCCCTTCCAGTATTTTGCTGTTATACTCAGTGCTGGAACAAACAGCTAACTGCACAGGCCTATTCATATTTTGCCAGTGTATCTTTAAATAACAATCTTGATATCAACTTGAAAGGCAAAAAAGATTGTTGTATTCACAGAGAAACCTGAATATGTGCCTATTGTTTTCTCTAAGTTTCATGGGCTGTTATTACAAAATTAGCAATTTAAGTATCAGATCTGTCTTTGGGACAGATATACAGACATGGAGTAGCTAGGTCCACAGGTCAATACAACTGAAATTTTGCTGAATATTGCCAAATTCCCCTCCAGAGGTTCTATCCTTTGCATTAGGACTTTTAAAAACCCAATATACCTACTACTTCTCTTCCTGAGAGAACTTATTTTTTATGCATAAAGGAACCAGAGAATAATTGTGCAGCTTCTCTCAACTGCCCGACAGATGCCAGGTAAAAAGAACCAGGAAATGAAACGACAGACAGAAAGCAGCATGGTCGTGGCCAGGGGCTGGCAGGCGGAGGGAGCGGGGAGTTGCTGCTCAATGGGAGCAGAGGTTCCAGTTCCAGAGACAAAGAAGTTCCGAACCTGGACGGTGGTAATGGCCACGGTGGTGACGGTGAATGTCCGTAATGCCACTTTAAAAAAGTGGTAAGTTTTGTTACGTATATTTTACCACAATTTAAAAAGAAGAAAGATGAAATGGTGAAAAATTTCTGAAATCCTTAGGCTAAAGCATAAAGTCAAAAGGAAGGAATAAAAAGCAGCCACACTTAAATCTGGTGGGTAAGGTCTTAAAACGACACATCAGTGAGACTTCCTAGGCCAGTGGTTCTCAACCGGGACAACTTTGCCCCCAGAAGACATGTGGCAATGTCTGGAGATTTTTTTTTTTTTAACTATAAGAAAATATATAACATACAGATACACCGTCTTAATAATTTCTAAATGTATAATTCAGGGGCCTTAATTACATTCACAATATTGTCAACCATCACCACTGTCTGTTTACAAAATTTTTTATCACCTCCTACAGAAACTAACCATCAAAGCAGCAACTTGTTCTTCCCCTGACCCCCTCCCTGGGGGAAACATTTCTGAATGTGAGGAGTTTTTCAGTGGGGGCCAGTGCTTCTGGCATCCACTGGGTAGAGGCCAGGGATACTACTCAGCACCCTACGGTGCACAGGACAATCCTTCGGGACAAAGAGCTATCCTGTCCAAAACGTCAGTAGTGGTGAGGTTGAGAAAGCCTGTCCTGGTGGAGACGGGCATCCGCACAGGAACTGATTACACTGCACGGGTTCCACTGCAACTCTGAGGAAGGTTGTGTAAGATCAGGAGGGCCTTAATTTAGATACAGCCACGTACACACAGAGGGGCCTCCGACAGATTCCTCAGCTGCTACTCCTCCTAGGAGGCGGGACTCTGTCAACACGATGACAGCTTCTTCTAATGCTCAGGTTATCAAAAGGATGCCCAAGGGTGAGGTCATAGCAGAAATGTCCCTCTGGAACAAAAGCCCATAGGGAATGGGTGGCTGGTAAGAAAGATGGCTCTGGGGAATGCAGGACCACCTAGAAGGGGGAGCTTTGCTTGGGAGCTCCCATCCGGACACTAGGAATATTCCAAGAGCCATGGCAACAGCACCTCCAGGCAAGGTCTCCACTCCCACCCGATCCATGGGGCCCAGAGCCCAGGCCAACACTGATTCACACAGTAACAGAGACAAAGAAATGAATGACTCGTCAACAAATAGAGTAGTTCAGGGATAAATTCTAGAGTATGTATTTCAGGGGAAATTCTGTGCAGAATTCTTCTAAAAGCAAACATCTCAGGTCTCAAACAGTTCAAAGCAAACGAAAAAAAGTACAAAACACTACTTCCTACAGCTGAGCCCTAGGTCAGCTGTACTCAGAAGCCACGCTGTACATAAATCGTTGTGTTTTTAAGATGCTGGACCTCACTCAACACAATAGACCCACGCTTTGAAAGGTGCACAGAAACTTCCCAAAAACAGGACTGGCAGGTTCACAGCCTCGGACCCAGCTACCCTGGGACAAGTCCTTGCTGAGCGGAAAGGCAGGCAGACTCACCTGCTGAATGATCAAGGCTGCAGGTGAGCAGTCTCCGCAATATGTGGTGTGCACTATTCGGTGCCAGACATCCTGCAAGCCTAAACAGCTCAAACTGCAGCTTGAGTCCTGGGTGAGGATGAAACCCATTCCAGAACCATCGGCGAGGCTGCAAAGCCCAGATCAGACACCACCATTCACCATCTGAGCCTGGCTTCTCCTGCCTGTACCCTTACCACCCTGGTCTCCCTCCTGCTAAGGGCAGATCTAGAACCGTTGTAGTCATTTGCCTGTTTCTTTGATATGCAATGTGGAAATTAAAAGTCTACATCTTGAGAAACCCTTAAAAACCCCCAGAATGTTGAAAGCTACCAAAGAATCAACACTCCCTTGTGGCAGGGGGCCCTGAGCAGTGGTGAGTGGTCAAGAGCCCAAGCTTGGGGCCCAGGCTGACTTGGGTTCACACCCAGCTCTGTCACACATGAACTTAGAGGGCAAGCCGCTTCCCCTCTCTGTGCCTGGGCTCGTCTTAGTTGTGGTCTCCTCCTACAGCTGGGAGGAGGGTTAAATGAGAGAATCCAGGGGAAGGGCTTAGACAGACACTGACCCACTCAAAGCACTCAATCACACCGTCAAGTGCTTTCACTGTCTGAACACAGATGCGGAATGGCCTCTCATCTTATCCAGAAACAGCTTGAGACCTGCATCTTCACAGTCCTCGCCATCACAGATCCTGAACTTCAAAGTGGTCAGAGTGACCCGGCCACTCCTGTGAATATAACACACACTTCTACCTGGAGCAGCAGCAATGGACCAGCCACCGGATTAGCTCTCTAACACCTGTTCCCTCCATAGATATCTCTCCACCTGGGGACAGGTTGAGAGACCTCTACATGGCACAAGGCAGACCATGGTGGCTGATGGTGCTTAAGAGATGCTACGCCTTGGTTTGAGTCCTGGCTCTGTCATTCCCTGGCTACACGACCTCAGGGCAAGGGAACTTTATGCCTCAATTTCATCACCTGCAAAATGCAGATCATAATCACACCTACCTTGGAGTTACTTGAACAATGCTTGGCGGAGAAAGCAATGCTTTTCTGTTTTGTTTTGAACAAAAGAGATGGTCTCTGAGACCTCAAGTTTAGGGTGTCTCAGATCCAACTCATTTCCCCATCCCTACCCTCAGCCTCATTCTCCTCCATATTCTAATTTGGTAGCATCACTGTCCACCCAAGCTAAAAAAATCTCAACTCTTCCCATACCTTCTCCTTGGCTTTGCCCCGTCTCCTGCCCACCTCCCTCACCACTCTTCTGGTCCATCAAATGACCAAGTCCTGTCAGTTCTACCAAAAACTCTTCCCCTGCCCAACCCCCAGCAGTGCCTTAGCATAGACCCTCTTCTCATATATAGATCCCTACAACCCCTCCTTACAACCATCTGACACCAGTCTCACCCTTCTCTAACCCATCCTCCTGCAGGCTCCCACCAGAATCTCAAAGACACCAATCTGATCATGTCTCTCTCCTCCCCTTAAACCTTCGATGGCTCCCCACTGGTCCTTCCAGTAGTGTACAAAGCCCTCAACAGTCTGGTCTCAGTCTCCCCATTTAGCCTTCTCTCCTACCATTAACCTACATATACTCTGTGCTCCAGCTGTGAGGAACATGGTGGCCTCAAAAAAATGCCAGGCGTTTTTCACCATTCTGGGCCGGTCCCTATGCTCTCTGTTCTGACAAGCCCCACTCCTCCACTTGGACCCAGCTCCAAGGTCGCCACCCCTCTTAAAGCTTTCTTTCTTCAGCCGGTAGCAACCTCCTCATTGCTTCCTACCAGCCGACTATCAACTCTCAAGTGCAGGCAAGAGTCATGTCCTTCACCTGTGGCCCCAGGCCCTGGGGGCATAGTGTCAGATATACACTGAATAAGCAAGCAATCTGGCATACGGAAAAGACATTGAAAACACTTATCAGATTTAAAGGTATCATACCACCTTTCTCAGTTAAAACTGTCCAGGTTCCAAATACAGAATCTTGAAGATACAGGGCAAAGAACAAGGCAGGAGGTTCTACCCAGGAAGGCATTACAGAATGCCTACAAGACAAAGGACTCTGAGTATGGGTCCTGAGCCCTTTCTAAGACCAGCACTGAGTTGATGGACTGGTCTTAGCTCTAGTGCCCCTTCAGTACTACTGAAAACAGGATGTAAGCAAGTGAAAAAAGTGAAAGTGAAGCCGCTCAGTTGTGTCCAACTCTTTGCAACCCCATGGACTGTAGCCTATGAGGCTCTTCCGTCCATGGGATTTTCCAGGCAGGAGTACTGGAGTGGGTTGCCATTTCCTTCTCCAGGAGATCTTCCCAACCCAGGGACTGAACCCAGGTCTCCAGCATTGCAGGCAGACGCCTCACTATCTGAGCTACCAAGGAAGCCCAAATGTAAGCAAGGGGCTAGGGCAGTTCCTCTCTCATAGAGACCCTTTCATTACTTTTCCCAAGTTCCAGGTGCCCAAGTTCTCCCCCTAGAGGTGATCATTGGGAATGCACACCTATTCTACAAAGGTGCTTTTTTCCCTCTTTCCAATCTTCCCACTGAACTCACAAGTGTCTGTAGCATCAAAACGACCCTCAGCATACTCAATGCACTGCAGGGCTGATAACAGCCTAGATGGCGCCCACACATCCTCCCACAATGGCAAGGCACTAGCCTACTGGATCCCCTACCCACTGCAACCCCACCAACAGGCAAATGGCACTGGGCATCAGGAACACTGGTAAGTCAGGACTTGTCCCCAGCTTGTCTACTTCAACCAGTCGGATGTACAGATACCATAACCATAGTCAGACACACTCATCTATAAGCCCTACCAAGTCTTACCACAACCTGGAGCCTTACCTGCATTTTCTCTGTCACAGGCAAACAGCCAGGAAGCTGGGCACTGCCAGTTAGCAAGCAAGGTGGCAGTTGATCATGGCTCTGGAGGAAGGTGTCTGCTACACCCTACCAGCCCCCGCCACCTTGGGTGCTGCATGCTTTCTCCCTGACCCCTTTGTACCCAGCACCCTGGGTGCAGTCTCATCCAGGCTGGCAGGGAGACAAAATCTCCCACCACGCCCCAATACCTTATCACACTTAAGGGCCAGACAACGGCACCAAAACCCAGCGTGGAGAGATGATTTAATGCATGGCTTTCTGCATTTTTTTTTTCCAGCCTATGGAAATGCAAACTCCCTGCGCCACCCATTCACTGAAGGTGCAACTTCCCCTCCAGGCTGGCAGGAGGGAAAAGGGTCAGGGCTCTTGGCCCCTCTGGTTTGCATCTGCTTTCTACAAGACACGTGGGGGTGACTAGCAATGATAGACTCGAAACGCCCCGCAGCTGTCTCTGGAGACAATCTTTCAGGAATTTCCCCCTAGGTTATGCGCTTGTTAAGTCATACATCTCTAAAGGAACTCCTGAAAGTGGGATCTAGAGTCGGCTGACAGCCAATCTGACAACTGGTTTTTAACTGAAAGCTGGAACGGACAGGATTTCCGGTCACCCTCCCAGGGAATGTAAACGTTAGGAGTTGGAACTTGAACACAATTCGCATTCTTGGGGATGGAGATTCCTCCCTCTCCCTGGCCACGAGGAGCGGACGGGGAGGAGATCGGGGATCCGAGGGGATACACACAGAGTGGGGAGAGTTGGGGACCCCCCGACCAACCGGCCCGAGCTCCTAGGAGACCTCAGTTTCCCATTTTTTGAAGACGATGTCCCGTGCGACCGGGAACCGAGGAGACGGGAGGGGCTGGGCCGCGCCGCTCACCTCTCGCGCCAAGCGGAGCTGCTGGCGTAGCGCGTCCTTGCAGCCATAGGGGCCGCCGGCGCCCGCGCCCCGAGGCTGGAAGTGCGCCTCGACGCGCGTGGCCCCGCGGTAGGCGCCCTGATAGAAGGCGGGCCAGCCGAGCTCCAGCAGCGGCGGCTCCAGGTCCGACTGCTCGGGGAAGTAGGTGCCGGACGAGCAGTCGTGCGACGAGCCGAAGGAGTCCTCGGCCCCCGCCGCCGCGCCCTCCTCTCCGGGCCGCTCGGCCGCGCGCAGAATGGAGCGCACCTCGTCCGGGTTCAAGAAGCGGCCGAGGCGCTCGCGTCGCAGGAAAGCCGAGAAGGCGTCTGGGCCGCCCGCCAGCAGCTCCTCGAGCGCCAAGCGCCGCTCCTCGCTGTACAGTTCGGCCGGGTTGGGCGGCCCACACGGCGACAAGCAGGCGGCGGGCAGTTCGTCCAGGCCATCGTATCTCAAAGCCATGGCGGCGTTCAGACGCTACCCAGCTCGGGCCAGTACGAGCGTGCGGAACGCTTTATAGGCACCTTTGAATATAACCAGCCCGCGCCATTGGCCGCCCCGCCCCGCCCGGGCTCTCCCATTGGCTGCCTTCTTCTAACGGCCCGTCCGGAAGCAGGGCTTGCCTCTACGGCCCCGCCCCCTAACTTGCTATTGGTGCCCCGCGGCCCGGCCTCTCCCCGAAGCCCCGCCCCTCCCAGGCCATTGTTAGACGGCTACCGAGTCCACGTTCTCGCTCCAGAGTTGCTTGGTGGAATTTAAATCTTGGCTACTACGTGCCTGCTCCGAGGTGGCATTCCTGCTCTGGCCCTGAGGGGAGCTGAGTTCATCAAGATAGCCGGTGCCAGGCCTAAGTGGCCGTGGTACCCGGGGCGGTGGGACAGACAGTGAGCCTGGATTGAAACCCGAGGAACCCGGCCCCCGCGCCAGCGTCGCGCGCCCTCTGCCGCCCGCCCCACAGCGCGGCCCTTGCAAGGCCCAAGGAAGTCAGGAATCTGCACACAGAGGAGAGGCTGGAGCCTGCTGGGGCACGCTGACCCACTGACTGCGCCTCCCCAGGGCTCACAGAGTTTGGGTGAGGCTCAGCCATGTCGCCTTTATCCCCAGCACTTAAAACATTCATTCGTTCGTTCAAAAATACTAGTCCATCATAATAGCTACTCGTCTGACTGCCCTTCAGGGTAGCTAGCTTTCTCTTCTCTCACCTCACCGTTTTTTGCCTGTCGAACCCCTAACCCTGGCTAAACCCCACTCTCCACCTACTTTCCACCTGCACCAGGGCAGACATACAATTCTGCAGAAAAGAAAACACAACGATGTCTACCAACTGTGCCTGAAATTCATGGTCTCTAGTGGGCCCTTAAGGTTGCCTGCTAGCCTACATTTCCCTACTTCTACCTCTTCCTTTTTCTTACTCTTAAGAGTTTGCCTCCTATTTCACTGAGGAAAATAGTAGCAGTCAGAGAAGACCGTTCCACATGCTCCCACCACATCTTCCTACCTGTCTGCATCTCTGCCCACATACTGGGCCTTGTGTCCAGTTCAGTTGCTCAGCCAAGTCCAACTCTTTGCAACCCCATGGACTGCAGCACGCCAGGCTTCCCTGTCCATCACCAATTCCTGGAACTTGCTCTGCATCTCTGCCCACATACTGGGCCTTGTGTTACTATGGATGAACTGCCCCTGAGCTTGTCTCTGATACCTTCCATTATCACCAATCCCTCTACTACTAAGCTTATGTCTCTAGCAATTCTCTCCTCATTCCTGGATGATCAGTCTCCCTGCTTTACTGTTTCATTCCTATCAGCATACAAATATGCTGAAATATTTTTCATCCTTCAAACAACCCTCTCTTAACCCTACATCCCTCTAGAGCTTCCTCCCCATCTCTCTCTCTCACTTTTATAGCATAAAGCCTCAAACGAGTTTTCTATACCTGCCATCTCCAGTCTTCCTCCCATTCTGTCTTGAATCCTGTCCAATCAGACTCATTCCTCATTGCTCAACCAAAACCTCTTGTCATGCTCATCATGAGGGACTTCCCTGGTGGGCCAGTGGTTATGAATCCACCTTCAGTCCCTGGTTGGGGAACCAAGTTGCCACATGCCGCTACAACTAGAGAATCTGCATACCACTAAGGAAAGATCCTGCTAGACACAACTAAGACCCAATGCAGCCAAATTAATTAATTAATTAAAAGATCATCATCACAGTGCTAAATCTAATAGCTAATTTTCATGCCTCATTCCCTTTGTGTGAGAAGACATATGTACAACTGTAGAGTGTTCATAAATGTGAGAGGTTACCACTAGCATTGAAAAAACAATATACTTTTCAAATCAATGAATGTCCACTGCTACACAGATATCTCTGTTCATCCTCTCTCCTCAAACCCAGCCTGTTTGTGAAGTTTTTTAAGCTCAAGTGTGGGAACTTCTGTGTGTCCCTGTCCTGGCAGCCAGCATCCAGAAGGGTCCAAGAGAGCACCCTTTTTCATCCTCTTTCAAGATACCCACAAATTTCTGTACGTGATGAAAGCAAGGACCACTGTCTAGGGCTGTGTAACCCTAGAGCATATCAATCTCTCCATTGCCTGAGGTCAGAAGTGAGGATGACCACGGTCTTACCTGCTGAGTTGTTGTAAAAATGTGAAGCAGTATTTGACTTCCCCACTGTAAACTATATGAGGAGGACAGGGATAGAGTGGGGAGAAGAGAAGGACAGGTCAAGAGAACAGAAGAGGGGGCAGCCCCGTTATATATGTCATCAGACAAACAAAGTGTGGGAAGAGAATGTTAGAGGAGCTATCACAGGGCTCCATGCTAATTTCAAAAGCAACATTTGATAGGATGAAGGTCCTTTATTTTTGCTGTGCTGGGTCTTTGTTGTGTCACGCACGCTGTCTCAAGTTGTGGTGCAGGGGCTTCTCTTGTTGCACACGCAGCATGGGCTTAGCTGCCCTGAGGCACGTGGGATCTTAGTTCCCTGGCCAGGGATCAAACCCGCATCCCCTGGATTGGAAAGCAGATCCTCGACACTAGACCACCAGGAGTCCCTGAAGGTCATTTTCAACCACTCTTATTTTCTTGATTTCATCCTGTTTCACCTTCTTGCAGTCTAGAAAGATACTTGCTCCATGGCTGAGCCCTCAGGCCTCCCTGTGATTTAGGGGCCAACCAGGCAAGGCCTCTGTGGTGGGGACAGGGACGGGGAAGCCTCCCCTGCCATCTATCCCAGGCATCACCTCTTTGTGAATTCAAATCCTTATAGTTCAAGCAAGTTCATAGCAATGACCACAGCCACACCGAGCAGGTGTTATTAAAAGGAATTTAATTCATCTTAATTAAAAACTCTTTAACAGCGAATTCTGTCACAGGCCTTGGCAACTGGAAGCGACTCCAGGGGCACGCCCCTTTGGGATATGGTTGAGCCACGGTCTCAAATGGCCCACCACTGCCACGTGTGGCAAGGAGCTTACCTGGAAGTTACTTCAATACAATATCAAAGATCTGCGAGGATTTTTTTTTTTAAAAAAGGCTTTAAATATATTAGACTCTCTTGATTGCCATTTTTACACAAAGCTGCTGATACAGTATACAGAGATTTAACTTTTTTTTTCACATAAAATACATTTTTCTTAAGTGTTCTCTGTACATCAGTGGCTTCTGGTCTGGTGAATTATTGCGGGGGGGCTGGGGATCTGCAGACTTTTCCTGGGTGCGCAGAGCCAGGCCCCGCACCTTGGCACTCACAGTGCCCATGGGAAGCAGGCCCTCTGACCAACTGACCAAAAGAGACTCTTGTTGAGGGGTGCTTCTTGCGAAGGCAGTCACTTCTGCAAAGTCACGCACTGGCCACATGACCCTTGGCTCTTAGGTGCCCTGGGGGAGGGGAGGCTGTCCCCAGGTCACAATAGCAAGAGTTAAATAGAGTCCTTCTAGGCATCCTGTAAGAAGCGCGCTTCTGGAAAGCATCCCAGTATTCTGCTCTGGAAAAGCAAGTGGGAGAGAGAACTCCAGATCAAAAGGTATCTGACACCAATAACCAAAATGGGTCTCATGTTATGACAAGGCCAGCCAACTGGTGGGTAGGTCAGGGGACACACCCTTGTTAACTTTTCTAAGCCTGCTGAGATTGATCAAACAGTACAGAGCAGTTTCATCAATGCTGCATAATCTGATGGAGAATTACATCCTTAAGTCTTCAGAAGACCTAGGCTTAGGGTTCATTCAACTTCCTGGAGCTACTAGCCAGCAGCTCAGTCTCTGGTGGGAGTCACCAATTTTCAGGGTGGGAGCAAGGGCTGGAGCTCACATGGAGCTATGTGGCACATGCTTTAGAAATAGCCTCCTTTAATCTGCCAGAAACTGCCACCAGACTGGGGTCTAACCAGGAGCTGGGCATCTGGTCGATCTTGCCAGCTTTCTCCGTGCTCCTTGCTCCATATCTGCCAGGAACAGAGGCAGACTTATGAGGAAAGGCTTCAATGTTAAAGGAGAAGCTCCTTTTCCTCCCACTATCCACTGGTGGGGCAGGAGGATTAGGTAATAAACGAGCAAGAGACAATGAGCTGAAGAACCTGAGTTGTATTTGGCAGCAAATTCCAGGCTCCTTTTTCTTCCAGACACTGACTTCAAACTGCTGTTAGACAGTGCCCAAAAGATGCTAGCTGGAAGGCAGCTATCCTTGAAAGTTCCAGATAGACTTCAGATGGCATCTGCCTGGAACCCAAGACCCAGCATCTCCACCATTTAGTGGCAAATGTTATCCAAGGGTGGCCATTTCAGCAACCTCCAAACTAAAGGAATCCACAGTCCAGGGATTCTCAAGAGCAGAAAAGCACAGGGTTGATGGACCAGGACACAGCTTTTCTGTCTCTGAATCAAATGGGAGTTGCTGGTACTCGTGGTCCTCCAAGGATGAGAACTGTAAAGAGCAGTGTCCTCACTCCACCTCGTTCCTCCTCTATCCCCAGAGCCTAACACAGTGCCTGGTGAGCCTCAGCTACTCAATAAACTACAGAGTGAATAACTCAATGACCTTGGCCCCAGCTTGTCCCTCGACACCAAGGAGATCCACAGGGAAAGTTTCCCTGGGACTTGATGGGAATGGTTTATCCCTGACTGAAAACATGAGTTAATGCCCAAAAGCCTGCAGTTGGCTCCTGTCAGGCAATCAGCTGGGACTCCCAGCCTTCTGGGTGGGAGACAGTGGCCCAGGAGCAGGAAGCAAGGGAGGAAGGAGGAAACAGCCAGAAGGACTCAGAGGGGGCAATAAATGCCTTCAGTCTCTGGTCTCTGAGCAAACAGATCTGAAAACCTGCACAGCTCTCTCCTAGGAGCGTGTGGCTTCCCTCGGGACCTCCCAGCTCACAGCTCAAGAGGAATTCCAGTGTCAGTCTCATCTGAACACTGTTTTTAAAGCCTAAAGGTATGAGTGTTTTGGATCATCCCTGCCCTGACCCAATCATAGGATGAGATAAGAGAGCCAGCCCCAGACCCCAGAGATGTGGCAGGCGTCACGCACACCTGTCTGCAGTCACCTGACCTGACTTTCCACTCTACACTGGATCCGCCCTGAAACTGGGGTGGGAGTGGTCTGATGCTGTGACTCTCCCTGCATCCAGGAGCCACCAGGGGCGAAGTGACTCCTGAGGCCCTGCTCTCCGGTCCAGCTGCCCTGCACCTGGTGAAGCATCAGCCAGAACCCTTGGAATCCAGCTCTGCCTCTGGGCTACAGGAGCCCTGGGGGCCACAGTGGAGGACTGGGACAAACAGCGGACCCCCTTACTAGCACTGTGGCACAAGGGGCCCCCACCAGCTCCAACTTCTGGCCCAGATGTCTCGCAGGGAGAATTTCTCATAGGTTCAGAAAGAAAAGGGTTAAAGAGAACCCAGATTTGTCCCCCAAATTTCTGAATCTGGACTTCAGGGGCCCCCTTCAGAGCTCTAAAGAGGTAGTTTTAGAACAAGTAAAAGGCGCACGGAGCAGGAAACAGACCTGCAGCTAGTTAGTTACACCAGTAGGTTTTGGCCAAGCCCGTGGACAGCGTCCAACTCATGGGCAACAATTTCAAAGGGCTCATGAGAGGACGCAGTGGAGAGGAGGCAGGCATCCTGTCCCTCGCAGTCTTCCCTCCCCAGCATCAGAAAGATTGGGGGCCGTGAAACTGTAAAGCTGGCGCAAGACCCAACTCCAGCACCACCACTGGAATTCGGTGCACGACGCTGGAGCACAGATGGGTACCTTGGATTTGCAGGCTTGGGCCGGAGCAGGATAGCAGCCCCTGGGCCAGACAGGAGCTCACAAGAGCCAACTGGCAAGCCCATGTCACTGGGCATTCCTAAAAAAGCAAAGCTGGGCCGGGAGTCCTGAACATTCACTATAGGAGAGGTGGGGGCCACAGCAGCCCTCCACTGCTCACTCTGATGGCTCAGTCTGAGGAGGACTGGGTGAGACAGGCTGGACTGAAACCATCTGACCAGTCACAAAGCTCGGTCAGGGCGCTGGGCTCTGTCATGCTGAACAGAGATGTCTGCAGAAATTAAAAACATGAACTCACCTCTCTCCCTGGAAAAGCCCTTCCAACTGAAGCTTCTCCCTTAGCTTCACTTTTTTTCAATACCAGTCAGTAAAACCTAGTGATCATGATACTGTCTGTGAAAGAAAGCTAATTCACCGATCCCCCTCCCCAACCTGGAGTTTTACAGTCTAAAGGAATTATTTTATCCAACACACTTATGCTACCTTTGTTCCCTCTCCTCGCCACATTTTGAAGCTTCCATCCAAGAGCAAAATAGATTTGGATTATTCCAGGAGCAGAATTACCTGGTGTTCTACCTTGGCCCCTGGGTGCTCACACAGCTGGCTCTAGGCATGGGCAAGGCTGTGGGGAGCAGGTCTACATCCATCTCATCCACCTGCTGTGGGTGCATCAAAGTGAAAGTGTTGGTCGCCCAGTTGTGTCTGACTTTTGCGACCCCATGAACTGCAGCCCACCAGGCTCCTCCGTTCATGGAATTCTCCAGGCAAGAATACTGGAGTGGGTTGCCATTCCCTTCTCCAGGGAATCTTTTGGACCCAGGGATCGAACCCCCATCTCTTGCATTGCAATCAGATTCTTTACCATAGCTCCCTCTGAACACAGAGAAGACCTCCTGCTCCCACCAGATGGAGACAACAATACCAAGTCGTCATAGGACTCCAGGCAAGATGATGGGTCTCAGGTTAGCAGGCCCCCTCCCCTGCTAAAGCCATGTTGGCAGTGGTAACAAAACTCTGAATCTTAACTTCAGTCCTCTTAGAAGAGCTCACAAATTTTCATTCCCACCTGCTTCCCATGAGCCCAGCTGTGTCATCCCTACACAAGTTGACTGAGTGTGAGTGTGTGTGTGTGTGTGTGTGTGTGTGTTGATATGCGATGTGTGAGTACTGGTCCAGAGAAGCCTTGACCAACAACAGAACTGGAATCCCAGCTCGCCCTCCCAAAATCTGACAGCAGGATGAGACAGGAAGCCACGATGGGCCTTGTTTTTTGATGGCAGACAATGCAGCAAGAAGCAGAACCATGGGAAGTGGTGATGCTATAGGCAGCTGGCTGAAAGGTGGGTTCTGAGTTCCTCTGGAACGCAGAGCCCACCTCCCCCTTCCCGCCCCAGCTGCCCTGCCCCCCGCCCCCAGCCAGGGCTGCTGGGCTGGCCTGGATTCCAGGGCCCCTCTCCCCAAGCATCTCTCTCCTCCATCCCAGAGACTAGGAGATGCGGCAGCAGCCATGGACCTTCTCCTCCATCTCCTCTATGGGGGCCTTGAACTTCAGGAGTGGGGGGTCTCCACTGGTGACCGTGTAATACACCGAGGTCCCATTGCTACTGTACGGAGAAGTTCTGCCTCCGATCAAGGGGGCCTTGCCTTCGCTGCTGCCCTCGCCCGTCCTGGACACGCCACTGCCCAGGTGGGTGCTCAGGAAGGGGTGGCTGAGCAGCTTGGCCGCAGCCCGCTGCCTCTTCAGCTCCAGAAGCGTCTGGGGGCTCTGTTCCTTGTAGCCACTCCAGGATGGGGTGGCATCGGCCACGCCAGGGTTGCCATAGGCCATGCTGTAGTCGGGCACCTCGTGCACTTTCCAGACGTCCCCGTTACACAGCGCATACTGGTAGGTGCTGACTGGAGCCCGGAGGCCGTTCTCAACAGGCATGTCCATGTCGCTGTGTGGGATCTTGGTGGGAAACTCGGAGAGCAGCACGGGCTTCTCCAGCCTGGGGTTCTGAGGGTGAGAAGGACAACATCATCAGCTGGCTAGGGGATCTGAACTCCACCCCTACCTGCGCCTCTACTGAGGGCATGATTGCTTGAACCCGTCCTCTTCCATTTTCTCTACCTAAGACCTCTGTTTTCCTTTGGGGAATCTCACCAGTCGTGGGTTTGGATAGACCCGACTGACTCCCATCTTTGCTCCAGGAGATAAACCATGACCCCAGGACCTGGCCAATCAATTAACTCACTATTGGAATTGGTGCAGGAATGGGTTCAGAAATTGGTTCCATGAAACTCAACCCTGGGACTTACTGCTAGAAAAATTGGGGAAGAGCAGCTCTGTTTCTATAGAAACTGCAGGGGTGAGAATCATAAACTGGGGAGACGGCGTGTCAAAAGGTCTGCTTGGCTGTGAAACCAACATTAAGGAAGAGAGAGACGACAGAGACACTGCACCCTCGTGATACGTTCTTTTTTTTTTTTTTTTTAAAGATTCTTTGATGTGGACCATTTTAAAAGTCTCTACTACATTTATTACAACATTGCTTCTGTTTCTATGTTTTAGATTTTTGGCCGCGAGGCATGTGGGATCTTATCTCCCTGCCCAGGGATTGAACCTGCACCCCCTGCACTGGAAGGTGAAGTCTGAACCACTGGACTGCTGGGGAAGTCCCCTGATGATATGTTCTGAGTCCCCGGATCCAGTTGGCCCAGACTTTCCAGTTACCCAAGCCAGTGCATTCTTTTTGTGTCTCTAAGTCAATCTTAGTTGGGCTTTTTGGTCACTGAGAATCCTCTCC
Source organism: Bos javanicus (assembly GCF_032452875.1). Taxonomy (NCBI): domain Eukaryota; kingdom Metazoa; phylum Chordata; class Mammalia; order Artiodactyla; family Bovidae; genus Bos; species Bos javanicus. The sequence continues at coordinate 67,665,768 of NC_083880.1, read as the reverse complement.
CTATACTCCTGGGATATCTCTGCTCTAAATGGGAGAGGTTCTTACTCACAGATCTTTTACACCCAGCAATCCCTGGGTAACAAGAGCTTTAAAAGGAGCTGCTACCTAGAAACTCTAAGGAAAAGGTGGATACATTTGACAGTAACAAAAATATAAAGCATACCAAAAATCACTATAAACAAGGTCAGAAGACACACAAAAAACTTTTTTTTTTTTTGGCCACACGACAGCACGTGGGATCTTAGTTCCCCAGTCCCTGCCCCCTGCAGTGGAAGCACAGAGTCTAAAACACTGGACCACCAGGGAAGTCCCCCCACTTATTTTTCTGTAAACCTAAAACTACTCAAAAAAATAAAGCCTATTTGTTAATAAATAAATAAATAAATACAATGCCTGAGTCCGAAGCCTGGAGACTGATTTAATTAACTGATATTACAGTCTGGACATCAGGTTTTTTTAAAAACAAAAACAAAACACCTCCCCAAGGTGATTTTCTTGTACAGTTTAGACCGTGAGCCACTGGTTGAAGAGACAGAGTTGTCTTATCACGGCTGTGCCTGCTATCAGGAAGTCAGCTCTGCCAAAAGTGGGTACCACAGCCAGCCCTGGGGGCTATCTGTGCAGAGTCCTGTCAGAAATCTGACTTGGGAGTCAGGCTGAGCAAACACACCCTTAGATCAGTGGTTCTCAAATTCTTGCATGCATCCGAATCCTCTGGAGGGCTGGTTAAAACACAGAGTGCTGAGTCCCAGCCCCAGGGTTTATGATTCAGTCCATCTCCTGTGGGGCCTGAGAACCTGCATTTCTCTTTTAATCAGAGGATAATTGCTTTACTATGTTGCGCTGGTTTCTGCCGAACATCAACATGCATCAGCCATAGGCATGCATATAGCCCCACCCCCTTGAACCTCCCTCCCACCCCACCCCCATCCCACCCCTCTAGATTATCACAGAGCACCAGGTTGAGCTGGGCTTCCCTGGTGACTCAGACAGTAAAGAATCTGCCTGCAATGCGGGAGACCTGGGTTCAAACCTTGTGTTGGGAAGATCCCCTGGAGGGGGGGCATGGCAACCCACTCCAGTATTCTTGCCTGAAGAATCCCCACAGACAGAGGAGCCTGGAGGGCTGTACAGTCCATGGGGTCCCAAAGAGTTGAACACGACTGAAGTGACTAAGCACACACTCATATCTTTGGGGTAGAAGGGCTGCCTGGAAGAGGGAACGTAGGAGCTTTCTGGGGTGACAGAAATGCGTGTACTTTCACCTAAAGGTACACATTGGAAAGAGGTCATTGAAAAATTCGTTTAAGATTTCTGTAAGTTATACAAGTTACACCTCAATCACAAAGAAAAGATAATTAAGCATATCGGGGAAGAATCTGAAATGTGATTTGATTTCAATCTACAACTCTTTTCTTTCCTAACCCCCAAGCTTAGGTGGGTAGAGGCAGAACTCGAGCTCCGAGTGTACAGGCTCCATCCCAATCAGCGTTTCAGTGGGGATTCTCTCTTTTTAAAAAAACACTTTGAATCAAATCTTTTTTAACATTTATTTGGCTGCGCTGGGTCTGTAGTTGTGGTTTATCCCCTGATCAGGGATCAAACCCAGGTCCCTTGCATTGGGAGCGAGGAGTCTTAGCCCTTGGACTACCAGAGAAGTCCCTCTTTTTGTTTTTTGTTTTTACTCTTTTTATTTTATATTGGAGTATAGTTGATTGACAATATTGTGATAGTTTCAGGTGGGCAGCAAAGGAACTCAGCTGTACATATCCATGGATCTATTCTCCCCCAAACTCCTCTCACAATGGAGATTCTTTAGAGCAGATGCCTTCACTCCTGGTGGGAACATGCCCTATGACAAGCCCTCACGTGACCTCCTTGTTCACGCAGGGAAGCAGGGTCCCACTGAGACATTTTGTATCCCTCCAAGCAACACTGGCTAGAAATGTTTTCCGCTGCTCTTTGTGTGATGGTAGAACCACAAAGGCACAGCACTGCTGGTATGGTCAGCCCCTCCCTTGTGCCCAGCAGTTCTGCTCTGGCCCCAAACTTGTATACTCCACTCAGCAAGAGTGCAGCCAGGCATGGACCTGAATGCATCGGTACTGAGTCAAATAGTGCCCCTCGAAACTCACATCCACCCCACATCTCTGAGTGTGACCCTATTTGGAAATAGGGTCTTCACACGTGTGATCAGTTACATTAAGATGAGGTCACACTGGACGAGGGTGGGCCCTAATCCAATGACTGGTGTCTTTCTAAGAGAAAACAGAGACACAGACCCACACACAAAGAAGGCCACGTGGAGACAGAGGCAGAGATTGGAGGCACGCGAGCAAAAAGCCAAGGAATGCCCGAGATGGCAGAAGCTAGGAGACAGGAATGGAGCAGAGTCCCCTTCCGATATCCAGAAGGAACCAAGCCTGGAGACACCTTGATTTTTAGACTTCTGGCTTCCAGAACTGGGAGAAAAGACATTTGTCTCGCTTCAAGCCACCTAGTTTGTGGTAATTCATTACAAAAGTTCTCAGAAAACAATACAGCATCTTCCTAGGAAAGCGGTTTAATGCCCAGACCAGTATCTACTCCTAGAGCCAGCTTCTTAGACGTTCTGCCAGCCCCTATACTTTTCAAAAATTTTCTTCCAACCCGATATCTCAACACAATTCTCAACATCTTGTTAGGTTCCCCCTAAAAAAGTTTTAACACCCTTCTCTCCCAGAGTTGCCGCCCTACTGAACCTTCTCCTCTGGGAAGCCAGAACAAAATCTCTCTCCTGCTGGAGCTCAAGCAGGCACATGGTGATCACTCACTCCCTGGAAGTTATGAGCCCCTACTGTGTGCCAATCACCCAGCTCTGATGTGAACACGTCCTACACTAGCCTCAATAACCACAGTAGGCACCCCCATCAGACAGGATCCAGCTGGTTTAAGGGCGATGGCCAGCTGACTTCCCTCCGAAGGCTCTGAGATAAAGAAGCAACACCAGGCTGGGGTTCCATCTGTTCCCCTCCCATGGCAGTGGTCACTGGGGCCAGGTGGGAGGCAAGCTCTCACCGGGTCCTTATTCTCTTGGTCTGTCCTGGTCTCCCTGATGTCCCCGTTGTAGGTGGAGTTCCGCTGATCCTCGGATGCACTCCGCTGCTGCCAGAGTATAGCCTCTCCCTCATACTCCTTCCTGTACAGGTTGGTCCTGTCGGACAGGCTTGCTCGACGTACCACCTTCCTAAGGGGAGAGGGAGGTGCTGGGAGGCTGCTTCCAGGCTCCATGGGCAGGAGCATCCTTGGGCGCCCCTGGCTGTCCTGCCCCCAACTCACCCTCGGCTGCCCGCGCTGGACGTCCTCCTGCTCAAAGATGACTTATGCCTCAGCTGCGACTTCATGATCACGTCGTGCTTGTGTTTCAGCTCCAACAGCAGGACTTTGAACTCCTCCTCTTCACACAGGTCTGAAAGGGTGGAGGAGTCCATGGTAGGGGACAGAGAAGGGGCTGGTGATCCCCGAGGGCCCCCCAGACCCACTGAAAATTCATATCTTCTGGGGTGTGGGTGGAGGGGAGAAAGCAGTGCCAGCCTTATTTCCTGGGCTTTAACCCAATCCTTAGAGGAGTGTAAGAAGAGGAAACCCCAGGTCCCATGCACAGTCCCCATTCACAGGTATGACTGAAGGATTCATAAACCTTTGATCACTTCCAAGAGGAGTTATCAATTCTCCAATGATATAAAATGTATCAAGAGAAACCAGAAGGTACCCCATAGAGCCCAAGCAAGACATTATGAAAAGAGCCTGAAATCATATATCCCCACCCACTCAATCCCTCTCATCCTTTAGTTCATCTGTCTACCTATTTGCGGAACCAGTCATCATAGGTTCATCCTCTGCCCACCCATCCTCTTATTTATTCATCCATACATTCACCCACTTATCCATCCATTAATCTACCACCCATTAATTTAATCATCAAACTATCCATCTACCATCTATCCAACCATATATTCAACCATTTATCCTTCACTCGTCAAAAAAATCAATGAGTGCAGGTGTGGTCCTTCTGAACTTACCAATTGGCATCTCGTCCATGGACGTCCTAGCACTGAGACTGGCCCCATGGGACACCAACAGCTCTGCCATCTGCATCTGAAACACAGGAAGAAGCCCGGGTTCCCCCCTGCCCATAGCTGAGAAAGCCTAGGAGTTGGAGACAGTGAGAGTTCAAAGCTTCTTAGGATATGATCCAAAGAATGGTAGGGCAAAGCTGACTCCCAGGGAAGGCTCTGCCCCCTAAAGCCAGGAACTCTGGCAAATGCAATGGGCTTGACACCTCCTCCAGCATGACTCAGCCATACCGAGGGACAGAAGGAGTCAGCTATAACTCCAGAGCTGTCAAATGTTTAAAGAGGAATGGCGAAAGCTACAGAGATTTCTATCTGGGAAACAAGTAGAAAAACTCAAGACAGGAATGTGGGAAATTTTCTAATTTGGCAAATTGGATTGTCATCTTGTTAGGACACAATTTGACAATCCTTTTTGTAAACTCCGTAGGTCTTTTCACATCCTACACACTAGCTGTAGTCAACACCCTAAGTAGGTCAGGTGTTCTTTTGAACCAACTTCCAGCCCAAAGGTCATCAGGTTGGCCGTAAGCTGGCCTCTCTCACAGCACTGTGGGTGACAATTACCTGTCCCCAGAAGGCAGCGGCGTGCAGCGGCTCCCAGCCATCCCAGTCCTTCACATCCACGCGTACACCATGATCCAGGAGGAGCTCGGCTGCCCGCAGGTATCCGTTGGCTCCAGCTATGTGCAGCTGAAGGAGAGGAAAGGGGTCAGCACTCCCCATGGGGGCTGGTCCCTCATGTGGAAGCAGGATAGCCCATGCCCCGGCCCAAGGCCCAGATCATACTTGGGGCCAGTAGAATGGAATCAAAGGAGGTGAAGATACCAGCCACGTTACAGAGCATTAGTAAGTCTGCAGTATGGAACTAGAAGGTAAGGGAGAAGGGGCTTCTCTTCTGTCTTCAAGCCCCTGTCGTTAAGGCATCAGCATTTATTGAGTGCTTACTCTGCACTGAGCCCTGTAGACGGGGTCTCAGAGGTCCAACAGAACACAGCCCTGATGGCCAGATGCCACGTCATCCAGGGGTCAGGTGGCTCTAAGTTTCTGGCAAACAGGTTTTGGGTTTTTTTGCTTTTTTTAATTTTCAGAAAAAAAAAAAAAAAAACAGGGTGTGATCTGGAACAGGCACACATGAAAACTGGTATCACTATCTGATTTATAAATGTTTGATGCTTGCCAACTATTAAGAATGACACACACAGCCAGCCAGATATTAAAAGCTGCAGGGCCAGGTACACAGCTGAGAATAAAAAGTTATGACTGGGAGAGTGATATTCATGGGTTTTTTGATTTTTTGTTTTACTAAAGTATAGTTGATTTACAGTGTTTCAGGTATACAGAAAAGCAATTCAGTTATTCATCTGCATATATTTTTTTCCAGATTTCCTTCCCCATTACAGGGGATTACAACTATAATTACGTTGAATATAGTTCTCTGTGCTACACAGTAGGACCTTGTTATTTATTATATAAATAGAAGTGATCATGTTAATAATAATAATGAGTTCATCACCAGAATCTATTGAGAGTTTACAGGCTCTGTGCTGAGCAGCTACATGCAGAATCTCATTTAGTCCTCCCAACAGCCCCCTGGGGAAGGTACGCCTCCCTGCTTCACTGGGAAGAACTGAGACCTAGTGTGTGCCCAGCCATGTGAGTGAAGCCACTCTGAGGCCAGCCTAAGAGGAGCAGACCCCTGTGTCTTCAGGGCTGAGCCACAGACCCAGAGCCCCATCCAGGGCGGGCAGTGTCCTGGCACAGCCTGGCCATAACTTCGTCCAGTCTTCATGCAGCGTCCAATCCAACTACCTGACTCAACTCTTGAGTGCTGGGCTGAGCAGGGACCCCTTTCTTAGAAAAGAGCATGAGGCACAAAAACCTAAAAAAGAGAACTACTTCCACTGCTGGATATATATCCAAAGAAAATGAAAACACGAATTCAAAAAGATACAGGCACCCCAACGTTCATAGCAGCATCATTTACAATTGTCAAGATATGGCAGCAACCTAAGTGTCTGTCAACAGATGAATGGATAAAGAAGGTGTGGTGTATATATAGACAATGGAATACTACTCAGTCATATAAAAGAATGAAATAATGGCATTTGCAGCAACATACATGGACCTAGAGGGTATTATGTTTCATGAAAGAAGTCAGCCAAAGACAAATACTCTATGTTATCACTTACATGTGAATTTAAAAAATAAATGAATGTATGTAACAAAACAGAAACAGACTCACTAATAGAGAGAGGGAAGGGAGGGGGGAAAGATAGGGGTAGAGGGCTGAGAGACACAAACTACTATGCATAAAACAAATAAGCAAAGTATATTGTACAGTACAAGAAAATATAGCCATTATTTTGTAATAATTTTTAATGGAGTATAATCTATAAAAAAATATTGAATCACTGTATTATACACCTGAAACTAGTATATGATAAAGCAACTATATTTCACTGAAATAAACAAATAATCAATTTTAAAAGTTTTATTTAAAAAAAAGAAGAAAGGGGGATGAGGCAGAGGGTGGGACTCAGGAACAGGGTGGGAGAAATCCAATGATCACATCTGGGCTACCAGATCAGGCCTGAGGGGCAGTGAGAGGGTGGGCCTCAGGAATAGGGTGGGAGAAATCCAATGATCACATCTGGGCTACCAGATCAGGCCTGAGGGGCAGTGAGGGAACTTGGTACTGCTGAGCCCTACCTGAAAAGCTGAAGATTCTGAGACCCTGAGTGCTCACAATCACATGGACCCCAAGCCTAGGACAGGATGGGCCCAGCCATGGGCAAGGTTGAGGGAGGCTTCCAAGGCCATGTTCTAGTTCTCAGTTTAGAGGCTGCAGAAGCAGACTTCCCCAATACTGAGCTGTATCATGCTATGAAAGCCTATGAAGAAAGATCAAGAAGGTTTCACTGACACTTGAATTGAAACAGTGAGTGAAGCAAATGAGGCAGATAGAGAGAAGATTCCATCATTCTCTATCTCCAGTGTCTAGTAAAGCATGTGGCACAGAGGATGTGTATGTTGATGATGGATGATGGATGGGTGGACCAATGGATGGATGGGTGGACCAATGGATGGATGGGTGAACCAATGAATGGATGGGTGAACCAATGAATGGATGGCTGGACCAATGAACTGATGGGTGGACCAATGGATGGATGGGTGAACCAATGGATGGATGGGTGGACCAGTGAATGGACGGGTGAACCAATGGATGGATGGGTGGACCAGTGAATGGATGGGTGGACCAATGGATGGATGGGTGAACCAAAGAATGGATGGGTGGACCAATGGATGGATGGGAGGACCAATGGATGGATGGGTGGACCAGTGAATGGATGGGTGAACCAATGGATGGATGGGTGAACCAAAGAATGGATGGGTGGACCAATGGATGGATGGGAGGACCAATGGATGGATGGGTGGACCAGTGAATGGATGGGTGAACCAATGGATGGATGGGTGGACCAGTGAATGGATGGGTGAACCAATGGATGGATGGGTGAAGTAATGGATGGATGGGTGAGCCAATGGATGGATGGGTGAGCCAATGGATGGATGGGTGAACTAATGGATAACCAGTGAATGGATGGGTGAACCAATGGATGGATGGGTGAAGTAATGGATGGATGGGTGAGCCAATGGATGGATGGGTGAACTAATGGATAACCAATGGATGGATGGGTGGACCAATGGATGGATGGATAAGTAATGGATGGATGGGTGAACCGATGGATGGATGGGTGGACCAGTGAATGGATGGGTGAACCAATGGATGGATGGGTGAAGCAATGGATGGATGAGTGAACCAAAGAATGGATGGGTGGACCAATGGATGGATGGATAAGTAATGGATGGATGGGTGAACCGATGGATGGATGGGTGGACCAGTGAATGGATGGGTGAACCAATGGATGGATGGGTGAAGCAATGGATGGATGAGTGAACCAAAGAATGGATGGGTGGACCAATGGATGGATGGGTGAACTAATGGATGGATGGGTGGACCAGTGGATGGATGGGTGAACCAATGGATGGATGGGTGGACCAATGGATGGATGGGTGAACTAATGGATGGATGCGTGAACCAAAGATGGATGGGTGAACCATAGGATGGGTGAACCAAAGATGGATGGGTCCCTGGGGTGTCTGGTCTCTGAAGTCAGGGAACCAGAAGAGAGGCTGTTGCATCAACATCAGGGACAGACAATGAAACAGGCACTGAGGTGGGAGAGGGTACACTGAGGCAGGAGAATGAATGGTGCAAAGCAAGATGGCCTGGATGAGTGGATGAATGTGGCACCCGTCTTGAAGCAGGAGACATCATGGGAGGAGGTGGAAATAATGAACTCAGAATGGACAACTGTAGCATGAGGTAAAGGAGGAGCTTGGAGACAGAAGAGGTGAACGGCAGAGCCAAGCCTCCCCAACCCAGAGCTCCCAACTCCCAGCCCCAGCTTCTCAAAGCAGCTGATCCCTGCTCTGCTAACTCTCCACATTCCAGGGGGGACCCTGTCCCCAAAAGGGGGAGGAAGTCCAAGGCTACGGACAGGGCCCCACTGTGTAGGCTTGACCTCCACCCAGTGCTGGCCCCGTTCAGCTCCGGCCGGTCTGGGTTCTGGTCCCAACCCCCCAGCCCAATCCAGCCTGGCCCCTCTCCTCACCAGTGTGGCCCCCTGGGCATCCACCCAATCAAGGTCCTGGCCAGCTGCGATCATACAGTGAATGTCTGAAATCATCTGCTGCTCGGGAGCTGCCCGCATCTCGTTGATTTTCTCCTGGGTGATGCCTGCAGTGGGGGAGAGGGGCACTGAGTCAGCATTCCCAGGCAGAGAACCCATGGGGGAGGGGAGTGAGGGCAGAGGGGGCAGGAATGACTCCTCTTTCCTAGGGTCTGCCGTCAAGTGGGTAGACAGACGTGCTCAGAGATCATTTCTCCCAGGCCCAGTGAAAATGAACACCACGTGTTGGGCCATGAACAAGAGCCTGGAATCCAGTTGGCACTGTATTAATATCAATGACTGTTACGTACACAGCTCTTCTACTTGGCAGTCCCGACCACCCACCTACCCACCTCCGGCTGCTCAAATTCCTGGTTCGTCTCATCCTTTAGGTCCAGCCTGGATCACCTCCTCAGCTGGCCTCCCCTGCCTGCTCTATCTGACCATGTCTCTGTTCATTTCTTCCACTTCATCCAGAGCTGTGTTTGCAGCACCAGGCACCAGGCATGCTCAGTGAATCTCTATCACGGCCACGACTGAATTACTGAATATATCACTTCTGAATGGAGAGCTGAATAAATCGAGGTGGAGGGACTCAGAGACACATTTTCAAACCTGAATCTCTGGCTAAAATTTAAGTGTTACTGGCAGCTACTAAGGAGAGAGTGATTGCTCTGAAAAAAAGGTCCATGAGAGCAAGCATTCTTGGATAGAACTCAGGGGAGGTCTGTAAACTTGAAGGGAGAAAAAGAATGATCTATTTTCACTAATTTTTTATTTGTTTAATTTTTATTTGTTTGTCTCTTTTTGGCTGTGCTGTGTCTTTTTCGCTGGGTGCGGGCTTTCTCTAGTTGCGGCAAGTGGGATCTACTCGCTAGTTTCGGTGTCTAAACTTCTCAATGTGATGGCTTCTTGTGTTGGAGAGCAGGGACTCTGGTGCACAGGGGCTTAGTTGTTTAGGGGCATGTGGAATCCTCCTGGACCAGGACGTCCCCTGCCTGCCAATGCATTCTTGGATTCTTATACACTGGACCACCAGAGAAGTCCTATTTTCACTAACTTTTCAATGAGATATAGCATTTCCTTCTAGTCCAAATTCACAGCAGAATTGGCAGTGCCCATGACTTTGTCACCAACAGAAACTATAGGTATTTTCACATCATGCTATCTTATTGTTTCATGAATCAATGAAGTTTCTATATTACACATTTAAAAGTATTTGGTGAGCCTTACTTTAATAGCAGTGGTTTCCTTTATAATCCTATGGCTTTGATAACTCCATTTATAAGTACAGAAGGGGTGGGTTCATAGATTCACCAGACTGGCACAAAAATTATTAGGAAGTTCTACAGAAAGTGGACAGGGAAAGCTCCAGAGCCAGGGAATGGGCAGGCCAAAAGGGAGGTTCCTGCAGCTATCTGGGCAGAAACACAAGGGCAGAGATGAGGGGAGGACCTTAGACTGCAGTCCAGGGTCTGGATTTGAGATGTATTTCTAAAGAGGAGGCCTTTCAGGAGCATGTACTGGGGTGGCGGGGGCGGGCTGGTCTCTGCTGTATTTGTTTCCTCTCTGAAGCTCATTTGTGAGCCGAGAACAGCCCACATCTTGTTTATCCGGGGTCCCTGGCAGCCCAAGTGGTGCCTGGCACAGAGCAGGCAGCCGTGAATGTTCTTGACTTTGTATTTTCCCAAATGGGAATATATCTTTATTGTGAATGTTTTGAATTGAACTGTCACAGCTGATGAAGAGACGGGGCCAGCTGAGGCTGCCCATGCGTGTGGGCGACACAGATGACAGCCACGCCCCTCCTTGTGCACAGCTCGTTTTCCAGGCTTGTTCTGTGTTCAATCTTGTCCATCACATGGGTAACAACCATCGTGGGGTCCTGTCCCAGTTCCTGAGCACTAAGCGATGGGCACGTCTCTAGGTAACTTGTTCACCTGCACTGATCTGAGAGAAGCTCGCCACAGCCCCACACCCAGCCCACTTCACAGCCGGCGGCCCTGTCCTTACCCTGGTACGCCATGCACGTCTCGATAACATCCAGGGTGGGCTCATCCTCACAGAGGTCATAGGGCATGTTCCCATCGGAGTTGACAGCGAGCAAGTCGGCTCCACTGCAGAGAGAGGACCAGGGTGAGGGCCAGGAACGTGCAGAGGGTTGGTCTGACTGTCTCCACTGTCCAGCCTCTCACCCACACCCCGCTGTGCACCCCAACACCCACAACCCAACCACGGTGCAGCCCAGCAAGGACTGCATCTCCAGGGTCTCAGGGGTCCTGGGGGGGAAGGGGCCACAGTCCCAGGATAGCTGTGCCTCTTTCCCCAGCTTCCTCCTCTGCTGAACCAGCAGGTGGGCACTTGAGGATAGATGTCAAATAAGAAAAGACAAAGTTAATGGTGGTAGCACTACTTCCCAAGCATCTGCTAGGAGCCAGGCTTGATCTAAGCCCTTTACATCATCTGATATAATCCTCATAATAGTCTTCTTGGTTCAGTATTATTGGCCCCATCTCACTCAAGGGAAAACAAGATTCAGACAGGGTCAGTTACTTGCCTGAGGTCACATAGCTAGGATGTAAGAGGTTCAAGACGGAAACCCGGCTCTTTCATGGGCCAGCTCTTTTTACTTTTCCCTGTCCTATTTCAATATTAGACCAAGTGCAGAAACACCCAAGGATACCCCCAATTCCTCCTTTAAGTCCCTGCCCCAAAGGGAAACCAGGACGAGGCAGGAGAGAGCCTTGGGACCCCGTGGGAGAATTCCCCTTTGGGGCCAGTGGCTCCCAAATGCATGGTCCTGGGCTGCCCTGTGGCAGAATCACTCAGATGCCACTGAAATAAAATGAAGCTTCCTGGACTCCACTCTAGACCTCCTGAAACAGAGTCTCTCAAGAGGATGGGGCGGGGTTGAGGATTACACATTTTAAACCCATGATTCTGGTACAGATTGGCGCTGGGGACTGGCACCATGCTGGTATCCTCTCCCTTTTCCTCTCGCATCACCTCTGATTGAATGGTAGCCATCTGATGCCCCTGCAGACTTAGCCACACCCAGGTGTTCATCAGAGGTGTGGGCACGGGCCACCTGCCAGTCCTCTGGCCTAACAGCCCTCCCCGGGGACCTCTCTGAGCTCCTGTGTGCTCTTGGGTAAGCTAATCCACCTCTCTGAGCCAGGGAAGCATCTCTTTTCACCCGAGTAGCCACCCAATGGGCCCTGGCTGCTCTGCTGAGACCTCCGCCAAAGGCCACTTTCCCTTGGCCGCTATACCTGAATCCCTGTGCTCAGATGCTTTCCTGGGACTCCAGCCACCATTGATCTCACTTTGTCTCGGTTCTGGGACTGAAATCACCTGATTTCCTGCTGAGTTTCTCAGGACTTTTGTGTCCCTGAGTGTTCAGTGCCCAGCACAGGGCTTGGCCCAGCTCAAATGCCCACCAATCATTAGATGAGTTCAATGAAATACACTTGAAATTCAAGATTGCCTCTTCCCTGTGTTTGCAGAGCCTGAGCAGACTGGAAAGAAGTTCCGGGTGGGGGAAGACTGTTCAGAACTCTACAGAGGGAAATGGCCTTATTCCTGGAGAAGACATTGCTACATGGTGTCCCCCAAAGTAGGTTCTGCCCCAAAGAAAAGCATGTGGATGGGATTTGAGGGGGCAGAGCCAAGGAAAAATGCCTGCTTTTTCATAGCAAGAAAAACAGCAACAACACATAAGTATGGAGATGAATGCAGACTCATGGGGACAGACAGAGAAAAAGAGATGAAAAGAAAGAGAATCTTACCCTGATACAAAGCCAGAGACAATACAAGAAAACTACAGACCAATATCCCTTATGAACAGTGATGCAAAACTCCTCAAGAAAATACTAGCAAACCAAATTCAGCAGCATAGTAGAAGGATTATATGCCATGGCCAAACGGGATTTATTCCTGGAATGCATAGATGGTAAACTGTGCTGTGTATTTTATGACCATCATATCGGGAGAAAGGAAGAGAATGAAAAGAGAGAGAACGTGAATTAAGAGAGACACGGGGGAAAAGACAAAGTGAGATCAAGGAGGAAAGAAGAGACAGAAAGGGAAGACAGGAGAGAAAGACACAGGGATGGAAGGGAATGTGGGGAGAAAAGGGAAACAGGAGAGAAAGACACAGGGATGGAAGGGAATGTGGGGAGAAAAGGGACAGGCAGCAAAGAGGCAGGAAAAGAGAGAGAGATGAAAGTCCCCCTATAAACACACCGAAAACAAGGGCCCAGAAAAACACCAAAGGCGTGCTCACGGCTGATTCATGTCAGTGTATGGTAAAACCCACCACAGTATTGTAAAGCAATTAGCCTCCAATTAAAATAAATAGATAAACCGAAGGCGGAGGGAAGGCTGCGCCTGGGGAGAGAGGGGCACGTACTACTGAACGAGGATTTTCACCAGGTTAATGTGGCCGCAGGTGGCCGCGGCGTGCAGGGGCGTCCACAGCTCGTTGTCCTTGGCGTTCACGTTGGCACCGTGCGAAAGGAGCAGCTTGACAATTTCCTCAAAGTTGTCGATGCAGCACTGCAAGGTGGACACAGGCAGGGTCAGCTCCGGGCAGGTCACGGTGAGGGCACACCCAGTTCCCGACAAGGACAGCGGAGCCAAGCTGCCTGGGTTTGAATCCAGCTCCATTACGTGTGTGCTGTGTGATCACGGGCAAGCCACGTAACCTTTCTGAGCCTGTTTCCTTGTGAGTAAGTTAATAATGTACAAGATAAAAATATAAAAGCAATATAAAGTCAGCTGTAAGATGCTTCGCAAATGTTGGTGGAATGGGATGAAATTTCGAACAAGGCTTTAAAACCTTTCCTTTTTAATTTCGGAAGGCTTTCTTCAAACAAAACTGTAAGGAGAACTTTAAGTTAGATAGCCAATAAATTCAAGCAGGGAGGCTCAGGCTGAATGAAGCTGGGGTGTGTGTGGGTGGGGTCCCCCTCCCCATCAGTGGCCCCCCTAGATTATAGTTTGAAACCTCTGACTTAGGAATTTCTGACCCAGAAGCTAGTTCTTGGGGAAGTCCCAAGTCATGAAGCCTCCCCCTAAAAACCCAGCTCCGCCCAAGGGCTCTACTGGGTCCTGACAGAGTCCCTGTGAGGAAAGAGCCATGTCTGTCCTCCCACTTCTCCACATGTGGGTCAGCCCCAATGAGAAGGCAGCTTACAGAGAGATACTGGGCTCCAAAAGCCACTGAAGCCCCCAAACTCCAGCGAGGGAGAGTGAAAGATTCCAAGGAGACAGAGGGAGCTCAAGCTGGGGCCATGAGCAGAGAGAGGTGAGGATAGAGGAGGCAGAAGACGGGGATCCACTTTGCAGGCTGCAGGAAGGATCTCAGATGACCGCCGGAGAAATCAGCAGGGGACAGGGCAGCAGACCTGTGGCTCAGAACTGCCCATCCAGGGACGGCTCTGCCCTCAGTGCGTGGGAGACACTGCAGAGTTATACTCAGAGGAGCAGCACCTCTGACTATTTGTTTTTTAAAAAAAGTCCCTCCTCCAGCTGCATGTGGAGAACAGACTTCCATCACAAGCTTCTGGAGGGAGAAGAGGGAGAGTGAGGAACTATGTCAAAATCACCCCCATTTAAGAGATGATGGCAGCCTGACCTACAGAAGTGACCGCAGGCATGGGGAGAAGTGACTGGATGCTAGCAGAAAGAGCGGGGGCACCTGTGGGAGCCCAGGGCCTCAGGGGGGTGCGGGGACGGGGTGGCACCACGGCCCCCACCCCCATTCCCTGCAGAACCAGGGGTCAGAGGGACGTCCTCGGTGGTCCAATGGTTAAGACTCCAAGCACCCAGTGCAGGGGACCTGGGTTCATTCCCTGGTCAAGGAACTAGATCCCTCATGCCACAACTAAAAGATCCTGCATTCCACAAGTAAGACCTGGTGCAGCCAAATACATACTTACATACATACCAAATACATACATCCATACATACCACACACATACACACCAAATACACACATGCATACGTACCAAGCACACATATACATACCAAACACACACACATACACACAAAATACATGCTTACATACATAACAAATACGTGCATGCATACATACATACCAAATACATACATATATATTTTAAAAAGAAAAAAAGAATCGGGGGTCAGCCCTGGACATATGAGACATATAGGAAATGAGAAGAGATGGTGCCAGGTTCTCTTTATGCACCATCTGACCTGGGGTTGGCTGGGTCTGGGGGCATCTCTCCAGATAGGAGAGTCAAGGGTGACCCAGTGGAGCAGAGCACTGCCTCAGGTGGTCGAGAGAAACATGCAGTGGCATGGTACCGCCAGCAGAGGGCGCCAAAAGCACCAGAGTGAAGCAGTCTGGAAAGGCGAGGGTCCCCCGGTGGGCGGTCACTGGCAGATGAGTTTGGGATGGCCTGGTCCATAGGAGGAGCCAGGAGCAGCCCAGACTGTAGGGTGAGGGGACAGGAGGGCCAGAGATCCCACCACGAGGGGCTGCAGAAATAAGACAGGCAGGGCGGTGGACAGGTGGAACGATTACGCACATAGAATTGCAGTCGTGTGAGAAAGATGCCCAGGGGCTGGGTCAGTTTGCAGCTGGGAAACTCGACCTGAGTACGGGCTGGGTTGGGACCTGGGTGCAAGAGTGCAGTGGGGGCTGGTACGTGGTGGAGGGGGGCAGCGTCCTCGCCCACATTCCCCAAGGTGGGCCATAGCACCTGGCACCGATGACTCCTCCCGCCCCCTCACTTCCCACGTTCAATCCATCACCGGCTCGCGTCTCCTGACTGCTGTCCCCATCCCCACTGCCCTGGCCGAGGCTTCATCATCTCTCTCTTTCTCCCTGTCACTCCCCTTTCACACACCCTCAGCCAGAGAGAGCTTCCTTGTTAACCCAGGCATGCTGCTCTCCGTTTACAAAACCTCTGAAGGCTCCCTGTTGCCAAAAGCAGAAAATCCATAGGAAGCTCTTGTCACTGTGCTCCTTCATTGTCCTGGAGCAGTAGTGATGATGACAATGACAACAATAACAACAGCCCCAGAACAGCAGTAATAGTAACAGGTCACATTGCCAATAATAGGAGTTAATGCTTTTTGAGGAGTTACTAGGGCCATGCACTTTGCTAACTTTTGGCCATGCATTGCCTCAGTGAATCCTCAGGAAAACATTTTCAGGGCTCCGTAGCCATGTAGGGCTAGAAGCTACAGAACTGGACAATGTCCATACACAGAACATGTCATCATCATAAAGGTTGTATTGGACGGTGCTGCCCTGAACCTCAGTTTCCTGAGCTGTAAAAATGGGGATAATAGTATTTCAAAGAGTTCTTGTGATGATCAACCCACACTTCACATATGTGAAGTGGTTTTGTTAAGAAGTGAACATATGACAGATTTTCATAATAATGAATGAAAATCATTCAATCGTATCTGACTCTTTGTGACCCCATGGACTGCAGCCCACCAGGCTCCTCTGTCCATGGAATTTTCTGGGCAAGAATAATGGAGTGGACTGCCATTTCCTTCTCCAGGGGATCTTCCCAACCCAGGGATTAAACCTGGGTCTCCCGCATCGCAGGCAGATTCTTTTCCATCTGAGCCACCAGGGAAGTCCCTCCATAATAATAATATGTAATATTTATCCAGTGTCAGATGATGCCTATAGGGTTTTGTATATTTATTTAATCTTCACAACAATCCAGTGACATGGGTACTTGTTATGCCTCTTTTACAGATGAGGAAAATGAGGCACAGAGAGCTTAAGCAACTTGCCCAAGGTCACACAGCTAGACCCTGTGGATGCATGAAGCCCCATGAGACAGAAGAGAAGCCAAGAGGACACACAGGGAGCTCCCAAGCCAATGGCTGAGGGTGGGGACTTGCCCCCGGGGCTTATGGGTAGGGCAGTGGCTACCTTTCCCGCCCTCAGAGGGAGATGGAGAAGGTCTCGCCAGCCCAGGCTTCCAGAGCCTGGCCAGGCCACCTTCAAGTCCACCTGCTCTGAAACTTGGGCCAGGGCACAGGGAGGTTCAGCGTGTTCAGTCATTAACTCAGCAGGCACATATTGAGCACCTACTTTATGCCAACACGGTGGGGGACAAAGTGGATACACCAATGAGAAAGAGACATGATAAGCTCTGCCCTCATGCAGTGCAGAGTCTTGGGTAACCAGAGACCAACACTAAATGGTCCCACTAATGGCTGGAAAGCGTCCCTGATAGCTCAGTTGGTAAAGAATCTGCCTGCAGTGCAGGAGACCCCGGTTCGATTCCTGGGTCAAGAAGATCCACTGGAGAAGGGATAGGCTACCCACTCTAGTATTCTTGGGCTTCACTTGTGGCTCAGCTGGTAGAGAATCTGCCCGCAATGCAGGAGACCTGAGTTTGATCCCTGGGTTGGGAAGATCCCCTGGAGAAGGGAACGGCTATCTACTCCAGTATTCTGGCCTGGAGAATTAAGAGTCAGATGCGACTGAAAGACTCGCACTTTCACTTTCACTGGCTGGAATGACAGAGGCGCTCAGAGGATGTAACAGCACAGCTCTCAGACTCTAGCTGTGCATGCACCTCAACACTGGGTGAGATGCAATGGGGAGCAGAGAGTGTGTGCAAAGGACCGAAAACTCAAGTAGCTGAAGGCCTGGCGGTCAGCATGGCCGGCTCGGCAGGGCACTGGGGTGCTCCTTACCCTTAGTGTTATGCGAAGACATGGGACTGCTCTGAGTAACATCAGCAGATGTTGGGTCTGAGCATCCCTGCGGCCACAGCACGGAGGGTGGATCAGGGCAGGATGCCTGAATGCTGGGGCCCAAGGAAGGGGCTGCTGCAGCATGAGATGATGAGAAATGTCAGCCAGAGCAGCCCCTCCTCAGCAAAGCGGGGGTCTGGGCCCATCTCACTGCCCTAAAGAGGCTGTGTGTTATGACAGCACACGGTTCCTGGCCAGAGTCCAAAGCAGTGTGACCTTAGGCAGGTCCCATAACCTCCCTGTCAATCACTGCTGTCAGCAGGGTGGTCGGATGCCTTGGTGGGTGTGAACAAATGTGCTTCGTATACTGTCAAGCTCCGAACAAACTTGCTTTGTGTGTCAAACACTTTGCCAGGCAGCGACGATGCAGCGGACAAAGGCTCCCTGTCCCCGGAGGCAGTGTGTGCGCCATGCACGTGGGCACGGGGCTCTGTGGGCGTGTCTGTAACAGACACACTCGTCTCCAGGGCAGACAAGAGCCTTTCAGAAGTGGCAGCTGCAGCTCCCCTCCCCCTCCTCCCTGAGGGTCCTGGGCAGGAAAAAGCAGGGAGGGAGATGGGGCATGTGTCTAGGTGGCGAGCAGGGAGTCAGGGGTCCTAGCAGGTCCTCACCTGGTGCAGGGCGGTGAGTCCATCTTCGTTGCACAAATCAGGGCTGACCTTATTCTTCAGGAAGTAGCGCACTGCAACAGAGGGGAAGAGGTGACTGTCTTGTCACACACTGCATGTGCAGGGGTGGGGGGACCCAGGTAAGACCCACTGTCCCCCCGGTCCTGGCACCATCAGTCGTATTTACTCCTTACAAACCTCCTGCCTCTATCCTCCCCGACCCGCTCAAACCTTAGTTCGCATCCTGGACCCAAGTGCAAAGGGAAAGATGCGGGGGTCTGCACACACATACAGATACAACTTCTTTACATTCAAGTCTACCCGCTCAGAGACTTGGACCACGGCACAGGGAGGCATCAGTGAGTTCATTCATTAAGTCAGTATGCACATATTAAGCACCTACTGTATGCCATCGTGGGGTAGAGTGGTGAGATACACCAAGGAGCAAGAGACATGGATTCTGCCTTCGTGCGGCTCAGAGTTTGGGAAATGAAAGACCGACATCCAATGAGAAGATCCAGCAGCCCTGCAAGACCCTTCACAGACCTCCGTTCCTGGTCAGTCTCCAGGCAGGCCACTCCCACAGGGTGAGGTGTCCCTGAGGCCAGTGGGATGAAGCCCATGGTTTCCTTTCTGGTCCATCTTACCCTTCCCTGTTCACATGGCTCCAAAGCCGAATGTAGAGCCTGCGCAAGCCTGTCCCCAGATCCAGCTTCCCAAGGGTGGACCATGCAGCAAGAAAGTGCACCTCTAGGCTGAAGGGGCGACCACAGGATGGCTGTTTGCAGAGCCAATGGAGGAACTTGGCTACACAAGCTGGCTGAGGCCCTCATGATGCAGAGAAAGCCAGGGACAGAGGCCAGGGTCCTGCAAGTGCAGGAGCAGGCCGGCCCTGGCCCCTGGGAGCCCCTCCCATGCCCACCTAGTCTGAAAGTGTGAGTCAGCTGTGTCCGACTCTCTGAGACCCCATGGACAGAGAAGCCTGGTGGACTACAGTCCATGGACCCTATGGACCCTAGGAACCCTATGGACCGTAGCCCACCAGGCTTCTCTGTCCATGGGATTCTCCAGGCAAGAATACTAGAGTGGGTAGCCATTCCCTTCTCCAGGGGGGTCTTCCCGACCCAGGGATCTGGTCTCCCTCATTGCACGCAGATACTTTTATCATCTGAGACACCACCTCGTCTGGCTCCCTCAAAACACTAGCCGAAGTGCGCCTCCCCTAATGCCCATGGGGGGGGCGGTGTCTCTGCGCCACCACCCACACGCTGGGGCAGGGCCACTGTGGTTTCCTAGCCGATTTGCCTCTGCTGTGGGGGGACAAACTCGAGTGAACTGTGAAGGATAGAGGGCAGGTCATCCATTCTGTACGCTGAATATCCGCTGGGCAACCCCAGAGGGTGCGGGGGAGGGAGATGAGGTCTCCGGAACCTCAATGGGATGGGGGCTGTCTTCATTAGGCGCAGATCCAGGAACCACAGGCCCGGCAGCACCCTTGGCCTGAGTGTGACCAGAGGTCCCTGCGAGGGGGAGGCTGAGGTCTCCACCCAACTTCCTGGCAAGAGGTGACATCTCCCACACACTTGCCCAAGATGCTTTCATCACTGCTGGGGGTCAGGGGGACAAGGGGCTTATATATGGTTTACACTCAGGTCCTCTAGAGCTGCCCTGTCCACTAGGGAACCACTGGCCACAGCGAACTCTTGGGGTTTTTCAAACGTTAACTTGTAAAAATTCAAAATTCACTTCCCTCAGTCACTCTGGCCACATTTTAAGGACTCAAAAGCAAAAGTGTTAGTTGTTCAGTTGTGTCCGACTCTTTTGCAACCCCATGGACTGTAGTCCGCCAGGCTCCTCTGTCCATGGAATTCTCCAGGCAAGAGTACTGGAGTGGGTTGCCATTTCCTACTCCAGGGGATCTTCCCAACCTAAGGATCGAACCCAGGTCTCCCGCATTGCAGGCAGATTCTTTACCATTTGAGCCACCAGGAAAGCCCCCAACAACTACAGGTGGCTACCATATTAGAAGGAAATGGCAAGCCATTCCAGTATTCTTGCCTGGAGAATCCCAGGGACAGAGGAGCCTAGTGGGCTGCCCTCTATGGGGTCACACAGAGTCGGACATGACTGAGGTGACTTAGCAGCAGCAACCATATTAGAAAGTGCACAAATAGAACATTTCCCATCTTCACAGAAAGTTCTATTGGACATCACTGCTTTGGGGCATTACACAAGGAAATTAACTGCATCACCAACTGCTCAGAGCCTTCCGTGGCTCCCTACGGCTCTGGAAACAAGTGCAAAACCCTGACGATGGTGTAGAAGGTCCACATGATGTGTGCCCTGTCTGCAGGCCTCCATCTCGCACAGTTCCAGGGGGACCATTCATTCACATTGTGGCCTGTGAGAACGGCACCCTCTTAGGGCAGAGGAGTTCGTTCAGCTGTATACGGCACTCCCAACTTACCCGCCTCTCCAGTCTTTTTCTTAAATTTCAAACACCTTTCACAATAGTCTTTCGTCAGCTACAGAGTCACCAAATCTCCTTTGATTTCTGAGCTTTTGCACTGCCTGTTTCCATTACCTGGACAACTCAGTCACCCATGCGTGCATGCATCCATCCATCTAGCCTCACCCACTCATCCACCCATCCACCATCCATCACCCACCTGCATCCATGCATCCATCCAGCCATCCACCCACCCATCCACCATCCATCCATACACCCACCAGCATCCATTCATCCATCTATTCATCCACCCATCCACCATCTATCCACCCACCCTCATCCATTCATCCATCCAGTCATCCACCCATCCACCAATCATCCATCCACCCACAGCCATGCATTCCAACACACACACACACACACACACACACACACACACCCCTGTCTCACTCCTCATCCTTTACATCTCAGCTAAAACTTCCCAGATGAAGCCACTCCCCCGTTCTGCACACCCACAGCATCTACACATCTCGTATATAGCCTTAGCACAACCATAATTACATAACTATCTGGATAATCATGGTGGGCTTTGGGTCTGTCTGCTGTGACCTGGCACTCACTGCTGAGGTCTGGCACACAGTTAATCCTCAACAAGCCTTCCAGGACCCTGACTTACTTGGTGGCCTCCTAGCTCAGTCTAAGGACACAGCTTATCCATCTTTCAGCACAGCAGACCACCCTGTAGGGCTGTCCCGAATGGCTCACGTCTACAGTATTCAGCGCGGCCCACAGGGTCTTCCTACCAGGATGCACAGTACCGGTCTCAGCCTCAAGGCCATATTGAGAACATTATGGCAAAGCCACTGATCACTGTGGCCCAGCCTATCCACAGGCCACAGGGGTGTCCTGGGCCTGACAGCTGGCCTTTGGAAGAGAAGTGACCACAGTGTCCCTGTGCATCATGGATGGTTCTGGAAGGTTCTGCTCCCATTAGGCCAGGGTTCAGATCCTTTGGGGGTGGCTGGTGAACTAGGATTCCGGTCCAGGAGACACTCTTTGAGGCAGAAATTAAGCGTCGGCTGCCTAAAGCAGTCTTTGTGTGCAGTAATTATTAGGGTGTTCTCTGTGCGATGTGGGAACCTAAGACATATAATTACTCCAATGTCGGGCAGTTATTTTCAGCCCAAGAGGTGGGACAAGTCATCTCCGTCTCTAAGGAGCCGTCGACAGTCATGATCCAAGGTCCCCCTCTGTTGGTTCTACTTGTACTTTAGTTGGGAGCCTGGTTCTGGACACAACCCGCTGGAGCAAAGACTCCACCATCCAGGACCTAGCCAGGCTTTCCTGCCTCTGGGGTTCAACAATAAAACGATTCTTCTGGACTTCCCTGGTGGTCCAATGGTTAGGAATCTGCCTGCCAATGCAGGGGACGTGGTTTGAGTCTCTGGTCTGGGAAAATTCCACTGCCGCAGGGCAGCTAAGCTCATGTGCCACCACCACTGAGTCCACAACTCTAGAGCCCGTGCTCTGCAACGAGAAGCCACCGCAATGAGAAGCCCGCACGCCGCAACTAGAGGGAAGCCCCTGCTCATCGCAGCCAGAGAAAGCCCTCTTGCAGCAATGAAGACCCAGTGCAGCCAAAAATAAATAAAAAAATTTTAATGTTAAAAAATGATTCCTCTACTCCTCTACCAACACTGTCTTTTTACTGAGCCCCTCCTATGCACCCGGGTCGATGCAGAACTGCTTTGTTTCATGGGTTCACGTCTAATCACTCCTCCTATGGAGAAAAGGAAAGTACAGCTCACCGCCACACGAGACCCAGTAGAGGAAATCAGACTCTGATTTCTAAGCCCAGACTCTTGACCACAAGTCTGCTCTTTTCTGCCCCCGGGGCCAGGCATGGCGACCAGCAGTGCTGGAGTATTCAGAGCTGGGCTAAACGCTGGTGTGGGGAGGAGGATGATGGGAGCGTGGACACAGTGACCTCTGTTCTGTGAGCATCAGAGGCCCTTGAGTCCCAGGCCAAGCCTCTTCTTGCAGACAGAGGGGCTCAGAGATCTACAGCCAGGACAGCAGAAATACCGCAGGCCCCAGGGGGCATGGAGAGACATCTCAAGGGACAAGTTAAACTCAAAGTTGCTTCTTCTCACTCCCTACTTAAAACTCTCCTGGCTCCACATTGCTCTTAGACTAGAGTTCAGGGCCTCCCTGGGGGCTCCGTGGTAAAGAATCTGTCTGCCAATGCAAGGGACGCAGTTTCGACTCCTGGTCCAGGAAGATCCCACATGCCATGGAGCAACTGAGCCCATGCACCACAACTGCTGAGCCTGTGCTCCAGAGCCCAGGAACTGCAACTACCGAGCCCACGCACCGCAACTACTGAAGCCGGTGTGCCCTAGAGCTTGTGTTCCTCAACAAGAGAAGCCACGGCGATGAGAAGCCCGCACACCGAAACCAGACGGTAGGCCCTGCTCACCACAACTCAGCAACAGAGGCCCAGCACAGCCTAAATAAATAAAATCATACATAAAAGAGTCGCGTTCAGAATCCGTCCTTGGCCTTCACTGGGTCAGCAAACTATGGCCATAGGCTGTATGTGGCAGGCAGCCTGTTCCGATAAATGAAAATTTCTTGGAACACATCTGCACTCACTCATTTACATATTGCCTGTGACTGCTTTTACCCTACAACACCAGAGTTGATTAGTTACAGCAGAGACGTATGGCCCAGACAACCTAAAATATTTACTTTTAATATCTGGCTTTTTACAGAAAAGACTTGCTGACCCTGGTCTTCACAGTCCTGCATGGTGTGGTCTTGCCTACAGGGCTACCATCTTGCTATTTTCATCAGAGTCTATGGGAATGGCTTGCTCTGAAGTTGTGCAGTGTGCAGCCTGCTCAACTGGACCTAGCCATCCTATATCCCTAGCTCTCGAGGCTCTTCTCTTGCTTTCTGAACACCTTGTACAATAGAGGTAGCTGGCTTAGGGGGATCTGAGGGGTTGGTCGGGGCTCAGAAAAGACAAAGGCAAGAAGGGCACGTGCTCCTCTCCAGGTGGACGCGCCCACCACTTCCTAGTCGCCCACCCCCTGGTCTGCTCCCTGCCTCCCCAGCCCCAACAAACACCAGGCTTGCTCATCAGTTTGTCCACATGACCCAAGAGTCCCCATGCATTTGTTCAGCTGTGACTTTAGGCAAGTTATTCCTCTTCTCTGGGCATCAGTGTTCTCATCTGTAAAATGGGGATCACAATAGCATCTCCTTTGTGGGGATGCCATGAGGGTTAAGCAAGAACCCCTGAAAGCTACTACTATCATTTATATTAAAAACAACATCAACCACTGAGCTCCTGCTTGGTCCTACTCTGTGCTGGGTGCTAGAAATGTAAACGTGAATATCTTGCATTTCTCAAGAGCCCCTGACCTGGTCTTAAAAGACAAGGACCATCTCTCTCCAGGGGACTCTGAGCATCTGCTGGTTTAAGGATCACAAGTAAGGCCACAGCCAATGTCCCCACCATCCCCCCCATACAGGCGAGACCCCACTGAGATGGTAAAGAGGTGGCTCCCGCCCTCCCCTCGTGTATTCCTGCGCCTGGCACCAGCCCCGTTGCTCCGCCCACACCTCCCTGGCAATCTGGCTGGAATCTGGGCCAAGCAGGGCCATCTGCTCCCCTCTGTCTCCAGCTGTAGCGAGCAAGCTGAACCGGCCCATCTCGGCAGGAAGCTGGTGGTGGCTGCCTTTGTAGGGAGAAATCACTGCTGACAAGCTTGTGTTTTCTTTGCTACCTGACCCACTCCACCCCACTGAGCAGACTGCCCAACCTCGGGCTGGTCAGTGACGTGCAACCACAGGTGTGGCTCCTGTCTTGGGCAGTGGGGCACAGCAAGGCAAGAGGTATCTGCCCACTGGATGGATGGACCTTGGACAATCTACATCTGCCGGGGGTGCCCTGGGGCTGAGCTGCTGCCGCCTGGCCACATGACTTCCATCCACAATCATGTTCATGGGACACCCACTCACCAGGCCCTCCTCCCTTTCCATCTCGCTTCCTTTCCTGCCCAGCACTCAGCAACGAAGCCTCATCCTCCCACTGCCTCCTAGGCGCTGCATGATCTAGTTTCTGCCCCTTTCCACCCCCACTTTATCCCACCCGCACCTCCTCCCTGAATCCCTCACCAATTCAGTCACACTGGCTTCTTCCATTTCTTAAAGCAAGACAAAAAGTGAGCTCCTCAAGGCCTTTACACAGAGCTTTCTGCACCTGGAACCCTCTTTCTTCCATGACTTGAGCCAGCAAGCTCCTCTTCATCCTTCCAATTCTAGCTGAAATGTCACCTCCTCCATGAGGCCTTCCAAGATCACCCCAATCTCAGTCAAGTTGCCTGAATGATTCTCTCCCACAGTATCCTGGACGTTTGCATTTCTGCTTTGCAGTAGTGCCTACTGCAACCCATACTTACAGGGTCATTAGTGAGCATATATTAATTATATAGTTATATGTTTAGTTTTTTTAGACTCCATGAGGGCAGGGATCCCCCACTGACTGGTGTTCCCAGTGCCCAGAATGGAGCCTGGCTCAGAGCGGGGGCTCAAGAAATATCCATTGTAGTGAGAACACCTGAAATCTACTGTCTTAGTAAATTTCTAGTACTGAGGACAGCATCCTTATTAGCTATAATCATCACGCTGCACACTGGCGCTCTGGATGTAGTCATCCTACATAATGGCAACTGTGTACCGTCTGGCCAATATCTCCAAAAAAATGTAACCTACACGAGGAAACTGGAGAAGGAAGTGGCCATCCACTCCAGTATTCTTGCCGGGAGAAGTCCATGGACGGAGGAGCCTGGCAGGCTACAGTCCTTGGGGTCGCAAGAGCTGGACATGAGTTGGTGACTAAAGAGAGCGAGAGACTGAGGAGATGGATGTGTTAATTAGCTTAACTGTACTGATCGTTTTTCTCTCTATATATAAAGGTAGATAGATAAACTTCATGTTGTACACTGTAAATATGTACAATTTTTACCAAAATTTTAAACAACCTATCGTATGAGGGAGCAAAGGTAGGAAGGAACAAGAGGAGAGAGGATGGCTCTGGGGGTCCATGGAGCTCCTTGTTCCAACTCCTCATTCCAGGGGCCATGGGACTGTGGGACATGGTCTCCCGCTGGGGACATATGCATAGTCCCGCAAACACAACACAAAGAGTGTGACTCAAGGACTGAAAAGCAACAAGCATGGATTTTGCACAGACGTGCAACAGCAGATACCCCTCCTTGAGCCTCCAGTGGCGGTGCAGCAGACCTGGCAGTTGAGCAGCAGCCCACTCCCAGGCCAGGTATCAGACGCCCATCATGACCCTTCTGCCCCGGATCTCAGTCCTCATTCTTAGTCTGCCCTACACATTTGGTGTTCTTTCTATAATTCAGCATTGACTGTGTTACAGGCACTATCTTAGGAGCTTTATGTCTATCAAATTCATTAGTCCTCCATTTACATCTATCAACCCCATAAATCCACTTATGAGGACCAATGACCTGCTATTATCAATTAACTGCCTGCCATTATCACCCCAGTTTACAGGTGGGAAAACCGAGGCTCGGGCTTGAGCTCGTGAAAATGACTTGCCCAAGGGCACGTGTCTAGGAATGGCAGAGGTGGGATTTTAACTCCCAGATTCTGACTGTCTCCAAAGGCTGCTTAACCATTTTGCTAAAATCATGCCAAACAAGGACCTGGGGAAGGGAAGGTGGGCAGCCAAGAAATGTGTCAGATGGATGCAGATATGAGTGTGAAGAGAGCCACAGAGCTGACAGAAAGCTAGAGGAAAGGTCAAGATTGTTACCAACAGTTCAGCATCCAGTACATGATAACAAGAGGATGATCACTAACGGTCATCCCCGAACCTTCTCTTTAGAGCAGTTTGCAGGTGAGGACTGTGGGGCAGGAGGTTAACACTTAGCCCGAGGTCCCATGGCAGAGGAGTGGGGACTTCGGGGAGGACCCTGAGCGCCACACTTCCTCTGTTGGTCTTCCTCCTGCATCTCCATTCCTGGCAGATCCTACCCCTCCCTTGATGCGCCCCACCCCAAGCATTCTCAGGGCCTGCCTCCAGCTGCTGCACCCCACCCACTAGGCTGCACCTCCTCCATGGAAAATCATGCCCCCACTGGTCACACTTCCTTTCCTTCCTCATGTCCCAGGTCTGCTTTGCTCAGTCTCATGGGATCCAGCACCTGCAGTCTGGTCAAACCAGATCCTTGGGCCCCCCTTCCCCCTCTGCGTCCCACCCCCCAGGGTGCTGGCAGGGCTGCAGGGGGCCCAGCGTGCTGCTCTGACCCTGCTTGAAGGGCCAGCACTCTCAGGAAGCAGTCTCTTTCCTCTCCTCCCAAGTCAAGGTTGTCCTGGGTCCTCAGCGCACTGTGCTTCCCCAGTCGCTCCACTGAGCAACTTCAACCTTTCCACCCACCACTGCTCCTCCTTGGAGCAGAAAGAGCCAGAAATAGCTGCTTCCAGGGGAGCCCAGCCGCCTTGGGCTGGGGGTGGAGTCAAGTCTAATGGTGGCTTCTGCAGGGGCTGGTGCCTCCCATCCCAGTGGCAGGAAGTTCACCCCAGGATCCCAGGCCATGACTCAGCCAAGGTGAAGGATGGGCAAGGAAGACCTGGGTTTCCTTCAAAGTCACAGTCCCAGGCCCAGGGCCCAGGAGCCAGCCCTTGTTCTTCCCCGGGAAGCCCCCCTCCAGGGCCCATGTGAGGAGAGGAGAAGGCCGGACAATAACCAGTGTTGGTGAGGATGTGAGGAAGTGGAACCCTCGTACACTGCTGGTGGGAATGTAAAACGAGGCAGCTGCTGTGGGAAAACTGGCAGTTTCTCCAAATATAAATAAAGGTTTACCATATAACCCAGCGATTCCACTCTTAGCTATAGACCCAAGAGGAACGAACATATATGTCCACACAAAAACTAGTATCTCGATGTTTATTTACATTATTTACAATAGCCCCAAAGTGGAAACAAGCCAAATGTTCATCAGTGGAGAAATGGATAAAATGTGGTATACTCATACCATGGAATATTATGTAGCCACAAAGAGGAATGAAGTGCTGACACGGGCTACACCACGGATGTTTCTTGAAAACATCATGCTAAGTGAAAGAGGCCAGTAAAGAAAGATCACATATTGTGTGATTCCATTTATAGGAAGTGTCCAGAATAGGTAAACCCATAAAGACAGAAAGTAGATTAGTGGTTGTTAGGAGCTAAAGGGAGCAGGGAATGAGGAATGACTGCTTATGAGGACAGGGTGTCCTTTTGATGAAACTTCTCTGGAACTATTAATAGATAGTGGTAATTGTTATACAACCTTGAATGTTATACAACCTTGAATGTGAGTGCAATAAAGACCACAAACTGCACACTTTAAAGAGGGAATTTTGTAGCATGTGAATGCTACCTCGATTTTCTGTTTAATTTTTTTTTTTTTTTTGGCTGTGCTGGGTCTTCACTGCAGCTCTTGAGCTTAGCTGCCTTGTGACATGTGAGATCTTAGTCCTCCCACCAGGAATCAAATCTCTGTGCCCTGCATTGCAAGGCGGATTCTTAAACACTGGACTACCAGGGAAGTCTCAATATCTCCATTTTAAAAGGAGAGCAAAGGGGTCTATGCTGGCCTGGAGCATCACACTATAAACTCATTTCCCTACCAGCCTGGGAGTTCTGAGAGGTCAGTACAGCATCTGTCCAGTTCACTGCTGTACCCACGTACTGAGGACAGTACACAGTAGATATTCAATCCTTACTTAATGGAAAGGGGAGGAAGGAGGAGGCCACTGGCCACTTGGACCCTAAGTGATCTGGTTCCTGCCCACCTTTCTTGGAATCATCCATCCCTGCCACCATGGACCCTTCAGGACCACCCAGGCACCACTCTGTCCCTCTCTTGCATCTGTGGGCCTTCTCATGTGCTATTCCCTCTTTCTCTGCCTTCACTTTACCTGGTTAATTCTTCCTTTTTATTATTTATTTATTTGGCTGCATCGCATGGGATCTTTGATCTTCATAGCAGTGTGTGGGATCATTATAGTTGCATGCAGACTTTCAGCTGTGGCATGTGGGGTGGGGGGTGGGCATGGATCCATGACCAGGGATTGAACCTGGGTCCCCTGCACTGGGAGCACAGAGTCGTAGCCACTGGACCACCAGAGTTAAACCTTAACCAGGCGTCTGTGTAAATGTCTCAGCTTACACGTCGCTTCCTCCATGAAGTCACCCCAGGCTGGGCCAGATACCCTTCTCAGGTGTTTTCTCAGGTCCCTCCACAAGAACCCTTAACACCATAATGTAGTTGTATATGAATCTGTGTCTTTTCTAGACTATCAACTCTGGAGGAACGGAGAAGTAGGAACCACAAACTTTCTAGCCACCGTGACATAGGTTCCTGGTCAGTATGTGATGGTCACAGGAGTCAGGGGAGCCTGCCTGGCATCTAACCAAGCCTCAGAACTGGCCAGAGCATCTCTCTTGGGTTATTTCATGCTTTGTCCTCCAATCAATGCTCCCAGGCTGGCCCAGAGACCTTTCTGCCTCAAAATCTTCATCCCTTGGCCTAAACAAAGAAGCCTGTTTCTCTCTTAGCATCTCTGTTACCCGAATGATCATGAGGACAAGCGTGCCAAGAATGCACTGACAGGAAGCTCTAATTTTCTCCCTTCTAGAAACCCTAAGCCCAGGGCACATGGCTGAGCTGGGCAGTTGTTGACCAAGACTCATGTCAACTATCCAAATGCATTTGGAAATATGTAACTTGTATCTAGCATTAGGAGGGTGCCAGGAAAATTATTTCAGACCCTTCAGACTATAAGATCCTTGTGGGAAAATCTTGCCTGACTTTTTATCTGCAATATCCAGCACCTAGAGTAAAAGGTCAATAAATATTCATTGAGAGAATGAACAAATAAAAGTTCTGGTCTTCTTCTAAAGAAAATAAAACTAAAGTGACCAGGGAAATTTAACAAAATAAGAACAAGATCTATGTGAGGAAAACTACAAAACTCAGATGAAATCAAAGAAAATTCAATAAAAGGAGAGATATTCTATTTTCATGGATAGGGAGACTTCATACTATCAACAAGTCAGTTCTTCCCAGTTTGAGCTATAGAATCAATACAATCCCAATCAAAAATACAGCAAATCACTTTATGAACACTTTCTGATTCTATTGTTTATATGGAGAGGCCAAAGACCCAGAATAGTAAACACAATATCAAGAGGAAAGGGACATATGTATACCTATGGCTGATTCATGTTAATTTATGACAGAAACCAACATAATATTGTAAAGCAATTATCCTCCAATTAAAAATAAATAAACTTTTTAAAAACTTAAAAAAAGATACTTGAGGAGTGAAATGAAGTTGGAGGACTGATACTAACGGACTTCAAGACTTAGTATAAAGCTATAGTAATCAAAGCGGTATGGTATTGGTGAAATAATAAACAAATAGATCAATGGGACAGTATACAAGCTCAGAAATAGACCCTCATACATATAAACAACTGTTATCCATTGGTGGTGGGAATGCAAAATAATATAGCTACTTTCAGAGGTTTCTTATAAAACTAAACATACTCTTAACGTACAACCCAACAATCTCACTCCTTGGTATCTACCCAAAGGAGTTGAAAACTATATCCACACAGAAACCTGAATACAGACACTTATAGAAGCTTTATTCATCATCACCGAAACTGGGAAGTAACCAAGATGTCCCTCCATAGGTAAGTGGTAAACTGTGAGACATGCAGACAATGGAATATTATGCAGTGCTAAAAAGAAATAAGCTATCAAGTTTAAATGCATATTACTAAGTGAAAGCGAAAGGCTACATACTATATGATTCTAACTATATGACATTCTGGAAAAAAAAAAAATTGGAGATAGTAAAATGATGGGTTGTTAGTTACCAGGAGTTGGGGAGGGGGAAGGCTTGAAGAGGCAGAGCACAGAGGATTTGGGGCGGGGCACTGAAAATACTCCAAATGATACCTTAAGGA
This sequence comes from Bos javanicus, assembly GCF_032452875.1. NCBI lineage: Eukaryota > Metazoa > Chordata > Mammalia > Artiodactyla > Bovidae > Bos > Bos javanicus. Next base: position 67,635,046 of record NC_083880.1, on the reverse strand, counting down.
TGGATACGTGTCATTATATACATTTGTCCAAACCCATAGAAGGTACAACACAAGAGAGAACCCTAATGGAAACTATGGTCTTTGGATGAATATGACGTTATTAGTGTAAGATCCTCAATGGTAACACATGTACCACTGTGGTACCTGTTGTTGATAATAACATGTGGGGCCCGAGGTGGAGGGGCGGGTATGGAAAATCTCTGTACCTTCCCTCCGTTTTGCTGTGAAACTACAACTGTTGGAAAAGAATAAAGACGACGTGAATAAGCAAACAAATAAAAAGAAACCAGGGAAGCCGATGTACAAAATAAGCTACAGCTAATCCTCTGGAAAAATGCATAGTCTTTCTGAAGTGTGGGGGCGGGAGAGGAATCACTTCATTATGCAGGAGCAGATATTTATGTACTAGATTTCCTCCAAGGCAGGGAGAACTAACTCATCCGATGTGGAGAGCACGTGGGTCTGCAAGGTCTCTCCACCAAAGCCGCAGAGACCTTGCCTGTGTGCGCAGTCCTCTCCGTCCCTCCTCGGTCAGCTCCCTCTGTTACAGGCATCTTGCCACGCCCCTCCCCACCCACACACCTGCGGTACTTGATCTCCCGGACTCAAGGCAAGGACACTGTTGGTCCAGAAGCACGACTCTGAACATCCCCATTGCATTCACGAACACATCAGACTTCAGCTGTACCAGGTCCCCGTTCTTCACTAATTTTGCTTCCAGAATTCTCGAAGCACCTCCCTCTGCAGACCCAAGAATCTGATCTCCCTCCCTTCTGCCCCGCAGAGCCCTGCCGCCCGGGAACTCTCCAAGGTATTCGCTTTGCTCCCAATTCCCCTCTCTCCCCAGACGCCCTGCGCCGCTGCCTCTTCTTGAATCCCTGTTGATCTCCCAACTCCACCTCTCTCACCTCACTTCTCTTTCCTCAGTTTTTTTAAATGGCCCAATTATTTCATATCTCCAGGCAAGCAATAGATAAAAATATTTCCAGTCCTCCAGGTGGGAGCTGCATACACATAAACACTAAAATGGGTTCACAGCCATCATAATACAAGCATTTATTGAACATTTTTCACGTGTGAGGCACTATGCAGAGTCATTAAATGTCTCACCCCAGTTCATTTCCACAACAACCCAATAACTTAGGTGCTATTATCAGCTGATTCAAAAGAAAACTGATTTGCCCAAGCTTACTTAGCTAATTAAGTGTGTGTGTATGCTAAGTCGCTTCAGTCATGTCAGACTCTTTGCTACCCGTAGGGACCGTAGTCCACCAGGCTCCTCTGTCCATGGGATTCTCTAGGCAAGAATACTGGAGCAGGTTGCCATTTCCTCCTCCAGGGCATCTTCCTGATCCAGGGATAGAACCCGAATTTCCTGTAGCTGCTGCACTGCAGGCAGATCCTTTACCACTGAGCCACCAGGGAACTCAATTCTGGTCTGGGCAGTTCCAGGTACAACTGGTGGTTCTGGCATAACTAGTAATAAAAGATCCTCACCCAAATATAACCAAAACCAAAATCCAGTCCTATCAATATTTAGGTAGAGAAAACAAATTGCCTATGAAGGGGGAAATTCCCCCAGCTCCTGCCTGTCCACTTTGAACCTTCCAGCTGGTTTCCTCTGCTGTCCATACCACCCACTACGCTTGTCTTCCCAGCTCCTACATTTTCTCTTAAAGATGCTGGGTCTTGCTTTCTTCCCTCAACACAGAGTTACACAGGACGGGAACAAATCCCAGTCTGGGCTTCCTTCTGCCTGTCTGGCCAAGGAAATTATACAAGAGTTTTGAACATTTTAAAGGTAACCACCAGAGAAATTAACATCAGGATTTATATATTTCAGATCAGTGGAAAAGATAAATGCAAAAAAACATGGTATTCATGAAAGTCACAAAATGAAAGAAATAACATAGGAACATAAATGCCACAAAGCCTGAAATAAGATGACCAAAATGTAAACATTTACAACAATAAACAAAATCATTTATTCTCCCTATAAAGCCGTGAAGATGTCATTGCCAAAAAGAAAAACGTTTGATTATGTGCTGTTAACCAGAGATACAGCTCAACAAAATAACAGTCTGAAAATAAAGGGATGCTCAAATATAAAACCAGCAAACGCAAACACAAGGAGAGCAGGGGTAGTGACACCACTGGGATGCAGAATAGAATTCAGGGCAAGAAGAGGAGGCAATCAACTTCAGGATGATTATTTTAAAAATACTTCAAAAGGAAATCATAAACAGAAAACAGATCAGTGGTTGTCTGGGGCTAGCGGTGACTGGGGGAAAGGGAAGTTGTTATCAGTTAGGAAAACTTTTGACATCATAATCGGTAAAGCAAAATTCAGTGCAACACAAATTGTCAGTAAAGAAGTCAAAACCACAATTTTTGCTAGGAATCTTCAGTACATACACACCCTGAAGAAACGATCAGGTAGGAGGTGAGGGGCAAAGACATATTGACAAAGATGTTTACAACAGCCTTGTTTATATACACTGCTAAAAATTGAGAAATATTGGAAGCAACCCAAATGTCTAAACAATTTGAGATAGCTTAGATAAAATATGGAACATCCATATAATGGAATATTCCACAGCTGGTATCTTAGAGGAATTTTTAATGACATAGGAAAATGCTTGATATATAACACAGAATGGAAAAACAAAAAACCAAAACTATACATTCAATGCAATCTCAACTGGAAAGGAAAAACCGCATTGTGTCCACACAGAAACACACGTCTCATTGGAAATAAAAATTAAGATTTTAACTGTGGCTATCAGTGACTCTTATTTTATGGTTGACAGAATTTTCCAAACATTTAAAACTATGTATAGATTACCTTTATAATCAGGATTTTCTGTTTTCACTATAAAACAAAATCCACACACAGAATGGTAGCCAAATGGTAAGAAATATATTCCTGCTAAGAGTTTTTAGGGCAGAAATGAGGTCTCAGGCTGGTTGACTCCATGAAGGAAATGCTGAAGCCAGGATTCTTACGTTGGGTAGGAAGTTAAATAGAAACCAACAATAATAATAACCCCTTTGTTGGTATCACAAAGTAGGCAAACTATGGTCCAATGGCCAAATCTTGCTACTATGAATTGCTTGTATGTTAAGAATGCCTTCTGTACTTTTTTAATAGTTGGGGGAAAATCAAAGAGGAATAATATTTTGTGACATGAAAATTACATGATAGTCAAATATCAGTGTCCATAAGTGAAATGCAATTGAAAGACACACTTTATATATTGGTATATTGTCTACGGCTGCTTTCTCTGTAGTAACAGACTGTACCACCCACAGAACCTACAATATTTCTTATCTGGCCCTCTGCAGAAAAAAAGTTTGCTGATCTCTGGTGCCGCACTTTTCTGCTAACAAAGCATGTTGAAAACCACAGTCGTTTAATTCTCATGATAAAAGTCTCAGGTAGAAGAGGAAGAAATCAGTGAATGTCCAAGGTAGACCAGGAGGTCCAAGGTCGTGGCCAGGAGGGGCATGAGCGGATTAGGCTCAATGTCTTCACCTGCCAAGGAATGAAGGGGGCACCAGCCCCCAAGAGCCAGCTGTTCACTCACCTCGTTTCCCACCATCTCACCACCCCCAGCCCCAAAAGCATTTCCTGTCAAGAGCGTGACCTTCTGAAACCTGCATGGTGGAGGCTGCAGCTGCAAAAAAGATGGTATTTTTATCCAGACCCTGTTTCCTGTTTGCTGGTTGAGGGGTTTTATTTGCTGGTGTTTGGTTTTGTCGCTTCTGATACAGACTATCTCCCTTGTCGCATCAGAATAGAGATGCCTGAGTCCTAATAAGGATGCTGCCCACCGTCAGGCCCACCTGCCCCGGGGCTGCCTGGTCCCTAGGACTCTCCCCTCCTGCCGCACTGCCTCCTGTGATGTCGAGATCCCCACCTTCTGCCCTCTCAGGAGCAGAAACCAGGGTGGCTGGATGGGCCAGGGGTGGGGGGTGGGGGCAACAGGAGCATTTCTGCTGCAGGAAATGGAAAAATCCACTCTCTTATCAAGAGGAGCTGCAGGGCCAGGAAGGGAGAGAGTCTGCAGGTTTTCCAGAGCTTCTAGAATCCACTGCTTTTAGCAAGGCCTGGCTGGGGAAGGATCAGCACAGCTGCTGGAGGCAGTTAAGTACAGGACTTGGGGATCATTTGCTGATATTCCCAGCAATAGACAAACAGGCACTGGATTCAACCCTCTGGACCCCAGGACTCAGCCAGATGTAGAGAGAAGCTACATCAGTTTCTAACAAGTCAGTGATTAACAGGAGTTCATACTCATTGCGTGCCCAGCACTGTGCAGGAGTTAGCTCACTGAAGCCCTACCCCTGGCCTGGGCAGGAGGGAGACAGCCTCTCTGATAGATGCTATTCATATTGTACAGTTGAGGCACAATGAGTGTCATTAACTTGCCCCAAGCCGCTCATCTGATAAGAGACCCAGTAGCCCCACACTTGAGCTCTGGGCTTGCTCCGCCATGTTGGTTTCATGTCTCAGAGCTAGATCTGATCCCAGGTCCCAAGAGCTGGGAGTTCTGCAGCTCAGAGCATTATTCTTGTTTCCTGTTCTGCCACCACACCCAGAACCAGGCTCTGAGCCAGATGGATAAAAGGGCTGTCCTTTGCTACCTTCACTCCCACCCTGGACAGAGGCCACGAAAATGTACCACTGAGGGACAGGAAATCCACCTAAGCATTGCCCCTGCCATGAAAACACAGGTGGAGCAGCTAAGAATCCAGACCCCATTTCCCAGTGATCTGACCTCAGGGATGTCATCGCCTCTGTCTGAGCCTGTTTTCCTCATCTGTAAGAGAGGAGTTATAACCTCATGAGGCTATCTGAGAGATTATGGAGTAGATTAGTGTGTGTGTGTGTTAGTTGCTCAGTTGTGTCCTGACTTTGCGACTCCATGGACTATAGCCCACCAGCCTCCTCTGTCCATGGTATTCTCCAGGCAAGAATATTGGAGTGGGTTGCCATTCCCTTCTCCAGGGGAATCTTCCTGACCCAGGGATCGAACCCAGGTCTCCTTCATTGCAGGCAGATTCTTCCCTGGTGGTCTAAGCCACCAGGAAAGCTTCAGAGTAGATTATTACTGGTATTATAATAACAGGAGGAGTATTTAGCTAGTTGGCTCTGCCCCTTCTGAACAGTCATCCCACGGGAATGTGGAGCCCCGTCTTCAAGCCACCAAATGGTGGCTCCAAGTGGTGGGCACCTGTGGAGGTCTTGTGGGCTGACACGAGGTGGAGCCAAAGGGCACTGTGGCTGTGGCATCCAGTCCCCAAGACGCATGGCTTCCTCCTAAGGTTCCCACGCTTGTGCAGGTGCCTCACACACTGAATAGGACCGACTGCCAAGTGTCATCACAGGAGGGCATGTGCCCTGCGAGGCTGGGTCACAGCAGACACTGCAGGCTCCATCTTGCTCCCTGGGCCACTCGCTCTGGAGAAGGAGCTGCCATGCTGTGAGGACAACTTAGTCAGCCTTGGAAAGACCTCATCATGAGATGCTGAGGCCTCCTGCCAACAGCCACGTTGGAGCCATCGTGGAATCAGAGTCTTGAGCCCCAGTCAAGCCCTCAGATGATGGGCATCTGGGTGACATGCTGACTACAACCTCATGAGAGGCCCTGAGCAGGAACCACAGAGCCACCAGCCCAGGCCTCCAAGGTGCCCTAGAATCTGTGCCCTCTCCCCTCCCCATCGGTCAAATTTCTGTTAACCAGGGAAATTCTTCAGTAAACCCTACAGCTGACTAAGAGTTTCTATTTCCGCCCACAGGGTTGAAAACACGTCAGGCGTCACCTGGGTCTCTGTCTCGCTCTGGAGGCACAACCGCATCTTCCCTGTTGTGTGAGGATGGGAGCAGGTGTTGAGGCACCTTCCTGGGCTGAGGGTACCCACGACCTGGCTGGAGAGAGGCGGGAGAGGAGACAGCGGCCACACACAGTTTCCTGAATCACAGACCTGCATGTGCTTCTCTCCCGCTCAAAAAAAAACCTCTCACGGCTGCCCATGGCCTCCACACTGTCAGGAGCCAGCCCAGTGATTCTCACTGTGTGTGTGGCGGCAGCACCTGGGAATTTGCGAGCAGCACAAATCCTGTGGCTCTGCCTCAGAAAAACTGAATCAGCAGTTCTGGGGGAAGCCCGGGCGCTCAGGTTTCACACTTGCCTCCAGCGATCCTGATGCTCCATCTCCTGTCTCCCCATTCCTTCCCGTGTCTCCCGTGCTCCGGAAACACCCAGTGTCTCTTCCTCCCGGCTCCACCCCAGCGCCATGAATATTCCCTGGCTACCAACTCCGTGCCAGGTGTGAGCACAGAGCAGGGAACAAGGCAGACATCAGCCCTGCTCTCCTCAAGCCTGCAACCTGCCCTACCCTCAGTCTGGAATATTCTTCCCTTCCCCTCACCAGCCAGATCCTCACCCAGCCCTCACGCCAGTGCGGGAGACGCTTAACAATCACAAGGCGAACGTGAAATGAGTCGAGGAATATGTGACTGAATGCACCACCCTCCTTGAGCCTGAATTAAGTGCCCTCAGGAGGCAGTGTGCACCTCCACCCACCTGTCACCCTTCCCGAGGGGCCCATGGAGAACTCGAGGTCTGCACAACCCAGATTGAAATATTTGCACTGTGAGTCTAACATGCACACCGGATTGGAAAGATTTAGTACCCCACCCCCATAAAAGATGGGAAAACATTTGTTTCAATAATTTTTTGTATAGATTATATGGTGAAAGAATAGACTGAGTTAAAGAAAGTATACAAATTAATTTTACCTGTTTCTTTTCTACTTGAAGGTGCTCCTAGAACATTTGAAATTAAGTATGTGGCTCACTTTTTTTTTTTTTGACCAGCACTGTGCTGGTTGTAAATATTAGTTTCAGGACTACAGACTCTGTGAGGGCATTTCTGTCCATCTGCCATCCATGCATCCTGCCTTCCTTCCTTCATTTCTCCCTCCCCTCCCCCTCTCCTCTGTCCTTCTTTCCACAAACATTTATTGGACATCTGCTCTTGACTCTCTAAGACTGGGCACAAAGTAAGCGCCAACACTGTTTGCTGAATGAATAAATCAATGCTCAGAATGCAGACTGACCCACAGTGACCCTGGGGAGTTCCTGTCCTCTTTAATTCCCATACCTGCTTACTTGGATGTAGCTTTCCCATTTCATTTCAAAAGAAGCCAAATTCCAAAGATTCCTTGAACTATACAAAAAAAGGTCTTAATGACCCAGATAACCACCATAGTGTGGTCACTCATCTAGAGCCAGACAGATATCCTAGGGTGTGTATTCAAGTGGCCCTTAGGAAGCATTATGATGAATAAAGCTAGTGGAGGTGATAGAATCCCTGTGGAGTTATTTAAAATCCTAAAAAAGATGATGCTGTTAAAGTGCTGCACTCAATGTCAGCAAATTTGGGAAACTCAGCAGTGGCCACAGGACTGGAAAAGGTCAGTTTTCATTCCAATCCCAAAGAAGGGCAATGCCAGAGAATGTTCAAACTCAGGGCCAGGGTCAGCTTTCCTCCTGCATTCAGGGCTCAGGTGCCCTCACGTCCCCGGGCCAGGACTCTGCATGCAGTACACTTTGTTCTGGACGCTCCACGAGAATCTGGGCTGAGCTTTAATGCCAAGTTCTCCAGTGAGGGGAGGGCACCAGGTGGGCAGAGCCGTGCACTGCACCTCGCTCACCCTGACCACGAGTCCGGGAGCTGAGACCTGGGCTTCTGAGCCTACTCTGGGCCCCGGGCAAGAATCACTGTGGGAGTAACAGGTTCCAGAATCTCAGACTCAGCTGCCTCTGACTGTACCCCTCCCTACTTCCTACCCCTCCAACCTGAGAGGCTGCAAGACACTGGGAGGAGCCACAGTATCTCAGAGGAGCTGCCCCTTGGAGCTGAGCAGGCAGCTAGGGCACGGCTTTTCGTGTCCTGGGACCCACTCACAGTGTACACGAGGTCATGGCCGCTGCAGCACGACCCTGCAGCCAGTCGTAAGTTTCCTCAGGCCTTCCCATTGCTTCCACATCCTTCCCAACCTCACACTGAACCACCAGAGGTTTCCCTTCCCCAGGGCTCTGGCTTATGCTATTATTTCTTTTTTAAAAGTATTCATTTATTTTTGGTTGCACTGGGTTTTTGTGGCTGCACACAGGCTTTCTCTAGTTGCAGAGAGTAGGGGCTGCTACTCTTTGATGTGAAACACAGGCTCTAGGTGTGTGGGCTCCATGGTTGGGGTGCATGGGCTCAGTTGTTCTGCGGCATGTGGAATCTTCCTGGATCAGGGCTCAAACTCATGTCCCCTGCATCGGCAGGCAGATTCTTACTCACTGTACCACCAGGGAAGCCTTTATGCTGTTATTTCTGTCTCAAATACTCTCTTCTGGCTCAACCTTTATCTTTCCACATGGCTGGCTTCTTCTTATCCTTCAGGTCTCCTAAAGATCACCTCCTTGGAGAGAATGCCCCTGACTTTGCTAAATAAGTCACAGCCCTTTTCTCTTTTGCAAAGCACCTATTCCTTCCTAGCAAGGAATTTCACTGTAGGGGAGTGAATTGCCACCTTGGCCTTTAAGAACCTTATCTTCCCCTTTAAGATACGCCATGGATCACCACAGGAAATTTCAGGCACTCAGATACATGTCTGGTCTCCTCATGTACAAGCTGAGAGAAAGAAATCTCATGCCCAAGAGTCTAGTCTGTGATTACATGGATTCCATGCAATGGATTCCAACATCCATTTGCATGATGTTCTAGAACAAGCGAAACTAATACACTTCACACCCACCAGGGCAGCTATAATCAAAAAGCAGACAGCAACAAGTGTTGGTGAGGATACAGCAGAATGAGAACCCTCCTACAGTGCTGGTAAGAACATAAAACTGTGAAGCTGCTGTGGAAAATAAGGGGGTCTGGTGGTCCCCCCCAAAATTAAGCACAGAATTACCATGTGCTTTGCTTAGTCACTCAGTTGTATCTAACTCTTTGCGACCCCATGGACTGTAGCCCACCAGGCTCCTCTGTCTGTGGAATTCCCCAGGCAAGAATACCAGAGTGGGTTGCCATGCCCTCCTCCAGAGGATCTTCCCAACCCAGGGATTGAACCCAGGTCTCCCACATTGCAGGCGGATTCTTTACCATCTGAGCTACCAGGGAAGAATTCTACTCCCAAATAACTGGAAACAAAAACTCAGATAAATATATACACACTCATGTTCATAGCAGCACTATTCACAAAAGAAAAAAAAAAAAGCCAAAATGTAGAAACAACCCCAGTGTGTACACACATTAGGGTCACTAAAAGAAATGAAGTACGGACACTGAGGGTGAACGTTGAACACACGATGCTAAGTGAAAAGAAGTCAGACTTGCAAGGTTACATTTGGCATGACTTCACTTATATGAAACTTCCAGAACAGGTAAGCCCATAAGGACGGAACGCAGATTTGTGGTCGCCAGGGGCTAGAAGGAGGGGGAAGTGAGTGGTGACTGATTAATGGGGAAGGGTTTCCTTTTTGGGGGATGAAAAGGGTTTGGAACTACACAGAGGGGTGGTTGTACAACACAGTCAATGTCCTAAATGCCACTGAATTGTTCACCTTAAAACGTTTCATTTTATGTTATGTGGATTTCACTTCAAAAAAGTCAAAACCAAAAAAGAAACTACAACAAACCTGTTAAACCTTAACCCCAGTGGTCCAGTGGTTAAGAATCCACCTTGTAATTCAGGGGACATGGGTTCGATCCCTGGTCGGAGAACTGGGATCCCACGTGCTACGGAGCAACTAAATAAGTCCACGTGCCACAACTAAGACCCGACACAGTCAAACAACTAAATACACATTTTTTAAAAAATTAGGACAGAGGCTTCCCTGGTGGCTCAATGGTAATGAATCCACCTGCCAAAGCAGGAGACACGGATTCAATCCTTGGTCCAGGAAGACTCCACATGCCCTGGAGCAACTAAACACACGGGCCACAACTACTGAGGGCTCTGGAGCCTGAAAGCCGCGACTACCAGCCCACGCGCCACGACCACTGAAGCATGCGTGCCCTGGAGCCTGTGCTCCACGACGAAAAGCAGCCGCCGCACCGACAAGCACAAGCACCGCACCAAAGAGCCCCCACTTGACGCAACCGGAGAAAAGCCCACACAGCAACAAAGACCCAGCACAACCACAAATCAGCAAACACTAAAATCAAACAACTAGAACAGTACTTGCCTAGGATTAGGGGGAGAAATGGCTTGGTAAGGGGGTAGGGGACTTTCTGGAGGGATGGTAATGCTCTAGATCACCACTGTCCAGTAGATACACAACAATACGGGTCATATATGCCATGCTCAATTCTCTGGCAGCAACACTGAAAAAGAAACAGGTGAAATTTCGATAATATATTTTCTTTAACCCACTAGCTCCAAAGTATCATCATTTCAACATGTCCTCAATATTTTAAAATTCTGTGTGTATGACCGTGTGTGTAGTGGTCACACAAGTATGAATCTGCGATTTTAAAGATTGCAAAGAGCTAACTACACACAAACACATCAATGAGAGTATGAAAACTGGTAAAATCTCGGTCCGGTTGATGGATTATATCAATGTCAATTTCCTGCTTGTGATATTACACTACAGTTTCCTAAGATGTCGTCACCATTGGGATAAACTGGGTGAAGGGTAGAAGGGATCTCTTTATGATTCCCAGTCTGCGGGTGAATTTAAAATTATCTCAGGATGACAAGGCATGGGCTTCACCCCGGGGGGGAGGCCTTGGACTACGGTTGGGGCAGAACTGCCTTAGGCATGCAGCTGTTCATAGGCCCTTGTCAGATGTACATACTGGACTGAGTCAAACCAGACTCAGCCCTTGCCTTGCTGGGGTCACAGGGGTGCGCTGTAACCAGACAACCCCTCAGACAGAGGGAACCATGCCGTGAGGGTACACGGCAGGGACCCACCCAGTCAGGGGCTCAGCACAGCCACAAGCCTGCAGCTTTAGGGCTAAACATCACCGAATATAATCCAAGAATGATGACAGCTGAGAGCTGACATGTATTTGAAACTTCCTCTGTGCTGGACATGTGTTAAAGCCAGGCTTCATTTACTCCTCCATACAACCCTTTCAAGTGGATGTCATTATTTCCATTTAACTAAAAGAAAAACCGAAGCACAAGAAACCAAGGTCACCCAGAAAGCAGAGGAACCATGATGTGAGCCCAGACCGTCTTGCTCCAGAGCCCCGAGTCTGACCCATGAGCTTTGGTGACTCCCGGGCTGGACCACACAGAAAGCTGAACCTCTTGTGCCTGGTGGATCTTTAACCATCCCCATGCCCTGGAACCACTTCCTCTGTCTCTCCCATCAGCACCAGCTTGAATGTTTGAGCATTAACGTGCTGATGAAGCCTGAGGAGCCGTGACCACACAGTGCCCTTCCACCATCAGCCTTAGGGTGGGTGCAGCTTGTATGCGTGTGTGTCCCTGTGTGTGTTCTGGGTCCCGCCCTGCCCTCTCAAGTCCCTTTCAAAAACAGCAGTTTCTCCATCAACTGATCAACAGAGAAACAAAATATGGCAAATCCATTCAACGGACTATTATCCAAACATAAAAAGCAATGACATGCTGACATATGCTACAACATGTATACTGAATGCAGGAAGCCGACACAAAGCTCACATATCGTATGATCCCATTTACACGAAATGCCCAGATCGGCAAATTTATAGGGACTGAGGGGTTTGCTTCCCTGGTGGTGTAAAGAATTTGCTTGCAATGTGGGAGACCCAGGTTCGATCCCTGGGTCGGGAAGATCCCTTGGAGAAAGGAATGGCTACCCACTCCAGTATTCTTGCCTGGAGAATCCCATGGACAGAAGAGCCTGGAGGGCTACAGTCCACGGGGTCTTAGAAGAGTCAGACACGATTGAGTGACAAACACTTTCACTTCCCACAGGGACAGAACACAGACTGGTTTTTTGCCAGGGGCTCGGGGGAGGGGGAACTGGGGAGCAACTGCTAACGGGTGCTAGGTTGGGGGCAATAAAAATACTCTAGAACTAGGCAGAGGTGATGGTTGTACAACATTGTGACTGCACCAAATGCAACTGACTTGCCCACTTTAAAATGGTTAATTTGATGCTATATGAATTTTACTTCAATTAAAAAAAACGAGAGAGAGCTTCCCTGGTGACAAATCCACCTGCCAGTGCAGGAGACATAGGTTCGATCCCTGGTCCAAGAAGATCCCACATGCTGCAGAGCAACTAAGCCCATGCATCACAACTACTGAGCCAGTGCTCTAGAGCCCAGGCTCTACAGCAAGAGAAGCCATCGCAATGAGAAGCCCGAGCACGGCAGCTTGAGAGTAGCCCCTGCTTGCTGCAACTAGAGAAAAGCCCGCACAGCAACAAAGACCCAGTACAGTCATACATAAAATAAATAAATCTTTAAGAAGAAAAAGAAAAACAGCAACTTCCAGATCATGGGGTGCTATAACGCTACCAATGGTGCCTGGCTTCCTGACATAACCAGGCAGAGCTGGGCTCTGGGTCGGGGAGGCCCACCTCCATGCCAGGTTGCCCCCTGCATGGCCCACTGTGCCCTCCCTGTGGGGGAAACAGGAGTCTAGCCCCACACCCTGGACGTCCACAAAGTAAGAGGAAAGCAAAGAGACCGCACTTTGTGTCAGGTCCCCAGAAGCTCTGTGTGAGAGTCCTGCTGAGCCACTGTCCTGTCTGTGGGATACTTACTAAGTGCAAGGCACTGGAAGTGTCACTTAAAAATAATTTTTTAAAATGTATTTATCATTTTGTGTTGCACTGGGTCTTTTGCTGCACGTGGGCTTTCTCTCTCTAGTTTCGACAAGCAGGGGCTACTCCCTAGTGGTGGTGTGTGGGCTTCTCACTGCGATGGCTTCTCTTGTTGCAGAGCACAGGCTGTGGGGCACATGGTCAACAGCTGTGGCACAGAGGCTTAGTTGCCCCCAGGCACGTGGGATTTTTCCAGACCAGGGATTGAACCCATGTCCACAGCACTGGCAGGCAGATTTTTAACCCCTGGACCACCGAGGAAGGAAGCCCCAATGGGTACATCATCTCACTTAATCCTCACTAGAACCCCGAGATATGTACTGCAATTCCTCTGCTTCATAGACAGGGAAAGAGGCTCAGAGGGATCCAGTTCACCGCTCAAGTTCACCCAGCAAATAAGTGCTAGAACCCATGGACCCGCCTCTTCCCGCTGGGCACACACTCGAACAACAGAGGACCGCACACCCAGGATCTGAGACTTCCTCTCTCCCGCCAGGGGTCCACAGCCTGCATGATCACCCTCCTTCCAAAACCAGGAGCAGGAATCAAGCCTCCACGGGCTTCTGAAAAATGAGGTTGTTGCTCTTGTACAGTTGCCAAGTCATGTCCGACTCTTCCCCAACTACATGGACTGCAGCACGCCAAGCTTCCCTGTCGCTCACCACCTCCTGGAATTTACCCAAGTTCAAGTTCAGGGCTGCCCTCAAAATAGAAATGGGCTCTACAGGGAGCAGGTTGGGGTCACACTAGAAGCCAGGAGCTCTGGAGGGAGGTACACAGGCACTGTCTCCCAGCTGTGTGAATTCTGGGCAAAGGACACCCTCTCCAAGCCTCTCTCCTCACCTGTGAAGTCAAAGGGCTCTGGTATCAGGTGATGTGGCAGAGGATGCAGAGGTATGCACAGGGCATGGGGAGGTGTTCATCAGAGGTCAGAGGTTTGCATCCCGGGGTGGGGGGTGGATGCCCAGGGAGACAGGGTGTGCTGAGATGAAGTTCCTGCTTCTTCCTCCGGTCCCCACACCCCAGGCCCCAGCGCCGTCTCACACTTGCCGGTTCGTGGAGGTATTTCCCTGGGGTCAGACGAGGGTAGGATTTGTCTCACGCTCCAAATCGGAAAGGCGGGCCATCCTGAATTCCAGCCTGGCTAAGAGGACAGAGCCTAAGGGACAGACAGCCCACGGGAGGAGGGCTGAGGCCACAGGCATGATTTCAGGCCAACCCACCCCATTAAACGGTGTTTTTTCCCCAGCCAGAAGGAGGCCAGGCTAATTAAGTGAAATGTGCCAGTCTGTAAATCGATTTTTGTGCGCCAGGAGCTCCCAAACTGGGTCAGAGACTCTTTGTCCCTCAGAGTCACCCGGGAACACCCATTTCCATCTGCGTCTCAGAGCCTGGATCTCTGCAAACACATCTAGCCTCCACACTCTCCCTACCCTGGGACCTAGCTTCAGGTCACTGACTGAGCTCTGACCCTCCAACCGCCCAGCCCACCCCAGTGGGTACAAAGCTCCTCTCTGGAGAGGCCAGGCCCCCAGCTACCCAATAAGGCTGGGCTCAGAGGTTCAGGGTGAGTTTAAAGGCATACCTGGTGCAGGGTGGGGGAGGGCGGGGCGTTTCCGTGTATCATGGACAGTTCAGGGTCAAGGCCTCTAGGGCTGTGAGCAGAACCTGCTGAGCTCACCAATGAGAAGAGAACAAACCAGCCCAATACAAAGTCCAAAAGTGGCATCTTGGTGGCTAAAAATTACCAGCTGGAAGGCCCAGGCTAAGGGGTAGAGCTATACAAGGCCTTCAAAAGAAGCCCACAGCCATGGCCCAGATACAGGCTGGGGATATTTTCATAATAGAGAAAGATGCTGTTTATCAGGGGCTTGCCGCACGCCAGGAAGTGTGCCCACGCACATGACATACATTTCCTCTTCAAACCTCACAGCTTCCTGTCAGTGACCCCATTTTACAGACAGTGAAACTGAGGCTCAGCAAGACAGAGTGACTTGCCAGGGGCCACGGCAGAGTCAGGGCTGGACCCCAGGCCTGCTGACGCACAAGCCCTCCCTCCACATGCAGTCCAGCCTCTTGGCTCCTGGGAAAATCTCACAGCACATCCTTGGTGGCCCACCAGGCTGAGAGGGCTGCACAGAGCCACAGAGTCTGACACAACTGTGAACTGAGTCAGCATGGCGAGCCTCCGGGGTCAGCGCTCAACATGGTCATACTGCAGGAGCCTGTGGATGTATCCTAAGGCTCAGGGCCCTGACCAGTGGGGATACAATGAGGGTGGACCTCATGGGCTCGTCCAAAAAAGACAGCCTGACAAGGAGTCAGGCTCCAAGGGGTCTTGAGGACTTCAAAAGCCAGGAAAGACTGAAGGCAGGAGGAGAAGGGGGCGACAGAGGATGAGATGGTTGGACGGCATCACCGTCCAATGGACATGAAGAAAAGAAGTGAAGTTGCTCAGTCATGTTTGACTCTTTGCGATCCCATGGACTGTAACCTACCAGGCTCCCCTGTCCATGGGGTTTTCCAGGCAAGAGTACTGCAGTGGGTAGTAGCCATTTCCTTCTCCAGGGGATCTTCCCAACCCAGGGGTCGAACCCAGGTCTCCTGCATTGCAGGCAGACGCTTTACCATCTGAGCCACCAGGGAAGCCCAAAGTACATGAGTTTGAACAAACTCTAGGAGATGGTGAAGGACAGGAAAGCCTGGCGTGCTGCAGTCCATGGGGTCACAAAGAGTCGTACACGACTGAGTGACTGAACAACAACAATAACAAAAGTCAAAGGAACCCAGCTAAGCTGGAACTTTCAGTGGAGAGCAATCATCTGAGCCTGGGGCCACAGTGGCTGTTAGGCCTGGCGGGGGAGGTTGCAAGCAGAGGGTTCAGGCTGGCTCTTCTTGGCCAGTTGGGGAGATTCTAAGAGGCTGCAGGTGCGAGGGGTGAGAAGGAAAGTGAGAGCTGACAGAGGAGGTTGCGAGAGCAGGAGGGGGAAATGGAGATGAATTACAGGTACTGCCTCCCCTGAAAACCAGGGGTACAAGCTGCACATCTTCCCACCAAGAAAGCACAACAGCAACAACAGGGTGACCTGACAGCCCTCTGCTCTGCTCCTGGACACAGCCCACCCAGAAGGTCCCTTGTGAGAGGTATGGGGGAGCGTGGAGGTCTTCCCAAGCTGGGGAGGGGTTGTGAATGCCTCTATCAGGCACAGTCTGGATTACTATAAAGTGGGAGGCAGCTTAGTATGGTGATGAGAGCACAACTCAGAATGCCGGGTTCAGTCTCCAGATGTGCCACTAGCTAGCTGTGTGATTTCCAGCAAGTTACTTTACCTCTCTGTGCCTCTGTTTCCACAACCATAGAAACAAGGTTTTTTCACCCCAACTTTTCATATTTAAACAGCTTTCTTGAGGTATAATCCATATACCACACAATCCACCTATTTAGAGTATACAATTCAATGATTTTTTCCCCCTATATCTAAAGAGTGCTACAGGGCTTCCCAGGTGGCAAAGTGGTAAATAATCTACCTGCCATTGCAGGAGATGCAAGAGACTCAGGTTCTATCCCTGGATTGAGAAGATCTCCTGGAGTAGGAAATGGCAACCATAGGGGTATCTGGCTCTCATTGCTCCTCTGGGCCTTAGAGACTGCCGTGGCTCTGAGCCATGAAGTAGAGAGTTTCTGGACTCTCCTGGCTGAGGACTGAAGCCTCCCAGCCACAGAGACTCCCTGGACAGCACAGCATTAAAGGGTCTCTCTGGATGCAAGTTGCCTCTTGTCCTTATCAACCACAGCACAGATAATAAAAGGTGTGGAAATAGAGAAGTTCCTTGAGTTTTTGGTCCTGAGACAAGCCTGGTCTGACCACAGAGAAATGATGTACCTCTTACTTCCCCTCTGGTCTGTGGAGCACAACCTTGGCTAGTTTCATTCTGCCTCAGCCCAAAGGTCCCTGTTGGCAAGTTCAACTCCTTGCATGACTGTGGACTCCTGCAAAGCAGACCACACTACACTGCATGAGGGAGTAGGCTTCCCACACTTTCATTTCTGTCTCCCTGAGCCCCTCGACCCCCACCCCCCTGCCAAACCAGCCCCAGTTCTCATCCCATGTCCCCTTTGATCTTGATGATGGAAAGAACCAGATACTTTTCAGATTCATGTTCTGTCTCTTCGCAATATTATGATTCTGGGCAAGTTGGGGTTTCCTAGGTGGCACTAGTGGTAAGAAACCTGCCTGCCAGTGTTGGAGACATAGGAGATGCCGAGTTTGATCCCTGGGTCAGGAAGATCCCCTGGAGGAGGGCACAGCAACCCACTCCAGTATTCTTGCCTCAAAAATCCCACGGACAGAGAAGCCTGGTGGGCTACAGTCCATGGGGTCACAAAGAGTCAGATACGACTGAGTGGCTGAGCATGCACACACAGAATTGTACAAACATTGCCACAATCAATCTTAGAACATTTTATCACCCTCAAAGGAAACCCCATACCCATTATAACCCCTCCCCATTCCCCACTGCCACCCCAAGCCCTAGATAACCACTGCTCTACTGTCTGTCACTACAGATTTGGCTATTCTGGGCATTTCCTGTAAGCAGAATCATATGCGACCTTTTGTGTCTGGCTTCTTTCACTTACCATGTTTTCAAGGTTCATCCATGTGATAGCATGTATCATTTCTTCTCACGGTAGGACATTCCATTGTATGGACAGGCCACATTTTGTTTGTCCACCCATCAGATGATGGACACTTGGCGTGTTTCCACATTGGGGCTATGATAAACACTCTGGCTACAAACATTCATGCACAAGGATTGATGTAGACATGTGTTTTCACTTTTATTGGGTAAATACCGAAGAGTGGAATTAACTGGTTCTTTACAGAACTTTTTGTTGAATAAAACATCCTTATTTCCTCTAGTACCACCCAGCAGAAAAGAAAGGAATTACTCTTTATTGAACACTTTATGCCAATTACTGCCCGAGGTACACTTCCACACATAGCTGGATTTAATTTTCATAATTTTATTGAGAGAATTATTATTATTATTATTATTATAGTCACTATCTACATGCAAAAACTGAGGTGCAGACGGGAAAGGCAACTTGCTCAGTTGCATGTGTGTGTCCTCAGTTGCTCTGAGTAATTTCAGGGATCTGATGAACAAGCCCACTGCCATCTCCATGGTTTTATGGATCTGAATTATATCTCCCTCCTCAAATCTCATGACCCAAACAGCCACCAGGCCCATTCATTTGCCCAATAACGTAAGGTTTAAGTCCTTCCCTTTGATCGAAGTTCTCGCCTCAAAATGATACATCCTGGACTTCCCTGGTGGTCCACTGGATGAGAATCTGCCTGACAATGCAGGGAATCAGGTTTGATCCCTGGTCCAGGAAGATTCCACATGCCGCTGAGCAATGAAGCCCATGCATCGCAACTACTGAAGCCCTCATGCCCTAGAGCCCATGCTCTGCAACAAGAGACGTTGCCACAGTGAGAAGCCCATGCATTGCAGCCAAAGAGTAACCTCCACTCGCCCCAACTAGAGAAAGCCCTCTCGCAGTAATGAAGACCCAGCACAGCCAAAATAAAAATAAGTAAAATAAATAGCCTATTTTTTAAAAATACACATTTACCTTTAAAAAAAAAAATGATATAATACATCCTAAATCAGCCAGGATCTAGGGACCCCAAAGCTCATCCAATCAGCAGTGAAATTTCCTGCAGCCTCGAGTGTCTTCTGTGTTCTCCCCGTGCCCCGGGGGATCCCCACCAGCTTCTCCAGCACTGCAGGAAACCCGAGCAGCATCCAAAGAGCCAGGCGTCCGGCCTGAGGATTGAAATGCCTACCATGGACTGAACCATGCCCTTCCTCAAAGTCATCCGATGAAGCCCCAAATCCCAGCATGTTTGGAGGTGGTGCTGTTGGGAGACAATGAGGTTTAAATGAGGTCTTGTCATGATGAGATTAGTGCCTTTCTAAGATACACGAGAGAGTCTGCTGGCTCCCTCTCCCTGGCACATGAGGACACAGGAAGATGGTGGCCACTGACAAGTCAGGAGGAGGATTCCCACCAGGAGCAGACCAGGCTGGTCCCTCAGTCTTGGACTTTCAAGCCTCTAGAGCTGTGAGAAAATAAATTTCTGATGTTTAAGCCATCTGGTTAATGTTACAGTGCTATGGCAGCCTGAGCTGACAAGACATAGTCCCCAAGCCATGGCCACCAGGACAGACTGGGTTGAAATGACTTGGGGGGTCTGGGGCCCCCATCAGCTGTGCCCTGGGAGGCACCCAGGTCAATGCCATCATCAGTCACTGAGTTCCATGAGTCAGAAGCTGTTTATTAGCCAGAGCACACCAAGACCAGAATATACTTGCCAAAAATGGAGTTTGAAGAAATCTACAGAGTTGTGTGGGTTTTATGAATATATTTTCAGCTGCAGAGACAAAGATGGTGTATTTGACATGCCCCCAAACCTACCTACCGATCAATCTGTATAAAACCCAACCCCTTCCATTAATTAGAGCTTAACCTTCAGCTTTTTTAAGTGAAAAACAATTTCACCAAAGAAGAGCTTCGCAGAGTGAGTGGCTTATCTTGGAGACAGCAATAGGACACCACGTCATATATGATATGATATGATTGCATTGTTTTCATGAAATAAGAATAGGCTCTTTAGGACCCAAATGTAAATTGAATTAATTTTTTTTTTCTGGAGCCTGGAATTATTGCCACATAATGTTTTCCAGGTGCCTGGTTGAAAACATCAGCTAGGTATGACCCTTGACAAGGTGTCTGTCTCAAGATGTGCCAGAAAGGACAGAAGAGAGAGAGACAAACTTCCCAAACCCAGGAGCTTTCTCTTCCTATGTCTCATTCTATACAGATGATGGAAATTCACCATGGACTATAAATGTCTCAGTGCAAATGAGATCTGATTGCCAGTGGTGGATGCGCCCTGTGAAAGACTAGTGCTTAACTGTGGCTTTCTCTCACAGACCTCGTTGGGAATCAGTTTAGAACCCGGCTGCTAGGTGGCTGCGTCCACCCACAGGTGGGGGCAGTGGGCGCTTGTTTTGTTTCTCAGTTTCCTTCCTCAAGCAGGATGCTCTCCCTGAGCCCTCATTCCCGGCCCAGACCTTGCTAAGTTAAATGGTGAATGGGGAGGACTAACCTCCTGAAGAGGGATAATACTCCACAAGAGGTATGATCCATGTCTGCGGCACAAAGCTTAGAGTGCAAGTTCTGATGTCAGACAGTCCTGGCTCTGCCTTTTACCTGGGGAAGTCATTAGACCTTTCTAAGCCTCAGTTTATCCATCCATAAAATGGGGCTACCAATAGTAGTTGCTCCCACTCCAGGTCTGGGACCCTTCTACTGTTCCATCACAGTAATTCCCATTTCATGCTTCGCCTCCACCACCTAGCTACATCCTCCAGCTACTCCCTCACTGCTCAGCTACTTCCCCTCTCTCCTGCTTCTTCCCATTCCCTCAGTTGCTCCTTCATTATCCAATTCTCAGTCAACCACTCAGATGGCCACCCAGGCGCCAGTTACCCTGCCACTCCCCAATTCCCCTTTCACCCTCATATTATCTCGAGTTATATTCTTCTGACTTAACACAAGCTTAGAACAATCAAGGGAATCTTGGCTTCCATCGGGACAAATCTGTCCTAGTCTATATATACTTTTCTCTGCAGGAAACTGTCTCTTCCTGGACCAAGCAGTTGATGTTAGAGATGGAGTGTTTCCTGCCTATTATCTTTGAGCCCTTTGGTCTGGACTACAGAGAGTGGGAAGGCAAAGCCCACATGGTACAAAGGCTTGGAACATTGCCAGGCAGAGCCAGGTGTCTCCACCACACAGGAAGACACTGGCGGGTTGGCTGGTGTAGCCTTGGAGCAGCTCTCCTGGTTCCAGGTGGGATGCTGAAACAAGATGCCCTCCTCACCAGGGCCCTGCCCCTAAGCATCCTGCAGTTCAAGATGCTCTCTCCTAAAAGCTGGGAGAGCTTCATTATGGATCTGATTAAATCATAAGAAACCTCATCCCAAGCTTGCCAGAAAACAAGTTATTTTCAGCATCCGTGGGCAGCAAATGGAGAAGAAAGTCATGAGCCGGAAGAAATGACTATGTAGAAACCGAGCCCATTTAGATGAAGGTTGGCCACCATTTATCCTTGACAAAATGGTAGATGCCAAGGAACTTGGGGGAAGTTTTGTGATATAATCTAAAGGTTGTTTTTTTTTTTTTTTTTTTTAATAACAAGGGAACAGATCATATTAATTACAAAAGGTTAGAGAAAGAAATGTATAGAAACCAATTTAAGGTCCCTCCAAAGAGTTTTGTAATTATGGATGGGTTTTAAACATTCAAATGGCTCAAGCCAAGCAAAATAAATTAAGAGATGACACACAGAAATCAGGAAATCCCGGGCACCTTGAATGCTATGGTTTCCATCAGTGGCCTGACAGAAGTTCTTCAGGGGGCAAGTCCTTTCATTTTAGGGACTTTGAAAGGGTTCTCTCATGCAAGCAGGTTTTAAGTGTTACACTATGTGGGGTGGTCAAAGTCTTTCACTTGACACTGGCTTACAATGAAAACCAATGTAAAACATTTTTTTTGTAACTCTTTTATACTAAACTGTAAAATGACTACAATCAAAATAGTCTCTTGTAAATGACTAATAAGATATTAGCAATGAATAAACAGAGATAGAGAAAATGAGAGTAATTAAGGCAGTATGGGCGAGCAGAAGAAAGAAAGAAAAAGCTAAAGCTAATGGTTGAGTTCAGTTCAGTTCAGCCGCTCAGTCGTGTTTTACTCTTTGGGACCCCATGAATCGCAGCACGCCAGGCCTCCCTGTCCATCACCAACTCCCGGAGTTCAGTCAGACTCACGTCCACTGAGTCAGTGATGCCATCCGGCCATCTCATCCTCTGTCATCCCCTTCTCCTCCTGCCCCCAATCCCTCCCAGCATCAGAGTCTTTTCCAATGAGTCAACTCTTCGCATGAGGTAGCCAAAGTACTGGAGTTCAGCTTCAGCATCATTCCTTCCAAAGAACACCCAGGACTGATCTCCTTTAGAATAGACTGGTTGGATCTCCTTGCAGTCCAAGGGACTCTCAAGAGTAAGCAGAGACATTACTTTGCCAACAAAGGTCTGTCTAGTCAAGGCTATGGTTTTTCCAGTGGTCGTGTATGGATGTGAGAGATGGACTATGAAGAAAGCTGAGCGCTGAAGAATTGATGCTTTTGAACTGTGGTGTTGGAGAAGCTAATGGTAGGTGATACTAATAGTGACATTGACTATGCTCGCTGTCCAGCCTTCATGTCAATGAATCTTTCCAATTCCACTACCACAGTCATTATTCTCTCCACTTTACAGATAGGGAATTTGAGCACAAAGAGATTAAGATAACTTACCCAAGGTCACAAAAGAGAGATTAAAAGTTAGTTTTGTCTGACTCCACGTTCTTAACCTCTGAAGTCTGCCTCCCTCTCTGCAAAGCTTCCCAACTTTCACACAAAAAGCCTCCTTTGATTCAGCTTCCCCTATGCCATCCACATTTTGAAAGATTTTATCTATTGAGCACACTATATTTGTGAACTAATAATTTGTTCCATCTGGCTGATGATTATTTTTCTGTTCCTGTTTCTGTTTCAACATCGATCCAGACTGTAACCCCAATTACTGGGGGTTCAACATAATATTATGAAATCACACAAATCACTGTCATGGCTATGCAGCTAATAAGCAATAAAATTAAATAGGCATAACCACTGTTCCCCAGTGCTGAATTCTGACTGCCACACAGTTTGAATCCATGTCAATCACATACTTGGTATACTCAACCCAGGACTCATGGTTCCCAGATACAGGACTCTGGTACCAGCGTTTGGTCTACCCAATACATCCCAGATATTTCCAGGGAAATAGACAGCCAATTACAGTGCTTGATCCTTGCCTAGAGTAATCACACTGGGTTGCTAGAATTCCAGTCTAGGGCAAAGTGAAGTCTAGAATGTGGAATAGATTCAACAGTAATGGCCCTCAATGAATTATAACTTTTAGTACCCACAGGCTATGTAGATTCCTCCCACAGTGACCCTGAACTTGGCCATGTGACTTCCTTTAGCCAATGAGCCATTAGCAAACATGATGCCAGAAAAGGTTTGATAAATGCTTTGAGCTCGCCTTCTTGGAACCCTAAGACCACCATGCTAGAGGAAGCCCAATTGATGAGAGAAGCCCAGCCATCACAGCTGAGCCCAAGCACTGGCTTACCAGGCAGCTAACTGCAGTCTCATGAACCCAAGCAAGACTGGGAAGAACTGCTCAATCGATCCCAAGAGTCATTGAGAAATAATAAGCTATTTTAAGCTGCTAGGTGGTTTGTTTCCGGGTAGTTTGTTAAACAATAACAGCCAACCAATACAGCACAGTTCTTGATGGTGACTCATCCAGAGGACTATCAGTACTATCTTTGTGGTGCCCAAGGATCCCAAAGAGTTCTTAAGCCAAAAAGCCTGTATACTAGGGTTTCTTTTGAGGGACTGGGAATTCTGACTCCTCCATCAAGATGTAGGTTTCACTTGACTCTTTCTGTGTAAATGACAATGGGATCGTTTCCCTTTCCCAGACTCAGTGGGTTTCATATTTATCCTGTCTTAGTCTTCCCCTCTTCTCTAGACACAAATTCCTCCATCAAATATGGTAGACAGAGGATGGGGCAGTGGGACCAGCTCTATTTGTTGGCATAATCATGGGATGAATACACGGGATGATGAAATACTCTGAGCAGATTCTGGAACAATGTTCTGTTTTTCAAACCCCAACCTGCCTCTCCATGTTTGGTACTTTGGCGTACATGACTGTTGAGAGAAGAACTTAGAGTTTGGCATTTAAAGAGCCTCTGAGTCTCATAGACAGAAATACTGACCATTTTCTCACTCCATTAGAAGAGAAACACTGGTTCCCAGAAGCCAAGCAAGAATAAATCATGCTAGAAATTACTTCATTTATCTCCTCCACAGGGTTGCTAGCCGGAAAAATGCCATCGTTAGGAACTGTCTAGACTTCACTGAGCATTTGACAAGCATTTCATATAACTCCTTATCAATGATCAGGAGAAATGCTGGTTGAGTGCCATGGTGTGTTGGGTTTAAGGAGGTTCCAGGAGAGAACCAAATTGGATGAATCTCTCAGAATGGCATCACCTTGGTTTATCAGCCTACTACAAGTGGTTTCTTCTTCCAAGGGTAAACTCACACTATCCAAGCATATAAGGCTAATATCATCTACCGTGCTGTGCTTTCTTCAAAGTGACTTTACTAGACTCAGTTCCAACATGGCCTGGCTGGGTCTCTTATGCACTATCGACCACTAGTGCTGGGCTGAAGATGTCCAGACCGTGTTCCATGAATGCTTGTGCATGAATCTCTTACTCTGATTCATTATATGTTTTGTTATCATTTAATTCTCAGAGAGACCTCTCTTCCACATAAGTGTAGGAAAGGACGGTAGACTCTATTGTTCCCAGATACCAACTACAAATAACAGTACAGTTAAGTTCATTTCAGTTGAACAAATATTCCCAATGGGTAATGACTGACCATGAAACCCTAATATGAAGGCAGCCCCTGGGGTTGTGCTCCCAGGCTCTTGTCTTTGGCCATGATCTATTCAACATTTTTGTCAAGGATTTGACAAAATGGTCAAGGGCTGTACTGTCCTATACAGTAGCCTCCAGCTTAACCACAGTTGACTACTTAAACTATTTTAAATTATTTCAAATGAACTAAAATCAAAGCAGTTCCTTAGTCACACTAGTCCCCTTTTAAGGATTCACTGGCCATATATGACTAGCAGTTGCCATACTGGACAAGGCATTTCCACAATAAAAAAAAAAAGTTCTATTGGATCCTTCTGATCTAGAATGCAAATGCTCATTGCATTTATGAACAACACAGAATAGAAACTGTTGATGAATATTTCATTTGAAGTGGACATGTTTTTTAACTATGATCTTGCCAACATCCGTTTTCCCTCCTTATTGTAACAGCATTCCAGTTTTCCTTGGGGTGGCTACAACAAACCTACAAGTACCAGTTCATGTATTTTGGGAAGAGCTGACTCCAGTGGTGAACATATCGCTCAGATCAGACCAATTATAGCTTTATACGAATGCTGTAGCAGTAGTCACTCAGTCATGTCCAACTCTTTGTGACCTCTTGGACTGTAGCCCACCAGGCTCCTCTGTCCATGGAATTCTCCAGCAAGAATACTAGAGTGGGTAGCCATTCCCTTCTCCAGGGGATCTTCCCCACCCAGGGACTGAAACCAGGTCTCCTGCACTGCAGGCAGATTCTTTACCATCTGAGCCATAAAGGTAAGTATATAGCCAATCTCAGCCAATGAGATTCAGTTCTGAGACTTGTTGAACCTAGGACATGATTGGAAGAAGAAATAATTCCTCTTGGAGTTCCAAAAAAGGTAGGATATACACTTCAAACTGTTGTCAGTCATCTACTCAGAGACACTTTTTGACAGTTTTATGTACACATGTGTTAGTTTGAGTTGGATTTCTTGTCTCTTATCTTCATTTATCATTGAAGACATCCAAATTATTTGAGCGGGTGGATTATGGGCTCAAAACTCAGCAAGCTTGGGACTTCCTTGGCAGTCCAGTAGTTAGGACTCTGTGCTTACACTGCTGAGAGCCAGGTTCAACCCCTGGTTGGGGAACTAAGATTCCACAAGTCCCGTGGCACAGTTGATAAAATAAAATAAAATAACTCAACAAGATAAATGTAGAGCCTTGATTTCAAAGTTGAAAATTACCTGTAGGTCCAGGAAGGCTGCTGGGGTGCTGCTGCTGTTTCGCTTCTTGATCTGAGTGAGTGCTGGTTACATAGGGATGCTCAACATGTGAAAATGCAACCAGTTTCTCCCTTTGCTGTATGAATAATACACTTCAACAAATAGTTTTTTTTTTAATCAATTACATAAGGACCAGATGGGGAAGATGTAAGTTCACTAACGAGACACCGACTTGAGAGTTTCAGTTTCTCATAAACTCAAGATCTGCCCAACAAGCCAGTGGAAACTTATGTCATACTAACAGACAGACTCAACCTGAATGAGGGCCCTGATAGCTCCATTCACCTTAGGTGAGTCAAATCAGACTTCAGGAAAGACACAACGTAGAATGTGTCTGCAAATCTCAAAGTGATATCTCATAATGGTCAGGGGGAGAAGAGATGGGAGGAGGGGATACAGGCAGGGCAGGTTCATTGAAACCCTGGAATGAACAGTGTCTGGATAAACAGACAACCCTACCATCTGCATATGAAGTTTTCTACATAGAAAACCCCAAAAGAACCTACTGAAAAACTGAGACTAAGACGTTCAATAAAGCGGCTTGATACAAAGTTAATATACAAAAGCTTAAAGCCCTCCTTTCAAGAAATAAACAGAACTTAACATGGAAAAAAAAAAAAAAACCCTAGAGCTTTTCTAAAGGAAAGAAAAGAATACTTTCCCAACAGAGACACGCACTACTCATCTGCTTGGAAAAACTCATTATGACAAAGATACCAGTTTAGCCCAAAACAATTTTTTTTAATTGTGGTAAAATATATATAACATAAAATTTACCACTTTAACAATTTTTAGTGCTCAGTTCAGTGGTATTATACACATTCACATTGTGCAACGATCAGCACATCATCCATCTCCAGAAGTTTTTCCATCTTCCCAAACTGAACCTCTGTACCCAATAGACAATAATGTCTCTTTCTCTCCTCCCATTAGTTCCTGGATAATTTTTTTTTCAGTTTTTGTTATCGTGGTAAAACACGTATAACATAAAATTTACCATCTCAACCATTTTTAAGTGTACAGTTCAGTGGTATTGAATATGTCCACCAACATCCATCTCCAGAACGCCTCTTATTTTGAAAAACTGAAACCCTGTGTCCATTTATAAGACTAATCAATTTTTGCAGGAATCTATTTTTGAGCTTTGGGCAGAAAACTAACCCAAAAGTCCTTCAGTATTACACGAACATGCAAAAATATCCAAGAACATTTTGAAAAGGAAGAGTCATATGAAGGACTTTTCTCTCACACATTAAGCCACAGTATAGACCTACAAGGATCAAAACAGTGTGTAATTGGCACAAAACCAGCGGGTTAGAACAGAATAAACAGTTTGGAAAGTCACCCTTCTTCACAGGTAACGGTCTCGAGTATGAGGGAGGCATGGCAAACTCATGGGGAAGGGAAAGATTCTGAACATTTGATAATTCTTTGGAAACAAAATAGAGACAGGCAGACTTTTTGAGTTCCAGGAGGATTACATATTTAACTGATTTCAACGAGGCCACAACATCTAGAAAAACATAGAGGGTAATATCCATCTCTGGATGAGGAAACACATTAGAGCCAGAGTCAGCAAACTTTTTCTGTAAAGGGCCAGAGGGTAAGGACTTTCATCTTTGCAAGCCTTATGGTCTCTGTTGCAACTCCTCAGCTCTGCCACTGTGCTGTGAGAGCATCCAGAGACAGTATGTCAACAAATGGCTATGGCTGTGTGCCAATAAAACTTTATTTACAAAAACAGATGGTGGGAAGATTTGGCTTTCCAGCCATAGTTTTCTGACCCCTGTTTT
Source organism: Bos javanicus (assembly GCF_032452875.1). Taxonomy (NCBI): domain Eukaryota; kingdom Metazoa; phylum Chordata; class Mammalia; order Artiodactyla; family Bovidae; genus Bos; species Bos javanicus. The sequence continues at coordinate 67,607,527 of NC_083880.1, read as the reverse complement.
AGAGGGGTAAAAGCAAAGAACAAAATAATTGGGAAACAAGCAAATATCATATAGTTTAGCTACATTAAAATGAAGGACTCCAGGGCATAAAGTATATATAACATAAACAAAATATTAAAGCAAACACACACACAACGCAGGAAATATTTGCTCCACACATGCCAGAGTCGACATCTCCTCTGTTTTCATTCTTTCCCTTTCCTTGTCCTTCTCACACACAAACATACACACCATCATCAAAATCAAGAAGAAAAAGAACACAAGAGTAGGAAAATGGACAAAAATATACACAGAGAAAGGAAGAAATGACCAATAAGCTTATACACAGGTATGCTGTGTGTGCTAAGTTGCTGCAGTTGTGTCCAACTCTTTGTGACTCTATGGACTGTAGCCCACCAGGCTCCTCTGTCCACAGGATTCTCCAGGCAAGAATACTGGAATGGGTAGCTGTGCCCTCCTCCAGGAGATCCTTCCGACCCAGGGATCAAACACACATCTCTTACTTCTACCGGATGGGCAGGCAGGTTCTTTACTACTAGTGCCACCTGGGAAGTCCCTTATATATAGGTATTTAACCTTAAAAACCTCAATTACATGCATATGAGGACCACAGAACTAATTCTCATATATCAAATACATCATCAAAGTGTCTTTTCAGTGCTATTGACTGGTGTTGATGGAGAATGCACAGGCAGGCCTGGTACCCACTGCTGATAAGGGTTTGGTTCAGTCGCTCAGTTGTGTCCGACTCTTTGCGATCCAATGAACCGCAGCACGCCAGGCCTCCCTGTCCATCACCAACTCCCGGAGTCCACCCAAACCCATGTCCATTGAGCCATCCAACCATCTCACCCTCTGTCATCCCCTTCTCCTCCTGCCCTCAATCTTTCTCAGTATCAGGGTCTTTTCCAATGAGTCAGTTCTTCGCATCAGGTGGCCAAAGCATTGGGGTTTCAGCTTCAACATCAGTCCTTCCAATGAACACCCAGGACTGATCTCCTTTAGGATGGACTGGTTGGATCTCCTTGCAGTCCAAGGGACTCTCAAGAGTCTTCTCCAACATCACAGTTCAAAAGCATCAATTCTTCGGCGCTCAGCTTTCTTCACAGTCCAACTCTCACATCCATACATGACAACTGGAAAAACCATAGCCTTGACTAGATGGACCTTTGTTGACAAAGTAATGTCTCTGCTTTTTAATATGCTGTTTAGGTTGGTCATAACTTTCCTTCCAAGGAGTAAGCGTCTTTTAATTTCATGGCTGCAATCACCATCTGCAGTGATTTTGGAGTCCAGAAAAATAAAAGTCAGCCACTGTTTCCCCATCTATTTGCCATGAAGTGATGGGATGCCATGAAGATAAGGGTATAAACTGATAATAATTATTCTGGTGACCAAAAAAGCAGTTTAAACTGAAGTTTTGCAGTGTTTATCTCTTTGAATCTATTGACCCTCTGGGAATCTACCCTATGTAAGTCATCAAAAGCTGTGTCCAAATACTCTTATACAATAATAACCACCATGGCATAATTTACAGTCCGCAAAAATTAGAAACAACCTCAAAATCCAATAATAGGAGAGTGGTTACATAAATTATGGTACATTCAGACAAGGATGTATGAGGTTGTCATTTAAAATATCTTTTCCAAAGACTATATAAAGACAGAATAAAATAGTTGACCTCTAAGCAACATTTGACTCAGCTGATAGACTTTTCTTCTAAAGATACTTCCTTCCTTAGTCTTCTGAGATGTCACATCATCTTAGTTTTTTTTCTTCCTCACTGCCAGATGGTTCTTGGTCCCCTTTGTTCTCTTCTTAGATGAATAAGTAGCTAGTCAGGTGACCCAGGGCTTTCTCTTAGGGCCCCTTCTTTGCTCTGTTTTACTTCCTAAATGATCTCAGACAATCCCTTCACTTTAAAAAGGTTACATTTCTAAGCTGGTGATCCCCAAATTTTTTAAATCCCAAGATCACCACTTGGATGTTAAAATGGTGCCAACTGGGGTGACTGCAGAACTCTAGATTCTCTCCAGATTCTCATCTCCCTCCTACCCCAGTGTTTCCAGTCTCAAAACATGGCACCATCATCTACTTAGAAGCCCAAGACAAAAACCAAGGGTCATCTGTGTGTCCTTCCCTTTATCACGTGACACACAAATCCTACCAGCTCTACCTCTATCGTTTCTCCATCTCCACGGCCAGCATGCAGGCTCTCACCTAGGCCCCTGAGATAGCTTGTGATGAGGCCTCCCTGTTCCCACTCATGCTCCCATAGGAGTAGACTTCTACAGCCTACTCTCCACTCAGCAGCCAACAAAAGCTCTTCACAATCTTTATCTCATCACATGCTTCCCCCTGTCAAAACCCACCAGTGGCTTTTCATCTCCACCCAGTTAAATGCACATGTCCTACCAGTCTGCTGGGGTCAACGTCCTCCAGGCTACCTCTTTGCGTCCCTTCTGCTTTCCATCCGCAAGCTCATTCCCACCCCACGCTTTTATCCCTTTCGTCTAGATTCTCATGTGATTCTCCTCTTTCTCCACACTCAAAAGTTAGCTTATACATGGCCTCCCATCCCAGCCCTTATTTATCTCACTACTTGCTTAGGTTCTTCGGAGCGCAGAGGAGGTACCTAATTTTGTTGAGCAGACGAATGCTAGGGTGAAAGTTATTTTGTAAACACACGCTTCCTCACTCTGTGTTTGTATGTGGATACATAGAGGGAAGACAACTGGGTTGAGTATGCCTCATGTGACGCCCCCACCCACCAGGTCCATTCTTCCTCATGCTTGGGGAAGCCAACCCACTTGGACCACATCACAGACTTCCTTGCATTCTGCTTCCTGGTTAGGTTTGGTAATGGGAAGCATGGGCAGAAGACTGGAGTGCAGCTGCAGTGGGTGGAGGAAGCCTCTGCTCTTGTTGGGCAGCCCTCCCCACAAAATACCTCCTTAGATGTAAGTAGGGTCTCATCTCTTGGCCTCTTCAAGCCTCCGGGGCTCATTGCCCCCACTTTTACTAGCCCCAGAGTTATGCACCAATCCTTGGTGCATAAGGAATGTACCTCAAAGTGGTCCCCAAGACTCTTTCAGGGTATTCAGGTTAAAACGATTTTCATAATAGCACTAAGATGGTATTCGTCTTTTTCACTGTGTTGACATTTGCACTGATGGTGCAAAAGCAACAGTGGGTAAAGTGCTTTTAATAGAGCAAGTCCACTAGCATCAGACTGTTCTAGTCATCACAATAGTCTTCATTGCTTCATGTTGCTGTTGTTTAGTCACTAAACCATGTCCAACTCTTTTGCAACCCCATGAACTGTAGCCCACCAGGTTCCTCTGTCCATGGGATTTTTCAGGCAAGAATACTGGAGTGGGTTGCCATTTCCTTCTCCAGAGGATCTTCCCAACCCAAGGACTGAACCCAAGTCTCTTATGTCTCCTGCCCTGGCAGGCAGATTCTTTACCACTGAGTCACCAAGGAAGCCCATAATGATGGACACATTTGTCCAAACCCATAAAATGTACACCACCAGGAGTGAACTATAAACCACTGACTTTAGGTGATTATGTGTCCGTGTATGTTCATCAATTGTAGTAAATGTCCTATTCCAGTGGGGGATGGTTGATAATGGGGGAGGCTGTGGGTAGTTAGGGGCAGAGCAGGGAAGTCTACGAGAAATTGCCATAACTTACCCTCAATTTTGCCATAAACCTAAAATTGCTCTGAAAAAAAGTCTTAATAAAAACACAAAAACAAAATACACACCACAATAAAAAAAAAAAAATCAATACGTTTCACTTTTAAATGTCCTTGCTGATGCCATAAATGTACTAATCTTACTATGTCGCAACCCTTGAGTACATGTTTTTTTATAAATATTCTGCATGTCAAAATGAGAAGTATGCATGAAGTAGGATCACTGTCTCAATCTACATTAGTTGAGGATTAAGTTGTGTACTAAGCTAGTCCTTTCTCTCCTGGATCACCATTTTTACTGAATGACTTGCAAACAATGGTTATCAGTCTTTTCCTCTAAAACAGACAAAGAGATTTTTCTCACTGATATTGTTTATTGCCAATGACAGAATTTTAGCTTTCAGGTAAAAATTAGAATTTTGTAAAACTTGTATCACCGCCATGACCTCATAGTTTCCCAGTAACTGAAGAATCTTCTGGTGAGACTGGTGTTAAATATATAAAATTTTTTACTGAAGTAGTTTGGGCTTCCAGGTGGCACTAGTGGTAAAGAATCCATCTGCCAATGCAGGAGACACAGATTCGATCCTTAGGTCAGGAATAGGAAACGACAATCCGCTCTAGCATTCTTGCCTGGAAAATCCCATGGACAGAGGAGCCTGGCGGGCTACGGTCCATGGGGCCACAAAGAGTTGGACCTGAATGAGTGATGAGCACTTAGCACCAATATGAGATAGCTGATTTACAGTTTTGCATTAGTTTCCAATGTACAGTATGGTGATTTGGGGGGGGTTTGCAAGTTATATTTTGTTATAGGTTAGAAAATAAAAATTTTTTACATTGTATAGTGAAATGTGTCAACACTTAGAAGATGTGCATAACTCAGTGAACCAATACTTTCTGTTTAACTCCAGCTTTACTGTGATATAATTGACATATAACGTTGTGAAAGCTTAAGTGTACAATGTGTTGATTTGATTCACATATTTATTACAAAATGATTACCACAGTAAGGTTAGCCAACTTCTCCATCACCTCCCAAAATTGTCCTTTTTACACGTATGTGGTGAGAACATTTAAGACCTGCTCTCCTAGCAAATTCCAAATATGCAGCATTGTTAACTATAGTCACCCTGCTGTATGTGAGATCCCCAGAGCTTATGCATCTTATAACTGGAAGTTTATACCCTTTGACTCCCACCCTCACCAGCCCCTAGCAAAAACCATTCTACTCCATTTCTGAGTTTGGTTTTTTTAGATTTCACATATAGGCAGTATCAAATAGTACCTATCTTTCTTTGACATTTCACTCAGCATAATGCCCTAAAAGTTCATCCATGTTATTGCAAATAGCAGTATTTTCTTCTTTTTTATGATCCAATGATATACATCTCATTTTTTAATCCATTCATTCATGAAGAAGATTTAGGCTCTAGCGAATAATGCTGCAACGAATACTGCTGTGCAGATCTCTCTCCCAGGTGGTGATCTCTGTCAGATCACTCAGAAGTGAGGTTGCTGGATCATACGGAAGCTCTGTTTTTAATTCTTAAAGGAACCTCCATAATGTTTTCCATAGTGGCTTCGCCAATTTATATTCCCACCAACAGTGCACAGAGTTTCCTTGTCTACTCATCCTTACCAACAGATAAATCTCTCATCTATCTGATGAACAGACAACCTAAAAGCTATGAGGTGATATCCCACCGTGGTTCTGATTTGCATCTCCCTGATGACTTGTACGTTGCGTGTATTTTCATGTACCTGTTGGCTACTTCTATATCTTCTTTGGAAAAATGTCTATTCAGGTCCTCTGCCCATTTTTTAAATTGGATTATTTGGCTTTTTGGCTATTGAGTTGTAAAAGTTCTTTATATATTTTAGATATTAACTCCTTATCTGATATATGGTTTGCAAATATATCTCCCATTCTGTAGGTTGTCTCTTCATTTTAGTGGTCTTCTCTTGCCACACAGAAGCTTTTTACTTTGATATGGTCCTACTTGTTTACTTTTGTTTCTGTTGCTTGTGCTTCTGATGTCATATCTAAAAAAGTGAGCCAATACTTTCTAACAGATTAATGTATTATGTTTTTTAAAAAAAAGGATGCGTGGATAAAATAGTCATTCAAAATATAAGAGAAACCAACAGATTTTAATGTATCAATAAGAGCATAAGAAAAGCTAAAAACTGATATGTTTCAGATTCCACATTGCAATTAGCCATCGAGAAACTACTACCTGTTGTATTTGATTGAAGTTTCAAAGAATACCCACATCTATCTGAAAAGGCAATTAAAATATTTCCACCCTTTTCCAACTCCATATCTGTATGAGGTAAGACTTTCTTCATTTACTTCCACCAAAATAACATACCACAACAGATTGAATTCAGAAGCAGATGAAAGGATCCAGCTGTCTTCTATTAAGCCAGACCTTTAAAAGATTTGCAAAAGCATAAAACTAGGCTACTCTCCTCACTACTTTTTTTGTTTTGAAAATATCATTTTTCATAAAAAGATTTATGTTAACGTGTGTGGTGGTTTTAAAACATGTCCACAGATGCTCCTCCCTTCAAGAGGTGGAGTCTAATCCCCTTCACCTTGAGTGTAGGCTGGACTTAGTGAGTCATTTCTAATGAACAGAATGTGACAGAAGGATGGTATGTGCCTTACAAGGCAGGTCGTAAGAGGTACTGTGATTCCCTCCTTGCTCTAGCTCTTGGATCCCAAGCTCTGCAGGAAGCCAGCTGCCATGTTGAGAGGAAACTCAAGCAGTCTGAGGGAGAGGCTCACATGGCAAGAAACTGAGGCCTCCTGCCAAGGGCCTTGCGGGTAAGCCATCATGGAAGTGGATTCTTCAGCCCCAGTTAAACCCTGCTGCTGCTGCTAAGTCGCTTCAGTCGTGTCCGACTCTGTGCGACCCCATAGACGGCAGCCCACCAGGCTCCCCCGTCCCTGGGATTCTCCAGGCAAGAACACTGGAGTGGGTTGCCATTTCCTTCTTCAATGCATGAAAGTGAAAAGTGAAAGTGAAGTCACTCAGTCATGTCTGACCCTTAGCGATCCCATGGACTGCAGCCCACCAGGCTCCTCCGTCCATGGGATTCTCCAGGCAAGAGTACTGGAGTGGGTTGCCATTGCCTTCTCCCAGTTAAACCCCGAGGTGATCGCAAACTTATGAGAGATCTGAGCTGGAATCACGTAAGCTAAGCTGCTCCTGGATTCTTGACTCACAGAAACTGTGTAAGACAGTAAATATGTATCTTTTTTTAATTCTTATAGTTTTTAAAATTAATTAATTTATTTGGCTGTGCCAGGTCTTGGTTGTGGCATGAGGGATCTAGTTCCCTGACCAGGCATCGCACCCAGGCTGCCTACATTGGGAGAGCGAAGTCAGCCACTGGACCACCAGGGAAATCGCAATATTTATTGTTTTAAGTTTCTAAATTTTGAGCTCATCTGCAATGCAACAATAAATAACTAGTACAACAGTTAATAAGTTTATGTTTTAGTCAGTGAATACACATTTATTTTAACTCCTCAGTTTTAATTTCCTATATGGTAAATATTGATATAAAACTCATGTAAATAAGATTTCTTAAGAGTTCTCAGTTATTAATAACATAAACATGCCTTGAGACCAAAATGTTTGAAGACTATTGCCCTAAACTCTTTGCAAATTGCTTCTTTATTAAACTTTACTCAAAATACTCTATGTGAGAACATCTTTTGTTTCCAATCAGGACTCTGATGGATAGAACAATAACAAAAAAAATTTTTTTGATATTTCAATGACTGTTGCTCTTCAGTGGAAGGATGAGTGATTTTATTTTCTTCTGAATTTTTTTCTGTACCTTTAAACTTTTCTACAAACAAGGATGCATCATTTTTATAAGTAAGTGAAAAGAAACTTCCCTTTGCAAAATCATTCAAAAGTGAAGGTTCAAACTGCGTTTTCTTCAGATGAGTCAATGGTTGAAGCTCGGTGTGCGGGGCCCAGATGTCCGCCAACGCACCTGGGGGTTGGGGAGAGGTTTGGGGGAGCAGAGAGAGGGAGGCAAGGGGAAGAGGAGCCAGCATCCCCCGCCTCCTCAGCCAGAATAGTTCTTCATGTGTTTTACATATTGGGGTTCTGCACAACAGTTCATTTAAAGAAAAGTTTCCACTCTTTAAAAAAAGAAGCTTGAAAACCTTTACCGTGAGAATAATAGCTGAAGAGTTAAAATCAGGCTGCATAAGAATCACTCAACTTTTTCTTCAATGTTTTTTTCAGGGTTTCCCTAAAGAAAGCCCTACACATTCTGAGGGAAGAACAGAAGCCCTGACAATTTCATGAATATTTGGTCGTTTCAAGAGAGGCTGGCTCATGTGGCCATGGAAAGAAGTTACAGGTGGGGATGAAAAGGTTATCCAGGGACCGCCACCGCCCCCCCGCAACCCCCCGCCAATAGTAAGGGCCCAAGAGGACAGCAAAAACACGAGGGGCCTTAAGGCCCACAGAGACACAGATCAGAACCACAAGTGAATCGTTCTCATATTTTCTAGAAAAAACAAAAGCAAGAGGTTCCAGGACCACCCAGTGGTTAAAACCATGGGCTTCAGGGACCACAGATCTGGGTTCAGGTCTCAGGTTTGACACTTCAAACCTATGAGATCTTGGCAAGTGACACTGCCTCTCAGAGCTTCAGTGGAAACACACAATGTACAATTTCACCTGTAAAATGAGGTCTGAGAATGTCAAACAGTGAAGCCGTTTTGCCAAACAGTTTGGCAGTTTCTTAAAAGTTAAGAAACTTAACTTTGGGGATAGATTTACCATCTGACCCAGCAATTCCATTCTTAGGTAACTACCCAAGAGAAATAAAAACAAATGTCCCCAAAAGGACTTGCATACAAATGTTTTTAGCAGCATTATTCATCAAAACCCCAAATGGAAACCATCTAAATGTTTAGCATCTGGTGAATGGATTACCAGTGGCATATCAATACTGCAGAATGGATCTCCCTGGTGGTCCAGTGGTTAAGAACCCACCTGCCAATGCAGGGAACATGGGTTCGATCCCTGGTCCAGGAAGATCCCATGTGCCATGGAGCAACTAAGCCCGTGTGCCATGACTTCTGAGCCCAAGCACCTTGAGCCCGTGCAGCACCACAACAAAGAGTAGCCCCCACTCACCACAACTAGAGAGAGCCCGTATGCAGCAATGAAGCCAAAAATAAACAAATAAATAAGTGAAAGCGAAAGTCTCTCAGCTGTGTCCAACTCTCTGCGACTCCATGGACTGCAGCCTGCCGGGCTCCTCTGTCCATGAATTCTCCAGACAAGAATACTAGAGTGAGTAGCCGTTCCCTCCTCCAGGGGATCTTCCCAAACCAGGGATCAGACCCAGGTCTCCTGCATTGCAGGTGGATCCTTTACCAGCTGAGCTACCAGGGAAGCCCAAATAAATAAATGAATAGAAGAATGTGTAAGTGTAGAAGAGTGGATAATGCAAGGTAGCGATTTACATCATGTGTACTTCTCATTTAAATTCCAAAAACTGAAGAATAGTTGATTCACACTGTTGTGTTAGTTTCTTTTATACAGCAAAATGATTCAGTTATACATATGCATTTTTTCGTTTTCTTTTCCATTACAGTTTACTATGCTATACAGTAGGACCTCGTTGTTTATCTATTTTATATATAGTAGCTTGTAATCTGCTAATTCCAAACTCCTAATTTATCTCTCCCCGTCCCGTTTCCCCCCTGGTAATCACATGTTTGTTTTCTATGTCTGTGAATCTGTTTCTGTTTTGTAAATTAGTTCATTCGTGTCATATTTTAGATTCCACATATAAGTGATATAAATTATATATCCATGATAAACACTTCTTACCATATCACTCCCACATATATCAACCCAATGTAATCCTACAGGGTTAGCAGGCATATTATAGCATCCTCGTTTTTACAGATGGGGAACTGAGGCACCAGGAAGTTAATGAACTTTCCCAGGTTGCTTAGCTAGTAGGCAGCAGAACTGAGAGGAGGAATCCTGGATAGCTAACTTCAAAGACTATGCTTCTCACCTCTCAGTAAATGTCAGCTGGGTATGGAGTTACTGCTCTACCAAGTGGTGGGGGAAAAGGTCCAGAAAAGGGATCAGAGACGGCTCCCCAAGAAGGTCACACAGGAACCCAAACCTGAAGGGTGTAGGAGTTAGTTAGTGGAAGAATGTTCTAGACAGAAGGAACCACATATGCCAAGGTGGAAAGGTAAGAGAATGCAGGGCGTGGGGCGGAAGACAGAAGAGTTGGAGGTGGCTGGAGCGTGAACTGATACCCAGCAGTGAGAAGCTGAGAATGGGGCTCAGGAGGCCACAGGGTGTCCCTGGTGTCTGGACATTAACCTGCAGGCGATGCAGGGCTAGAGAAAGAAAGTGAGTTCCTCAGCGCTGCCTTACTCCAGGAATGACTCACATCACCCTGGCAGGCGGAGGAGGTTGACTCAGCCCCTGCTTCGAGCTCCAGGGAGCGGGGGAGCTGCCACCCCACACTCCCATCCCACTGGGAGCTAATGCCCCAGCAGCCACCCCGCCGGCAGCCCCACCAGCACACAGAAGCTATCCCAGTCAGCTGGGAGCATCGGGCTCAGTTGTGCTGCTAGAAAGCTGAGCATAGTCTGGTGAGAACGCCTGCTAGCAGCTTCCACACCCTGCTTAAAACCCAGACACCTGTGGTCCCCAGGGGCACCTCTCAATGCACCCCAAAAGCGAGGCCACAGGGCACAGTGCTCTGGCCCTCCACTCTCACTTGGCTCTGCCCAGAGCCAGGGGACCAGCCGGGGGTGGAGGGGGAGGACCTAGCACTCTTCTCATTCAAATTTAATATCCAGATAAACATTTGCATGTATGCACAAAACATTCACTGTGGCAAAAGTAAAACTACTGAAAAAAACTTATGTGCCAACAAAAAGAAACTAGCTAAAAATACTGGTGAATCCATACTGCGGAACACTGCTGCTGCCTGCTGCCAAGTCGCTCCAGTCGTGTCCAACTCTGTGCGACCCCATGGACTGCAGCCTACCAGGCTTCTCCGTCCATGGGACTCTCCAGGCAAGAACACTGGAGTGGGTTGCCATTTCCTTCTCCAATGCATGAAAGTGGAAAGTGAAAGTGAAGTCACTCAGTTGTGTCTGACTCTTAGCGACCCCATGGACTGCAGCCTACCAGGCTCCTCCATCCGTGGGATTTTCCGGGCAACAGTACTGGAGTGGGGTGCCATTGCCTTCTCCCTGTGGAATACTATGAAGCAGTTAAAAAGAATGCAGATATATTATTCCATTGTACTGGCATGAAAACACCTCCAAGATATATTATTGAGTGAAAAAAAAAAAAAAAACCCTACAGAATAATGTATCTAGTATATACCAGTTACATAAAAAACAAAGCAAACAAAAGTCAGAAACTAGCTCTATAGTTCATCAAGTCTACAAACACATAGGTAAATGAGAAAAATGCCTGGAAGGAAATATATCAATTGTGGAAGGAAATACATCAATCGTGGAAGGAAGGAAAGGAGGGAGAGAGGAAGGAAAGGACTTTTATAACTCTATGTTGTTTGATTTTTATAAGAAGCATGTATTTGCATTCTTAAAAACACTAAAGTCTGTTTAACACACACACACACAGTGGGAAAATGTGTTAAAATGATCACCCTACTGGTGTAGGGTTCAGGGTCCTTTTTCAAAGAGCTGTGACATCTGGGATCTTGTCTAATTCTTGCCACACCGCCTTGAGGGCAAGTATTCAAAACCCATTTTATAGATTAAGCAACTGAACCCAGGGAGGTGAAACAAGCTCTTCAAGGTCACATACAGGACCGAAGGACCGAGGGGCCTCTGAACCTTGGACCCAAGCCCAGCACTCTTTCTAACCTGGAGGGGTGGGAGTGCACCAGGGCGGGGTGGTGGACGGTGCGTGGATGCTTTGCAGCAACCCATTGTCAGCTCACAGAACCTCTGAAAAGCCTCTTTCGCAAAGGGAAACTGGGCTCAGGGGAGAAGGGAATGGAAGACAAGTGGAAAAGAAGGGCTGATGCACCGCCGCCCACGACAAAATCACACATCATGATGTACCGCCCACTGAGTGGGAGGGACCTGCCGAGTCACCCGGTAAATGACATGTAGGAAGGAGCCCCACAGGGCAGCGTCCCCCAAGCCTGAGACTTCAGGCCTCTCTCACAGGGGCTGCTCACCCTGGGTTCTGGCTGCGTTGTTTGCAGCTGAGGGGTTCTGGGGACGCCTCTCTGCTCAGTCTCAGGGCGCTCTGTAACCAGGCCAGAAAGGGACCTGTGCTTCTCAGAGGGTTCTAGAATCTAAGGGGCAACAAACATAAACCCTAATACCCACCAGTGTGGTAAGTGCCTCCACCCCTCCGTTCTTTCATTGGCTGCTTTAGCACCAACTGTCTGGAGGATGTGGGAAGGCAGGAGACCAGAGGGACCCAAGAAACACAGCTGGGTCCCTCCAAGGACAGGCAGAAGGGATTCATATTCAGGGAGGCACCAGCGCTTACCAAAGGCAACACATCTCAGCTGCACAGAGAGCAGGCATGAGCCCTCAGAGCATGCTCAAGGAAGAGGGCTTCGGCCAAACCACAGATCCTCCTTTCACTCTTACAACTTACAGCTGCCACAAGGCTGTGAAGCCACAGGGACAAGAGCCTGGATTCTGGGAGTTCTGATCCCAGCTCTCCTCCCTTGCTCAAGTTTCTGAACCTCACTGGTCTCAGTTTCCCCATCTGTAAAATGAGTATTATTATCCCTGCCTCTTGGGTATTATGATATCTGGATAATAGGACATATAATCATGATAACATAATTAAATACAACATAACAAGTACAGGGTATCCAAAAAATCTGGAAACAGATTATATGAATGTATGTATGTGTTCATATTTATTTATTCATCTGCTTTACAGACTGGAAATGTCCCAGTCAACGTTGTGTACATCTGTCTATTTCCAGACTTTCTGGACACTTTATATAAATATACTTTTATATAATCACAATTTTATATAAATGTATATAATAAAACATAGTAATAATATAATAAAACATACTAATCACTCACACTGTATGAGGGACCATGTCAAGAACTTACAGGTATTCTCTACTTTAATGCTCAGAGCAAGCCCTGGAGGTGGATGCTATTATTAGCCCCATTTTACAGAAGCAGACACTAAGGTACAGGGAGCTGAAGAGACTTGCCTACTTGCCAGGGTCACCGAGGGAATAACTGACAAAACGAGTTTGAGACCCAGGTCATCCAACCTCAGAGCCTACTTATGCTGTTTTCCACCTGTCTAACCCATCTACCTCTGCAGTGAAGACCCAATAAAAGGAACCAGTTCCCGGGCACAGAGAAGGGGCTTAGGAAATGCGGGGTCCTCTGAGTACTGAGCTCCTGGAAGAGAGAAACCAGATCCAATTGGTTTACCACTCTATCTGGAATTGTAATACACAAGACATAGGCTGGCAGTCAATATTAGTGTGAGGGAAGGAAAATAAGTATGTATTAGCCAAAGGCTGGCATTATTGTCTAAAAAAAAGTCTCATATTCCAGCGCCTTTCCTAGGAACATCCAGCTCCTAAGACGTCTGGGGCTGCCCAACGGTGGGCGAGGAGGGCCAGACCCACCCTGCCCTCCCCTCCACGGCACAGAACCCAGAATCCAAGAGGCCCAGGAGGCCACCCACCAACCAGGCCCAGGAGTGGCCTACCTTCTTCAGCGTCGTTCCTAAGCGAGGCCTCCAGGAGGGCCACACTGGCCTCGAAGGACACCTTCTTTCGCCGGCCGCCCGTGCTGCGCTTCCGCTCATGCTTGCGCTTGCGATGCTGCAGGTCCTGCTCATACTGCGCCCACTTCTTCAGCTGCTGGGCCCGGCGCTTCTGGGCTGCGCGCAGCCGCTCCAACGTGGGCACCTTCTCCAGCAGCTGCAGTTCGGTCAGCAGGTCCACGTGGCTGGCCATGGCCTCCGCGCCTCCCTGCGCCCTGGCTGGGGGCTAGCGCGGCGCGCCAGGGGCCGGGGCAGCATGCGGGCTCCTACGGGGCTGGGGCGGCATGCTGGGGCCTGTGGCAGGGAGCGGGAGAGACACAGATGGACATGGCGTCACACTCAAAACTCCGATCTGATGACGTCACCCAGTCCCACCTTCCAAACGTTTCCCCCTATTTTATTGTCTTCCTTCCTTATTTCTTTTTAACTGAGATATAATTGACCTCTAACATTGTGTAAGTTTCAACTGTACAACCGTGTTGATTTGACATACTTATATATTGCAATGTGATTACAACTGTTAGTTAACACCTCCATCACAGTCATACAATAATCCTTACTTTTGGTGGTCGTATTATAATTTCATATAAGGTTGTTCTATTGTTACAACACATACAGGAGTTTATTGTTATAACATGGAAGGGGTTTATTGTTATTTTTAAAGGAGCGAGTACTGTATTTTAAATGTCTCTGTATTAATTTATCACTTGGTAAATATGGGCAGATATAACCTACAGAAACACAAGCTCTTTGGGAACCTCATTCTGAAGAGTCCAGTGGTTAAGAATCCACCTTCCAATGCAGGGGACGCAGGTTTGATCCCTGGTTGGGGGACTAAGATCCCGCATGCCTCAGGGCAACTAAGCCCCCATGAGGCAACTGAAGAGAAGCTCCAGTGTGGCAAAGAAGATCACCCACACTGTGTCTAAGACATGATGCTCCCCAGCAGTGCTATTGGTAAGGAGCCTGCCTGCCAAAGCAGGAGACCTAAGAGATGCAGGTTCTATCCCTGGGTGGGGAAGATCCCCTGGAGGAGGGCCTGGCAACCCACTCCAGTATTCTTGCCTGGAGAATCCCGAGGACAGAGAAGCTTGGCGGGCTACAGTCCATGGGGACACAAAGAGTTGGACATGAATGAACAACAACAACCCCCACTTTACAGATGTGCCCCAGTTTGCTTATTCATTCACTCACTGAAGATCATCTAAGTTGTCTCCAGCCTGGGGCTAATACATTCACGCACAGGTTTTTGTGTGAACATGAGTTTTCATTTCTCTGGAGTAAATGCCCAAGAGTACAACTGCTGGGTTGTACAGTAATTACATGTTTAGTTTTATAAGAAACTGTCAAATTGTTTTCCAGAGTGGCTGTACCATTTTTCATTCCCTCCAGCCATCTATGAGTGATCCAGTTTCTCTGCCAGAACTTGGCATGCTCAGTGTTTTAGCCACTTAGATAGATACTCCTTTTTAAAAGTAAGGAGCTCAGAGGAGTTGAATTCACAACCATGCTGTATCATCATGAGGGCAGGAACTCACTAGGAGCTAAGGGACCATCTATTTATTTTTCCCTACTTCCTCAAGGAATCAAACAGTGAAACCTGCCCTGTGATGAGTCCTGGTTCAGAGATGGATCAAGAATCAGCTCTGCCTTCTAGGAAACACCACGTCTACTGGTCTGTCATGGTGTCATCTACCTATAAATTAACCTGATCCTTCTGATGACCTAATGAGCCCAGGTACTATTCTGATCCCTATTTCAGATAAGGAAATTGAGGCACAGAGAGACTAATTAACCTACCGAATCCCACACAGCTAGAAAATGGATGAGCTATTCTGGCTGGGGTTATCAGGAAAGGCTCTCCAAAGTAGGAAGCAATTGATTTGAATCTCCAAGGATGAGCAGGAGTTCACTCGCTGAGGAGGGCAGACATGAGCTGAGAAGGAGCTTCCCAACGTTCAAAGGCACGTAGACGAGCTGAACACCATGAAGGGAATTCTGGGAGACAACACATACAAACCTGGCTTGAGGGACTTCCCTGGTGGCCCAGTGGTTAAGAATCCACCTTGCAATGCAGGGGACGTGGGTTCAATCCCTGGTCTAGGAACCAAGACCCTACATTCTGTGGAGCGACTAAGCCTGTTCACTGCGACTACTGAAGCCTGAGCACTCCGGATCCCATATGCCACAACTAGAGAACGCGTGCACAGCAGCAGAAGATCCCGCATGATGCGATAAAGATCCTGTGCGCCACAACTAGGAACCGATACAGCCAAACAAATAAATATTAAAAAATAAAATAAAAACATGGCCAGAAGTGGATGGGGCTGCCCAGCCCAAGGGAATAGAAGTCTTGGAGGAAGCAGTGGGTAACTTTTGGTTCAAGGCCAGACAGCCAGAAAGTCCCCCATGGTCCACATCATATTTTGTTTGCTTGGTTGATTTGGGGTCCACACTGTATTTTATGGTATTGTCATTCACTGCTAATATTTAAACCTTGAAGATTTTATATCCAAAATCAGATTTTCAGCCTTTCTTAAAACATCTCAGTAGCTGGCCAAGCTGAACTCACATGGCAACGATCAGCTGGTACTGAGTAGGACTGCCCAATTTAGATGGGGGCACATCTCATTTTCCATAGTGCCCACAGCCTCCCATTACTCCCATCTGACCTCCGTCACTAACTGGCATCACTTGCTAGCTCCTATAGGATTTACCTGGTGGCCTGATGGTAAAGAATCTGCCCACTAATGCAGGAGACACAAGAGACACAGGTTCGATTCTTAGGTCAGGAAGATCTCCTGGAATAGGAAATTGGAACCCATTCCAATATTCTTGACTGGGAAACCCCATGGACAGCAGACTACAGTCGGTGGAGTCACAAGAGTTGGACACGACTTAGTGACTAAACCACCACCACCACCTCCACCATTAGCTCCTATGATCATTTCACAGGTCCTGCCTTAGGCGAAATATCCACAGGTCCAATACGCACAAGAAAGAGAAGGCAGTCTGTGAGTCTCCTCAATAAAGACCAGGATCAACGTACAGGGGAGTGGTGGTGTGCACCCCAAAACAGGCACCTGGCCTCCAGAGCTGTCCAACAAGCAACTGAACAAGGGCTTGTGGTCCAGTGGCTGTCTCTGGAGGTGGCAAATTCCCCATCACTCACTGGAGAATAAAATTTCCACTGATGTCAGATCAGCCTAAGCATTCTGTACATCTTCTTTCAGCCGTAAGAGTCTGTACACAGATGGTTACCCATTTCTTCATTATTGAATATTCACTGATCACCTACTAATTGGAAAGTGCCAAAACATGCAATAAACTGTGGAAAATTCTGAAAGAGATGGGAATACCAGACCACCTGACCTGCCTCTTGAGAAACCTGTATGCAGGTCAGGAAGCAACAATTAGAACTGGACATGGAACAACAGACTGGTTCTAAATAGGAAAAGGAGTACGTCAAGGCTGTATATTGTCACCCTGCTTATTTAACATATTTGCAGAGTACATCATGAGAAACGCTGGGCTGGAGGAAGCACAAGCTGGAATCAAGATTGCTGGGAGAAATATCAATAACCTCAGATATGCAGATGACACCACCCTTATGACAGAAAGTGAAGAGCAACTAAAGAGCCTCCTGATGAAAGTGAAAGTGGAGAGTGAAAAAGTTGGCTTAAAGCTCAACATTCAGAAAACTAAGAGCATGGCACCCGGTCCCATCACTTCATGGCAAATAGATGGGGAAACAGTGGAAATAGTGGCTGACTTTATTTTTCTGGGCTCCAAAATCACTGCAGATGGTGACTGCAGCCATGAAATTAAAAGACACTCTTTGGAAGGAAAGTTATGACCAACATAAACAGCATATTAAAAAGCAGAGACATTACTTTGTCAACAAAGGTCCGTCTAGTCAAGGCTATGGTTTTTCCAGTGGTCATGTATGGATGTGAGAGTTGGACTATAAAGAAAGCTGAAAAAAAGAAAAAGGAAAGCTGAGCACCAAAGAATTGATGTTTTTGAACTGTGGTGTTGGAGAAGACTTTTGAGACCCTTGGACTGCAAGGAGATCCAACCAGTCCATCCTAAAGGAGATCAGTCCTGGGTGAGCACTGGAAGGACTGATGTTGAAGTTGAAACTCCAATACTTTGGCCACCTGATGCAAAGAGCTGACTCATTTGAAAAGACCCTGATGCTGGGAAAGATTGAGGGTAGGAGGAGAAGGGGATGACAGAGGGTGAGATGGTTGGATGGCATCACCGACTCAATGGACATGGGTTTGGGTGGACTCCGGGAGTTGGTGATGGACAGGGAGGCCTGGCGTGCTGCGGTTCATGGGGTTGCAGAGAGTCGGACACGACTGAGCAACTGAACTGAACTGAAAAACTTGCTAAGACTGAAGATAGGAATAGTCACATCAATCACCCTATCAAAGCCTTTAATCCTTTTCTAAGAACCTCCCCAGCCATTGTCCCAGCCAAGTGTTTCCCTAAGTGTAGAAAGAGAACCCATTCCAAGGGAATTTACAAAAGTTCAGGACAAGATTTAATAAAACATGGACTCAAAGACAGCAAGTTACCTCCCTTTCACTTGTTTTTTTAATAATCTATCAATTTTCTCTTTAGAAGAAAGTTATCAGTTGGGTGCTAATAGATCTTTAACATTTTTATAACATGTCAGTTTCCCTTATAAACAAAGAGAAAGTCAGCCTCAGACTCATAGCCTTGGGCAAGCGAGAGTATTTACAATAGAATGTAATGACAGTGATTTTTTTCCCCTGTGGATCTGGTTTCACAGTTACTGTTTATTTATGGTGGTGATATAAAATTTCCTTTTTAAATAAATCTTCTTTATTTCCCTTGGAAATCCTGCAAGGGAGTAGCAAAGAAAAATTAAAGAATGATGGCATTTAATGCTGGCAAAAATTGTGATTGACGTTTGGGAATCCCTCACCTGGTCACTGATCCTCAATAACAACAATCTGACAAAAGAAGCCCTCTTAAGAGCTCATTATTTCAGCTGACAAATATTCACTGAACATCTGTCACATGCCAGACAGCTAGGGATACAGCAAGGTAAAGTCAGGGATGGTCCCTGCCCATTGGATGGATGACAAAACAGAGGTACAAGGGAGTGGAGGACACATTCACAGGAAACAAAGACTGAGCAGTAACTTGAATCCTGAGCCCAACTCCCAGTATAGTGCTCCCTCCTTGAGCCCCAGGGTGGAGCGCCCCATGCAGACAGGAGACACTGCTATGCCTTCCCTGGCTTGGACAGTCTGCTTGAGTAAAGGAATTAAGGGCAGTTGCCCAGCCCCCTGGAGAAAGCTGAGGACAGTGCCTCCCAACGGCCAAGAAAGGGGGTCAGGGCACACTTCTCTGACTTTGCTCTGTCAGCCCCCAACTGGCTCGCCCCTCTGGGTTCCCTGGAGCTGGGGCTCCAGGACAGCTCCCTCTTGACTGCTGGTTTTCAGGTGACCTAGTTTCCCCCAATAGACCCACACCTCCTCCCACCCCCGTCTAAGAAAACCCTGCTTGGTCTAATTAAAGAATTGCCATCAGTGCTGCTAACACAGCAGCCAGGCAGCCCCCAAGGCAGGGCACTGGCCTGGGTGCTGGGGCAGCCCGCAGAAGTACTGGCTCCTATGAGCTGTGGAATGGCCCCCTTGTGAGATCCAGTGTATCTGCCCATATTTCCAGAGATAGCGCTGGTTGGTGATCGGGACACAGCCCAAACTGCCAGGACGTGGGAGAAGTAATGGCCTCAACTCTTTCTCTAAGAGTAGGGGAGTTTTTATTTAACTTTTGACTGCAATTTCCAGCATGCAGGATTTTAGTTCCCCCACCAGGGATAGAACCTGGGTCCCCAACAGTGGAAGCATGGAGCCCTAACCACTGGACCGCCAGGGAATTCCAGCAATCCTCAACTCTTAAAGGGGATCCTCAAGAAGGAGCTCATTTGAAGGAAAACCAGCTCCATGGAGACATATTGAGCCCAGAGTGTTGCAGGAGCAGCCAGATGGACCATCTTGCAGAGAACTGGGCACATGGGGACGCAAGGCAACCAAATGTCTGCGCTGAAGAGGCGGGTAGGGGAAGGGGTCCGCAGAGGCCAGGCTGGGTTAGGTCATCCAAGAAGTGTGTGCACTTTAAGAAGAGAAATCAGAAGTAAGGGGGAAATAAGGTAGGGCACTTAATTATTCCAACCAATAGCTGTGTGAGGTCTGGGTGGATGAGCCAAAACAGCCCTGGTGTGGGCAGCCCCAGGTCTTCAGGGCAAGGCCCTTCACTCTCAGTGAGCCCAGACAGACAACTAGAATGAGCCTCGATTCAGCCTCCGGTTGCCGTCTGACAAAGCTGAACTTGATACCTGTTGGTAAACGGCAATGTAGAGAAGCAAGGGCTGCGCTCCGGAGAGCTGAGCCTTGAGGGCAAATGCGAGGAAGCCTGTGGGGGGATTGGGGACCAGGTGGGGGTGCACCTCACTTCCCTCCTCCAAAGTGAAAAGAAGGCTACTACAGGAATGCTGTTTGGGGGATGATACGTCTCTGAAAAAACAAGAAGAGGAAGAAAGACATGGGCCCATCGAAAGGCTCGGTTTGGTAGTGGTTTCTGTAGTTCCCCCAGTATCACTCCATGCTGGGCCCTGATTAGCCACAGCCCATGAGCGATGGTTTAAGCTCAGCCAGAGTGATTGGCCAGGGGTAGGGACATGACCTAAGCTGGACCAATCAGAAGCTCTCTCTTCTCACCGCCCAAGAAGTGGAAGTGTGAACCCCCATTGCCGCTGTAAATCATCTTGCTCCCAGCCATGCAGGAAGCCGGCCTTTGGACAAAGCCAATACTTGGGAGTCAGAGGAGAGAAACAGGGTCCTTTAGTTTAGGGACCTCTGGACTTTATCCCTGTTATTATTTAAGCCAATTGAATTGAATTTTGATATTTGTGGCCAAAAGCACCCTAACAGTTATTAATGCTACTTTTAGGGATACACGAATGGGAGCCCCAGGAGGCGATGTTGCCTGAAGCAGGACAGTGGTCTCTTGCTGGGCTGTATCACCAGACACCTCCACTTCCCCTAAAAGGGCCGTTTATAGTCTTCTGACCCAAGCTGAGGACTGGCCTTGAAGAAGGGCTGGGGAAGGTCAACACCAGGTTCCCACAGCAGTCCACCCCAAGGTGGGACCCAGGCCTTGCGACGCCTCCAGCCGAGGGTAGCGGCTGCCTGACACAAATTTGGACTCGAGCCTAGAGCCTTGAGAAAAACAACACGAAGGAAGGTGAATTCAAATTGAAGAGACTTTAAAACATGAGTCAGACGGTGTCTCAAAGTTCACGCTGTTAGAAGAAAACATTAAGGTTTTTTTTTCTTTCTTTCTTGTTCTTCAGCTATTCTTCTCCACACAATATTGGCAGCACCCTGGAGGAAGGCCGTGAGTGCTTGCGCCTCATGCTTCCTGTAGCACTGAGCACGAGGGAAAAAGGGAAACAAAACACTGCACCGGCTTTCCCTCCTCGGAGCTCACTTGGGACCCACTTTCGCTCCTAAAGGATACACACCCCCGCCCTCCCACAACACACTGCTTTGAATAATAGCATCATTTCCTCTTTCCTGCCCACCCCCACCCCACCCCACCCCCCAATATAAAAATGCTGTACGTGTGAGCAAAGAGACTTCTGGGGCCCTTGGTGCTCCAAATATCTGAATTAGAAATTATTAGCCTTGTCCTCCCCACCAACCCCATTCTCATGGGATTCTGCAGACTGTTTTACTCCTGCTGTCATGAACCTTCTAGATTGCGGGCACAGTCTCCTAGACAGACATTCCAATTTAAAAACCTGTTGTAGGACTCAGGTCTTCAAGGGTCTGTTCCTTAACTCTGCCTCTCCCAGCCGTACTCCTTCATTCAGAGCTGAGTGGTGATCCTGGGCTTGGCCTTCATTTGTCACCGTACTCTGAAGCCCATTTACTACAACCCGATTTGGCAAGACCTTGGAGGAAGAGTGGTTGGATGGCATTACCAACTCAATGGACATGAGTTTGAGTAAACTCCAGGAGTTGATGATGGACAGGGAGGCCTGGAGTGCTGCAGTCCATGGAGTCGCAAAGAGTCGGACATGACTGAGCGACTGAACTGAACTGGAGGAGAAGGATGGAGGAGAGGGCAAGATGGCAGAACTTGAAAACCACAAGTTCAACAAGAACAGAGTGCTGGATCAACTAAAGCACCTTGAGCTTTCAGGAAGAGAATCGTGTCCAGCATTGAGATAATAGCCCAGATGACCTCTATCTGAACTGGCTGGACCACACTGGGAATATAGGAGCAGGCCTTAATAAAAGCCATGAATGAAAGGATTAGCGTTGTTCTCTAGAGGGCAGAGTTGTGATCATAGGCAAAGTGAAGAAGGATCACCCTGGAACTTCCCTAAAAGTCTAGTGGTTAAGACTCCATGCTTCTACTGCAGGAGGTACAGGTTCAATCCCTGGCTGGGGAACTAGAGATCCCATATGGGGAGTGACACAGCAAAAAAAAAAGAAGAAGGAAGAAGTAGGATCAGCCTGGAATGAGGAAAAACTGTCTCAACACCAGCAATTCAACAAAGTCCAGCCATGGTGTGATGCTGGGGTCCCTGCCACCGAGAACTCCAGTGGCCACTCGTGAGGCTGCTGAGAGAAAGTCCATATTGGGCTGGAGGGGGGACTGTGGGATCCAGTGAGCCCCAGTCCCAGCCTGGCAGAGAGATCATCTCTATTAGGAGGAAGACTCTATCATGTATATTTGCTGCCCACGAGCCTAGCTGGAAGAACCATTCCAAATAGATATTGATCGGTGATATTTTAGATTCTTTCTACCTGTGTAGGTGAGACAGCTGTCTCAGACTCAGCTCCAAGAAAACTTCAAAGGAAGCCACAGCTCAAATGGGCAAAGGAAAACCTGTGAACACACCCATCTTCCATGCCGAGCTTCTCCCCATGAATCTGAACCCACAGAGAGGCCCACATACGTATGGGTAAGAATGCCAGTGTGGGGGAGGCTGCAGGGGACAGAACAAAGGTGCCAAAGATGGGGCACATGCAAAGCTGACATGATGTCTACGAACACATTAGTCAGTCACAGTCACGGTGCTAAACCAGCCAGTCTTCTAAAGAAGCTTATGTAATAGCTAAGCACAGGGAAATGGGAGTCAAATTACACATACTGCTCCTCCAGGCTTGGGGGAGTGTGGTCCACCCCCTCCCTTGCAGAGAGATAAAAACTCCCTTTGCAGCTAGAAGGATCATTTTCCAAAGGAGGCCACCTGTGGCCACAGAATGCCCTCCTGGGTTACACATTTATTGAACAGCGGAGGGCTATTCACACTGGTTAAGCCTTGAGGAGCCTCTGCCACCTCTGCCTCCCTCTCTCAGCATGACATCCTTGGCCAAGCTTTCCTCTGTTGTGCCAGCTCTTAGGTTGGTGGTGGCTTCTTGGAGCACTTTGAGGGCAGAGGGTATGAGGCCACGTGTGATGACAGGAGGAATGAATGTGGTGATAGATTAGTAATGTCTGCCACAGATAAAGGAGTGGCTGTGTGGGTACTGAGCAGGCAGCTCTGTTTTACAGAGTGAGTGCCTACTTGGATTTCAACACTTGCCTTCATCCCATTGTTCAAAATCCTCTAGTCTTAAATACAAACATCTAGAGTGTTATCAGATTAAGTAGAAGGGCTCCTCAATATCAGTATATCATTCAACCAAGAACAAAAAATCACAATGGCCTCAAAGGTAGACAAGAGTCAAGATGAGCTTAGGTTCTAATAAGAATTTCTCCAATACCTTGTGCTAGGGGGTAAAATGAAGACCTGTCCTCGATGACTCCATCCCTTAAGTTGAATGGATCCTACTTCTAGGAAGCAGTATGCTGAGCCAACTCAAGCTAAGAATGGCAGCCCCTTTGGAACTGCTACCTCTCCCAATCCTATCCCAAAGATGAGCATCCCATCCTGTAACTGGATGGGGTCCACTCTTGAAGAGGGAGGGGCAGGGAGCACCATCAGCCAGGGATCACTCCTTCATCCTAAGCATCTTGGGCTTCACACCATTACCACCATGAAGGAGGAAGAAGGCTGTTGTCTGCTTCCTAACAAGGTCCCTTTCTCCTCTTCAGAAACCTCAAAGATATCCCTAGCAAGCTGTCGCCTTCCCTTTAGTCAATTAGAAAACAGCTGGGATAGGAATTTTAAAAGTTTTTCATATTGTTTGCTCATGGAGGTTTGGAGAATAATTCCAAGGAAACAAGGACAATGAAAAACAGAGAGTTGGACTCAAAGGAGAAAGTCCTACCCTGGAGGAAGAAACAATGAGAAGGAAAAGAGAGCCATGCAGACAATGGACACCAATTAACTGCACAGTAAGGCCTGTCCGATTCTATTGTCTAGGTACCTAAAAGAACAAGGAAGGACTTCCCCTGTGGCCCAGTGGTTAAGAATCTGCCTTCCAGTGCAGGGCACATGAGTTTGATCCCTGGTCAGGGAACTAAGATCCCACATGCCACAGGGCAACTAAGCCTACAGGCCACAGCCAGTGAGCCCATGTGCTCTAGAGCCCTTGAGCCGCAACTGGAGAAAGTCTATGTACCACAACAAAGACCCAGCCTGGCCAAAAAGAATCACAACTGCTTTTAAACAACTTCCTCATGAAATGTAAGAAGATTTCAGGAAATCCAGGGTGTTGATGATTAAGGAGATAAGAGGACATTTCAACTAATAAACCAGATAGATCAACTGGTAGTAAAACAAATACTTGCTGAAATCAGTATAGAATTTAAAAAATGTGCTTAATGTAACTAAACATAAGCATCACAGAATGTATAAAATATGTAGATGAAATGAACCCAGAGATAAATAATGCAGGGTTATAATGGCAGCTTCTGTGCACAACATATTTTTCCATGGGTCCAATTCGTTATATGTAACATCTCTTGGAGTCACTGCACCAACTCTGTAATGTAGGTCTTGTTCTCATTTCAAAGGGGAAAAAACTGAGACTCAGGTTAAGGAACCTGTAAGGAGTGCTATTTCAGTTGTTTATGGCTGGTATCTCTTCTGATTGATCAATCATATGCTATGATGGTTAAGTATTTTTTTTTTATCATCTCTCCTGCTTGAAAATAAAAGAGAAAATGTCAGACAGGAAAGATGGCCCACAAAAGCACGACTAAGAGCAAGAAAAGGAGTCCTTGCAGGAAAATAAATGAAATCTACGCAGAGTAAAGATAATTGATTACAGTCATAACTTCCCTTACTGTTGGAGCTGTCATCACCTTTGGAGGCTTAGGCAGGAAATATATGTATCTCATCCTGAATTTCATAAAATCTGCCTTCCAAACCCTGTGAGCTCAGCCCCCTATGACTAGTGTTCCCTTTCTTGGTGAGTACTTTCTCATTTTCACTTCACCCAACAGCTCCCAAACCAGATTCATAACAGCAACTGTCCTCTCTCCTCTGCTCTCTGTGAGTGAAACTGTCAGTAGAATAAATCAGGAAGTTTCCAGACACTCTGCATTTTGGTAAATGAAGTTTCTGTCCAGCATACAGGCTTTGAAGTCTCTCCGTATGGGATTTGTGACCTTCCAGGTCACCATGCAGAGAGAAGCAAGCTGTAGTTGACTGCCTTTACATTACTTTCATTCCTCCCCTCTTTGATCTCCAGCCAAAGTCCCTTCACTTTGATTCCCTCCTCTTGGCTCCTCTTGGGTGTGCAGAACTCCAAGCATATCTCTGCTTCCCCCTCTGACCAGCTTTATTTCTGTTTAAAATTCTCCATAAGCCATAGATTCAATCCCATGAAAGTGATATTACTCCCACAATTGAATGTATCTCCTCGTGTTGAAATCTCAGGTTCACTTTGTTAGCGACTGGGGTCTACTCTACACTCAGAGCCCTAATATTATTTCAACCCTCTCATCATGTTCTCCAGCAAATTACCAAACTCTCTCTATATATTTTGTGCTTAACTGTCATCAACAAGTAACCAATCTCAAGATTTTCTTCTAGTAATTTTCTCCTCTAATTCAATTCCACTTTTAATTTAAAGCTGCTTTCATTTAGCCAGTCAACAAACATTTATTGCCATCAACTATGTGCTAGTCAGAAAAGCAAGGGGTCCTAATGTTCCCTTAGTAAACAAAATTATTGATCAGAAAAGTTCTGCTCTAGTAAAAGCAGAGTAACTCTTATAGGATACATCCCCTCACATTTAACTATTGTGAACTCTATGCACCACACACACACTACCTATTGGAAGGCACTAGATAGTCAGTCCACGGGGTTGCAAAGAGTCAGACACGACTTAGCGACTGAACAACAGCAAGATTTATTCAGCCACAAGCAGATAGAAACTGAAAGGCAGTCAACACTTGATAGAAATTTGCACTAGGCAAATTCTGTGTTTTTGTAGCTTTTTACCCAAGAGCAGTCCCCACTCAGCGTTGTACATGGTGGCTACAACTTGGATGAAAACCTTTGCTCTTATCGTTTGAGGAATTAAAGGACAGAGTTCAGGTGACTACAGTTGGAAAGTGAGGAGAAAGCATCCCAGAAAAGAGTTCACAGATGGTAGCCCCAAATGCTGAGTATAAATTCTGTCCAAATCTCTCTGAATGATGCATGTGCAGGGCAGGTTCCAAGCCGCCCAACTAGGGCTATAAGAACTGAAGAAAGATTTCAGCTGCTGCCTACCCAGGGGAAATTGAATTTAAAGTTTGTCTGGTCAAGTCAGCTGACTGATTTTTTTTAAGTCATCACTAGGACTTCCTTGGTGGCCCCATGGGTAAGACTCTTCGCTCCCATAGCAGGAGGCTCAGGTTCCATCCCTGGCCGGGGAACTAGACCCCACAGCATGTCACAACAAAGATCCTGAGAACTGCAACTAAGACCCAGTTCAGCCAAAAAAATAAAATAAATGAATAGTCATTACTGTTCTGAGAAATATAATAGAACCTCGAGTCTCTTAAGTCTGACTCATAATATTCAAGATGTAACCTAAAATTCCTAGAAAAAATTTTTTCAGCAAACAGGAAATGGACTTCCCTGGTGGTCCAGGATTAAGGCTTTGTGCTTCCACTGTAGGGAGTGCAGGTTTGATCCCTGGTCAAGGAACTAAGATCCCACATGCCCTTGTGCAGTCAGATTAAAAAAAAAGCACACAGGAAAATATGACTCAAACTCAAGAGGAAAGGCGATCAATAGAGATCTACTTCAGGATGATCCTTTATTTCCTTTAAGGGTATAAAGGAAAATATGCTAGTAATAAATGAGCAAATATGAAATAGGAGCTGGAAAACAGAAAGCACAAAAAGAGATGCAAAGCTATTAATCAGATCAGCTAAATCCACACCAACACCTTCCTCTGCATCCATGTGAGTCATGCTTTTCATCAGGGCCAGTTACATAGTTCTAATATCAACTTCAATGACTTTTTTTTTTCTGGAGCACCTTCCCAGCGCCAGGTCTTGGGCAAGCTTTGGAGAGCAAAAATATAACATAACATCCTAAACCCTTAAAAAAAAAAAAAAAAACCCTGATCCTGAAGAGCAGATATTTTCATCTGACGACATCTGTATAGACTACTCGTCACTTCTCATGGCCTCCTCTTTCAGGCCTTAAATTGGAAGAAGAGATTGAAGTCCTGCCATGGGCTCTTTCCAGCCTCCAGATCACTCCATCAGGAACCATTTGCCCATATAAAGCACACAGGAGTGAAGCACAGACTGTCAGGTTTAATACACCTCTACGTTCTCCTTCCATCACAAAAGCATCCTTCCCTACTGATTAGACAGATCAGGTCTATAAAAAACTCTGGGTGTGGACGTCAAAGAGGGGCCATGGGGAGGCACTTGTCATTATAACATCTCTTTATACAGGTCCACTAATTTGTGTTTTGCTTTTTCAAAACCTGTTAGGAAAGAGGGTCTCAAACGTGGCTACATGTTGGAATCACCTGGAAATGTTGGGAAATTATACTAAGATCCAGAGCAAGACTACTATATATCCACCAGAATGGCCTTTTTTTAAAAAGACAGAAAATACCAGTCATTGGCAAGAATTCTTATAAACTGATCGGAAATATAAATTGGTACAGCCACTTAAAAAACTGCTCAAGCAGTATCTTCTACAGTTGAACATATGATGGCCTATACGCCAGCAATTTCATTTGTAGGAATATACTCAACAGAAATTTCTGTATACATTCACCAAAACACATTTATAAGAATGTTAACAGCACTATTTGTATAATAATCTCAAAGTACAAACTATTCAAAATGTCCACCAACTTGAGTCTGGAAAAAAAACTTATGGTGTACTCACAGTGGAAGATAGTCCAGAAGCCCGGATGAGTAATACACAATTACACACCACAATCTGGATTTCTCACACTGTTAACCAAAATAAGCCAAACACAAAAATGCATACTATATGATTCCATTTATGTAAAGTTCAACAGGCAAAAAGAATCTATGTTATTATCAATCAAAGTCACGGTTTTGGGGTAGGAGTGACTGGGAAGGCACATAAGAAAGGCTTTTAGAGCAATGGTAATATTCTGGTTGGTTTGTTTTGGCCACACCATGCAGCATGTGGGATCTTAGTTCCCCGACCAGGGATCAAACCCATGCCCCCTGCAATGGAACCTCAGGGTTTTAACCACTGAACCGGCAGGGAACTACTAATATAGGGAAGTCCTACATTGTATGAGTTACCTGGGCATGTTCAATCTGTGAAAATTCATTCACTTAGAATATGTGCGTGAGTGAAATGAAAGTCGCTCAGTCATGTCCAACTCTTTGCAACCCCATGGACTATACAGTCCATAGAATTCTCCAGCCCAGAATACTGAGTGGGTAGCTGTGCCCTTCTCCAAGGGATCTTCCCAACCCAGGGATCGAACCCAGGTCTCCCACATTGCAGGCAGATTCTTTACCAGCTGAGCCACAAGGAAAGCCCTAGGATATGTGCACTTTCCTGTATTGGCTTTACCTTAACAAAATATTACAATTTAAAAAATACAGGGTCCCATCTCAAGAGATTCTAATTTACTTGCAGCCCGGCTTTGAAAAAAATTTTTCTCCAAACTTTAAACTTTTAATTTTGCATTGGGATAGAGCAGATGAACAATGCTGTGGTAGCTTCAGGTGAACATCGAAAAGACTCAGCCATACACACACATCAGCCTTGAAATTTTTAAAAAGCTCCCCAGGTGTGTCTAATGTGCATCCAAGAACCACTGTGTTAGAACCTGGCAACCCTCTTCACTGTTTATTTCTTGGAGCAGAAAGTGCTGCTGGTTCTCCAGAAAGTTTAAAGCAGTGTGGTTTCTGTAGAAGACTAGTAGCTCCAGAGGAGGTTAATAGATATTACATGGAAAAAGAGTTCTGTGGTGAAATAAACAATTTTTAAAATTTTAATGATTAACTTTCATTGAACACTTACTACATTCCTAGAACTAGGCTAAATGCTTTATCTACATTACCTCATTTAAGACCACAACAAGTCTGTGAGAAAGGTACTATTAATCCTCATTTTAAAGAAGAGTTAAACTAAAGTTCAGTGTGGTTAAGTAATTACCCAAGATCACACAGCCAGTAGAATTAATGCTTTTGAACTGTGGTGTTGGAGAGGACTCTTGAGAGTCCCTTGGACTGCAAGGAGATCCAACCAGTCCATCCTAAAGGAGATCAGTCCTGGGTGTTCATTCAAAGGGCTGATGTTGAAGCTGAAACTCCAATACTTTGGCCACCTGATGTGAAGGGCTGACTCATTGGAAAAGACCCCGATGCTGGGAAAGATTGAGGGCAGGAGGAGAAGGGGATGACAGAGGATGAGATGGCTGGATGGCATCACCGACTCAATGGACATGAGTTTGGGTAGACTCTGGGAGTTGGTGATGGACGGGGAGGCCTGGCGTGCTGCGGTTCGTGGGGTCGCAAAGAGTCGGACACGACTGACTGACTGAACTGAACTGAACTGGATACAGCCAGTACGAGACAGCCGTGTGCCCGCGTGCATGATTAGTCGCTTCAGTTGTGCCCAACTCTTTGTGACCCCATAGACTGTAGCCCGCCAGGCATCTCTGTCCACGGGATTCTCCAGACAAGAATACTGGAGTGGGTTGCCATTTCTTCCTCCAGAGGATCTTCCCGACCCAGGGATTGAACTCGAATCTCTTATGTCTGCTGCACTGACAGGCGGGTTCTTTACCACTAGTCTTCTGGGAAGCCCGTACAAGGCAGGATTAGGATTTAAATTCACGTTGGCCTTGACACTGAAGCCCATGCACTGAATCACTGCCCTGATTTGCCTCTCCAGGCAGCACTTGTCCGCAGGACTTAATGGAGCTTTCACTTGGCTAATGTGAGCTGTGGGTTGCCAAGACAGGAATGTCGGAGGCAGCATTTCCCCAAATGATCTCCTTGCCTCCATCTCTTACCTTCCAACCCACAAGCTACACCACTGGTAGAGTTTTCATTCTGCACTGAAGTCTGATCCTGTATTTCCCTTATAGGGAAGCTTTTTTTTTTTTTTTGGCCACACCACATTGCATGCAGGTTCTTCCCTTACCGGGGATCAAACCCACACCCCTTGCAGTGGAAGCAGGGAGTCTTAACCACTGGACTGCCAGGAAATTCCTGTAGGGAAGCATTTAACACTTCTGCACTGCCTAAAGAGTCAAGTCTAAATTTCTTAGCCTCACAGTCCAGACCATCCAGTATCTGGCCTTGACATGCTTAGTTTTATCTCTGGCCATCCTAACCTCCATCCCCACCCTCAGTCCACTAAACACTCAATTTTCTGGCTATACTTAATAGGTCTGATGGATTCACATCCCTGCAATGGTACCCACCATTAGCTGAAACTCCACTATGTGTCAGATACTCCTCATAAATTAACTCCCACAGGGAGCCTTTAAAAACAGGTCTGGAGACCTCCCTGGTGGTCTAGTGGCTAAGATTCTCTGTGCTCCCGATGCGGAGGCCCCGGGTTCAATCCCTGGTCAGAGAACTAGGTCCCACATGCTGCAACCAGGAGTTTAAGTGCCACAGCTAAATATCCTGTGTGCTGAAATGAAGTTTGAAGACCCCACGTGCTGCAACTAAGACCTGGCACAGCCAAATAAATTTTTTTTTCATGTCAAAAAATAAAGATAAAAACAGGTCTCATTATCCCCAGCAGATAGATTAGGAAAAGGGAGGTTCATCTTGCCATGCCCAAAGTCATACCTAGTGAGTAGCGAAACTAAGATTTGAACACAGATTTAGATTTCTCTTCTAAGAAGCTATGGAGTTTTCACTCCTCCACATTCACCACCTGTCCTTCATTCATACTGTTCTGTGCGGTGTTGATACCCTTCTTTCTCTCCACCTGGCAAGCTCGTCCTGTTCTTTAAGAGCTAGCCCAAGTGCTGTAATGATAGTTTTTATCATCTCTTAAATGCTTTTCAGGCACCGTGCTCAGCACTTGACTTGCCTTGTCTCATTTACACAATATTGTCTCCATGCTCCTTTTATTCCCTCTGAATTGCTCTTTGGCAAATGGGTTTCTCTCTCCTCTAGTTCCAAAGAGTCTGACCGCATCTCTACTGTGGCTCTCAACTGTGTGTGCGTGCTAAGTCGCTTCAGTCATGTCCAACTCTTTGCAACCCCATGGACCACTGGCTGTAATTGTTAATTTCATATCTGCATCTTCCACTGGACTAGATGCTCTCAAAAGACAAGAAATATGTTATTCACCTTTCCATCCCACCCTAGGGCAGGGGTCTCCAACCCCCAGGCCCATGGACCAATAGCAGTCTGTGGCCTGTTAGGAACCAGGCCACATAGCAGGAGGTAAGCGGTGGGTGAAAGAGGGCAGCTTCTTCATCTGTATTTATGGCCACTCCCCATCGTTTGCATTATAGTCTGGATCTCAGGAAAACAAGCTTAGGGCTCCCACTGATTCTGCGTTATGGTGAGCTGTAAAATTATTTCATTGTATATCACATTATATAATCACAATAATAGAAATAAAGTGCACAATAATGTAATGTGCCAAAACCATCCCCCCACCCCCCACCCTCCAGCCCATGGAAAAACTGTCTTCCACAGAACTCGTCTCTGGTGCCAAAAAGGTCAGGGACTGCACCCTAGAGTCACCCAGCATGCAATAGACATTCAATAAATAGGAGCGTGTAGACAGAAGGGTGGGAGATGAAGAGACTAAAATTCACGGACATTATTCCATCAGTTGTATCATTGGGAGTGGTCCTCTGGCTTGGAACCACAGCTCTAGCATCAAACCAGACTAAATAGACCTGGCTGCTGGGGAAAGATAGGGGCCAGACCCAAGATGTGCCTTACCTGGCCCCTGCCTTGCCATCCATAAAAGGGTGACCTAGGACTACCTCTGCTCCACAGTCTCTTTTCAACTCTGCACACTGTACAGTTGGCTTTATAGATTCCGGCTTAGAAGTTTTGCTGTAAAATGATGGTGAGCTCCATTCCACAGCACTGTTTCAGATATTCTCAACTGCTCCTTGCCATGCCCTATGCTGTTCTTAAGATCTCCTAGTGGATGAAGAGCTATCCGTGACAGGTGGCCCAAAGAAAATGTATAGCTAAGGCGTGGCTCCCCACAGGTAGGAAGATCATGTGGTCATAACTCTTTCTAAATGGATCTATTCTTTTTGAGTAGGAGGCCCTTTTATAGGACAGAGACATCTTTGATGCTCACTCATTCATTCAACACCCATTCTGTGCATGCAGTCTACAACGGGTGCATTCAAAGCACACCTCCTTGTAACCCCTGGGGTAACTGCCAACTCATGCCACCCACATCCAACCCCACTGGGCTCCAAGGCTGTGGATTTTTAAAGCCAGGCTTCTGTACCTTTGTTCTCACTCTTTCTGGACTAACATACACACTTTCCCAGGTAACAGTGAGCAATAATCAGCACCAGCTGCAAACTCAGCTGGGTTTCTGCACAGCCTCCCTCAAACATTAGTAAACATGGAAACCACCAAAAAGTCAATTTCAAAATTACTTTATCCCTTCCTAGCTGCCTACCTCTGCTGCTGCCACCAGGAGGGCTAAGATACATGGTTTTTCTGCTTTACCAAGTCATTTTCTTTTGAGGATGTCAAGTATCGCCCCTCCCACTGGGGCACAATGTATGCTGTATTTTACACATTCATTTGTAATATTCATGAAGTCTGTCAAAGAGAACTTCACTTATGCATTTCTCTAGCACAGCTGGAACCACACCTCTGTTCTCATTTGTCCATGTGTCTGCTTCCTTCAGGAGATGGGGAGGAACTTGTTTAAGTTCATTTTTTATCTCTAATTTCAAGCATCAGGCCAGGTAAAATGCAGTTCTTGAATATTTAACAATATGTAGCCACAGTCTAAATGATCATAAAATCTAAAGTACTGTGGAACTTGACTCAGAAACACTCTATTTTATTCCTATCTGACTGGAAAAAAATTGAATGTACTCAATACTCAATGTTAGAGAAACGCCTGGGGGAAAGAAGCATTCACACACACGGTCTAGGGAATAAAAACTGGTTTGCAGGACTTCCCTGTGGTCCAGTGGTTAAGACTGAGCTTTCAGAGTGGGGAATGGGGGCGGGCGGGGGGATTCAATCCCTGATCAGGGAACAAAGGTCCCACATGCCCTCTGGCTCGTCCAAAAGAAAAAAGACAAAACTGGTTTGGCCTCTTGGGAGGACAATTTGACAATGTCATAGTTCAAACTGCAGGGAATTTTCCTTACAGGTAAAATCACCCAAGTGTACGAAGATACACACTGTATAAGCAAGGATGTCATAGCATCATAATGTGTAGCAGGGGGGAAAAAAAAACGGAAATAATCTTCACCACCAGCCAGGGACTAGAAAACAAATTATGGTAAATTTTTATCATGGGAATATTGTGTAGCTTTTAGGACTGAGGCATACCTACACGTGTCGACATGTGCTGAGATAAATTAGCTGAAAAGGGAAGTTTCGGGAAAGGGTTGTATAGATGTGTTAACAACAAAAGAGGATAGGATATACATAAATGCATGTGGATTTGTACATGCCTAAGAAATTTATGGAAAGACATAAAACATTCAGCGATTTCTTCCAGGAAAAAAGAAATGTGTGGATGATCATTGGGAAAATTTCCCTTTCCATTTTCCACATTTCTGTACTGCTTGAATTTTAATAATGAGTTTCTCTTTATTTTTATAATTAAAAAGCATAAAGTAAGCAACAAGAAAACAAAAGCTTGATTTCCTATGTTAAAAAAAAAAAGAAGAAAATAAATGAAATTCTGGAGAAACTCTTCCCTGTTTTTTTATTTTAATTTGGCTGCATCAGGTCTTAGCTACACATGCAGGATCTTTATTTTCAGCATTTGGGATCTAGTTCCCTGACCAGGGATTGAACCCAGGCTCCCTGCATCAGGTGGAGAAGGAAATGGCAACCCAGCATTCTTGCCTGGGAAATGCCATGGACAGAAGAGCCTGGCGGGCTACAGTCTATGGGGTCGCAAGAGTCGGGCATGGCTGAGCAACTAAACCACCACCCTGCATTGGGAGCACGGAGTCCTAGCCACTGGACCACCAAGGAAATCCCCTTCTCTGTTTCTTTGTAAGATAGTAAGCAATGCCTCTAAAGAGTTTGCTCTCTGCCCAGTTCATGGGGGAGAAGGTGATGGCTACAGAGTTCCAGAAAGGAAGCTGGGGACAGAGAAAGTCACCAAGGAAGAGCCAAGCGCCCTGAAGAAAGTAAGTGTGAGAATATGTGCCTTTTTCTTGCTCTTGGATGACAGGAAATAAAGCCTGCTCTGATTGAGACTCTAAAATGTTCTGGGAGCTAAGAAATTCTGAGAACTCACCAGGTTGGCATGGACACGGGGCCTGCAATCAGCGCCAAGAAGCAAAGGCTAGGACTGCCTCGGTAAGTAATAGACATAAGTAACCAGGGTGAACAAAACGACAGACCGAGCACCAGGGACGTAAGTGACACAGGGCTCCGCTCACCTGTCCCTTCTGAACAGACTCCCAGAGGCTGACTGCATGGATACTAAGGTAATAATTATTGTTAGTATGTATCCAGTACACCCCATGTGCCAAACACAGGTTAAATAATCATATCATCTCATACTATTATTATTCCTATTTTACACATGGGGAAACTGAGGCTCAGCAAAGTTAGCAAATAACTTCTCAAGGACACATTAAGTGGGAGAGGGAAGGATCCAACCCAGGTCTGACTCCAGAGCTAGCCAAAGTCACTGCCAGCCTTTCCTCCATCTGAGGAAGAACTGGAGAAAGGCACTCCTTCAGGGCAGGGACAGCTTATGAAGTGCAACTGCATTTTTGCCCAGAGTCAGAGAGCATCATGATTCAGTGCAAGGACTTAGAAGCAAGACAGCCTGGATTCAAATCCTAACTCCACCACTGACTGGCTGTGTGACCTGGGGCAAATCATGGAACCTCTCTGTGCCTCACTTTCCTCAGCAGTAAAATCAGGGTCATAGTAAGGCCACCTCTTAAGAGTTGCTAGGAGGACTAAAAGTTAAACAGTGCTTGGCTCATAAGATAAGAACTAGATGTTAACCATTATTATTAATATTAAGAAAAAGGGACTTTCCAGGTGGTATAATGGATAAGAATTCACCTGACAATTCAGGGGAAACAGGTTCATTCCCTGGTCCAGGAAGATTCCACATACTGTGCGGCAACTAAGCCTGTGCACCAGAACTACTGAAGCCCACGCTCTAGAGCCCACGATCCACAAGAAAAGCCACCGCAATGAGAAGCCCGTGCACTGCAATGAAGAGTAGCCTCCACTCGCCACAATTAGAGAAAGCCCAAGAGCAGCAATGAAGACTCAGTGCAACCAAAAAAGAAATAAATAAGGGAAAAAAGAAAAAAGGTGCCCTTCCTCCCAGGCAGATGCAACCCCGCAGGGTTACAAAGCTTGGCAAGTGGAGCAGGCTAGCTTTTGGCCCCTCTATCAGCCGGGTGCCATCAGGCAGTCCACAGCTCTACAACCCTACACTCGGCCTCCTGAGCAGTGAACTTCCACATGCTGCCAGCTCTTCCTCTTGGCTTCCTTCCCCTCTGCCAACCTGGCTGTGAATCTGGCTGGCACACTTTTGAAAAATACAGACTCCCAGGGCCCCACCATGGCGGGTTCTGACACAGGTAGGCTGGTCTAGGGCCCAGGGATCTGTGTGTTTAACAAGCCCCAGGTGACCAGGGGACCCAAGACACTGTGTCCCCCCGACACATGTTTCTGGAAGCACCAGAAGCCCCTCGCACCTGTTCTAGGTGTTTCCATGGCTCCTTGGGAGCAAGCAGCCTTTCCTTCATGCTTGGTCCCAGGTCTGAGCACACAGAGAAGGGGCACAGTAAGTCTGTTCTCCTGCAAGCCAGCCCACAGAGCAGATGGCTGTGCGAGCAGGCATGACAGGCCGAATTTGCTGGAGTGGGTGACACCGGGGACCCCTCAGCTATAGACCCTTGCTCCCCAAAGTGCAGTTCACAGACCAGCAGCACATGACTCCTTCTGAAACGTTATTCTAAATGCAGATGTCCAGGCCCCAGACCTAAGGAATCAGATTCTGCCTCTTACAGAAACCTGCAAGCAAATCTGAGGCATATGCTTGAGACCCCTTCCCCCATCAGAATGAGTTCTAATCCACGTGCAGCTCTAACCTGTCCAAAAACCCTTTGGGGCCAGTCTCTTCCTTCAGACTCCCAGGGAGGCCCAGAAAAACAGCGTGGTCCTTTTAATGGCCCTGATGTAGCAGCCAACCTAGGGCTCATGGTGAACCTTCCTTTTGATGAATTATTTATTTCAAAGTCCATGTGAAAATAAACCTTCCCAATAAATTGAAAAAAAAAAGACAATTCTGGCCTCTGTAATTCTGGGGCATAAAACATTCCCGTCTTTTGTACAGAGTTGTGACCCCTACTTCCCTAGCCAAAGCCATCCAAAGACATCAAATGCCCAAAGAAAACAAGCCGTGTCTTCCTGTTGGCCAAGCTTCAAGTTATCAGGCAGATTTCACACTGGAGCTTGACCTCATTAATCCAAGGCCTATCACATTGCTGTAAATGTCAGTGGAAAAACAGCCATTCAGTGGTTTCCTTCATTCCACCAGAAAGGGAAAAAAACAGGAAGCTGACAGCAGCTGCACCCCAGCTTGGCAAATCCCAGGGGCCCCTCTGAGAGGGTGTTCCTTGTGAGTACCTACCTTCCCCTGCCCCAGCCTGCTTGTCCAGATAAAGGGCGGACCTGTGTCTATGTGAGCAAAGTGCAGCCATGATCATAGAACAATTCAGATAATTCGGGCCCCCAAGTGCCTCCTTGGCGGACGGACGGGAAGGAAAATAGCTTTGGTCTGAATTTCTTTGGCCTGAATGACCAACGTTCATCGCTCAAGTTCATCTGCATCTCTCTCCTGTTCATTCAAAATGTCCCACAAGCCAAACCTCCTGGACTCCAAGAGACATGAGGCCTTCCAAGTCCTCATTCATCCCTTTAATGCTTACTGTCTCCTGTGTGCCCGCTGTCATGCTGGGCAATTGGGGACACAGGGCTGACTGAATCAGACACAGTCACTGACCTGAGGGGCCTCATGGCCAGTAGAAGCCTTCTCAAATCTGGCACTGTTGACATTTGGAGTTGGACAACTCCTTGTTGAGGGGGACTGCCCTGGGCACTGCAGGGTATCTCGCTACATCCCTGGCCTCAACCTGCTAGATGCCAGTAGATCCCTGCCCCTTCTGCACTTTCCCACTTGTGACAACCAAAAATGCCTCCAGACATTGCCAAATGTCCCCTGGAGAGCCAAGCTGCCCCCAGGCCGAGAACCACTGACCTCGTGGGAGAGATAGAGTAAAAGAATAATGACCACAAATAGCCATACAATCACAGTTATGTTAAGCACCATGGAGGAAAATTTTATGGACGTTACATCAATATATCTATGATGTGGAAGTCAATTTTATGTTGGGTTACAAATCTTTATCACAACCCTGAATTATACACACACACACATACATGCATGTATGATCTGTATTTCTGGATGAAGAAACTGAAGTGCAAAGAAGTGAAAAAATTGGCCGAGGCCCAAAAACCAGTGAAAGGCAAAAGCAGGATTTGAACCTTGGCCTTGAACTTTGCCTCCTGTGGAAAAGAAAATTCGAGCCTTTGTTTTGATGTCTTCTGTAAACAGGCAGGGTGTATGGTCACGTGATGCTCTAACCCCCATCCTAAAAGACTCATTCCTTCCTGGGGTCACCGTGGAGCTCAGTCACCACCTGCTGCATCAATCAAGCTGCAAACTGCCTGCGTCAAGGCACATCTGTGGGACACTAGCGGGCCAGGAAGGTCGCCTTGAATTCTGAGACATCCAAGAATAGCTCCCCATCACCAAGCGCCTGCACTCAGGAACTTCCCAAAAGTCAAGGCCAGGAGAGACTAGGGTAGTCGCCAGATACCTGGAGCACACCCCACTGTGACCCATCACTAAGGTGCCTGCAGTCTAGCATCCAGGGGTGCATGGTGAAAGAAGCCAGACATTCTGCAGGCAGCATTACCAAGAGCATGCATGAGGTGGTACACATAAGCACAAAGCAACTTCAGAGACCTCTAGACATGAGTTCTCACCATTTATAAGCCCTTTAGCAAATCACCTCACTCTCTATGCCTCAATTTTCCCTTCTGCACAGTGGGGATAAATGATCTACTTCAGTAAGTCTATATGAGGATTCGATGGCAATACAAGCAAAGACCTTGGACAGTGACCAACATCCGGAAAAGCACTTAGTCCCCTCTTATGGTCAATAAGGGAGCGAGATGGTGGCGCTTCCTCCACCCACACCCCCTTCCTCCAAATGAGAAACGTCCCAGGGTGAGAGACACGGGTGCACAAGTAGCAAAAACATCTCAGGAAGAAGGAGGGAACGTCTGTGCTTTCCGGGTAGAAGGAAGAGGAAAGGACAGTTAACGTATCCGCAAACGTGCACAGGCCAGCCATTCCTCCCTTGCAGCAGTAAATTCTAGACTGGATTCAGATGGCTCCATAAGCTGTAGGAGGCCTGCTTTGGGTGAACAAGCATTTAATCATTCGGGACCCCTTAGCAGAACGGCCTCTTGTTCCCTGACCTCGCCTCCATCATGCCCTACAGTGATGGCTTTCCAGCTGTTAACTCTGACCACTGCTCTCTAAGACACCAAACACTTTTTAAGCTTCTATGTCTTTGCATACGCTGTTTTCTCAGCTCAGGCTGCTCACTCCCCTCCACCCCACCTTATTAGCTGCTACCTGGAAAACTGTGTCTGAAGGGCTCACATGTGCCCCAACAGCAAAATTTGCCCACCTGCTATTGATCACTGCAGACTAATAATAACAGCAGCCAGGGTTTCCCTGGTGGCTCAGTGGTAAAGGGTCTGCCTGCCAATGCGGAGGACACGGGTTAAATCCCCAGGCCAGAAAGATCCCACATGCCATAGGGCAACAAAGCCCATGTACCATAAGTACTGAGTCTGCGCTCTAAAGGCCGGGATCCGCAAACGCTGAGCCCAAGTGCTGCAACTACTGAAGCCCTTGTGACCTAGAACCCGTGCTCTACAACAAGAGGAGCCACTGAAATGAGAGGTTCGTGCACTGCAACTAGAGTAGCCCCCAGAGGAAAAAAGTCCACAAAGCAACGAGGACCCAGCACAGCCAAATAAGTAAATAATAAAAAAATAGCAGCCAACATGTGCAAGCAGTGATTAATATCTAGAAGGCTCTGAACTGAGGTTTTTTACCCACATGGTTCCCTCTTTTCCTCACATCACCACTCAGAGGTAACACATCTGTCCATCACCAGCTGGCTGTGAGGTGGCAGACTCAGGAATGAAACCTGGGTTCGTTAGCTGAGGCCACCTGTTCATCCCTCCCTCTACTCTTCACTTCTCTTCTTGCCAGTGAAGCTGTGTTCTCACTATCACTTTTTTTGCCCGTAGATCGAGAAGCCTGAGAGCTGCTTTATTCATCTTGAAATCCCTCTCTAAGCACAATGGCTAAAAGGGAGTACACATCT
Source organism: Bos javanicus (assembly GCF_032452875.1). NCBI lineage: Eukaryota > Metazoa > Chordata > Mammalia > Artiodactyla > Bovidae > Bos > Bos javanicus. The sequence continues at coordinate 67,567,893 of NC_083880.1, read as the reverse complement.
GTTGAATGAATCAACAGACCCTGCAAAATGGCAGCCATAGGAGAAAGGCGAAATGACTTCCTAGAGACAGGCTGATGCTGGGCTTGGATTCCCAGAAATCAACCCCCTCCCACCCCCAGGCTTGAGGGGCTTTCCCTGTCCTGTTAGCTAGAGGCAGAGAGTTCTGACTTCCCCTGGACTGAGAGGGGGTGGCGAGGGGACCTATGAGACGACAGTGCAAAGGAGGAAATGGTGGTGGTGGTGATGATAATCATTTCCTGCATTCCTGCCCCTACCTGGTGCTGCACTAAGCACTTTCTATGCATCAAGGGCTCAGAGAATCCTCACAAACCCACAGAGGAGGCATTACTACCACTCCCACTTTACAGATGAGAAAACCAGGAGTCAGAGAGAGTAAATAATTTACCCAGGTCACAGAGCTTCTAGGTAGAGAGCTGTAATTTGAACTAGACCTATCTGACTCCCTTGCTCTTCCAACTTTGTGGCCTTCTGTAGGAGACAGGCTTGTCCTAGCCCTCCTGAAATTCCACTGTCTCGGGACTTTCCTGGTGGTCTGCTGCTGCTGCTAAGTCGTATTAGTCATGTCCGACTCTGTGCGACCCCACAGACGGCAGCCCACCAGGTTCCCCCATCCCTGGGATTCTCCAGGCAAGAATACTGGAGTGGGTTGCCATTTCCTTCTCCAATGCATGAAAGTGAAAAGTCAAAGTGAAGTCGCTCAGTCCATCCATGGGATTTTCCAGGCAAGAGTACTGGAGTGGGGTGCCATTGCCTTCTCCTTCCTAGTGGTCTAGTGGTTAAGAATCTGGCTGCCAATGCAGGGGACACGGGTTCGATCCCGGCATCTGGGACAATTCCACATCCTGCGGGGCAATGAAGCCTGTGTGCCACAACTACTGAAGCCCCCACGCCTAGAGCCTATGCTCTGCAACAAGAGAAGCCACCACAATAAGAAGCCCATGCACCACAATGAAGAGTAGCTCCCACTCGCCACAACTAGAGAAAGCCTGCACGTAGCAACGAACAGCCAGCACAACCAAAAAAATAAAATCTCAATGTCTAGGATGAACTCAGGATTAAAAAAAAAGACCATCCCAGCCTCTGTTGGAAGAATACCACTTGGGACGCACTCTATACTGAGAGCTTCATGTCCCAGGCGCAGGTGGCATGGGAGTAGGAGTCATTAGATTGGCAGAAGGGTCAAACTTGGCTGAGGTTCCTGAAAGTCCAGACACCACCCAGGAATCCAGGTACTGCCTTCCGTGACCCACAAAAAGTCCAGGCTGGCCGCAGACTCCATTGATTAGAGAATGCTGACTCTGGGTATGGAGTGGGGTTTGAGAAGAACCTGGGGCCCCAGTTTCCAAAGAGAACAAAGATGCTCTGCAGAAGGTTACTGCCTTGGGGGAAAACCCACTTTCCTGCGTCAGCATCATCTTAGCCCTATGGCTCCAGCTCCCGAACTTAACAGGTGGATTAGAATTTAACCTCCGCTCCTGTGTCAGTTACCAAAGAGAACAAAGTCTGTGCGTGCACTGGACCTTGCCTGCCATGTCTCTCCAAGCCAGGGAAGATTCAGAGAGCACAGGGATTCGGGGAGCCCCAACCCAGAGCCTGGCAGATGGGTGGCACAGTGGGAGGAGACCAAAAGATGGGGGAGGAAGGATCAAGTGGTCTTCCTGAAGAAGACATTTCAGAGGCTGGGATGAGCTGGGACCAGGAGAGGGGTCAGGAAGGTTCTAGGGAGAGGGACACCGCTGGACAGACTCCGGTTCACAGGAAAGCACGAAGTTGAAGGTCCAAAATGGCCTGGTTGACATCTTGCCTCCGACATCCTGGTGACACGTGGGAGATGAGGGGCTGGGGAGGGGAGTTGTGTGGGAAGGCCCGGGAGCAGGCTGGGAGCTCAAAGGACTCACCAGCGCCCACCAGCCGCCTGCAAGCTGCCTCTTGATGACAAAGCTGAGGGAGGAAGATGTGGAAACTCCCCCAGTGCCTGCAGAACCACCCACCAGGGCTCCACTTCTGCTCCTGCCTAAAAGGAGACACGCCCCATTCCAAAGCTTTCTGAAAGGCCTGGGTATTAACTTCGGAGCAACCGGCTGCCAGGACCTCACACGGTCCTGCCCCCATCCTCCCACGGCCTGATTAGCCCCATCTCCTAGAGGCAACTGAGGCTCCCGGAGGCCAAGTGCCTTGCCCTCGGGAAGAAAGCGAGTCACTGGCTAAGCTAAGATGCTTATGACCAGCCTCTGAGGAGGCCTCCCACACAGAGGGTTTTTCTCCGGTGCTTCGCCAGCCACAGGAAATGGCAGGGCCCTCAGGGAAGTACCCGCGCCGGCCCAGGAGGCTAACGGCAGGCGCCTTCCCGGGAGAGCCCGGCGGGCAAGGGCGCCTGGTACCCCGGGGCCCCGGGCCCTCCACAGAGGGCGATTCAGAGGTGGCACCTGGTGCGCAGGGCCGCCGAGAGCGGGTGGGCGCTTCTGACAGCGAGAACAGCGGCCCATTATGTGGGATTCAATCACATGCGCGCGCAAGCAGCTCGGCTTTCGGTTCTGAGAAGCTCTTAAGGAGCCGCGTCTCTCTCTCCCTGGGTTTCTGAGATGCCCGGGAGCTCCGAGTCTGGGGCTTTCCGCACGGCCCTCCTGGGAGGGCCAGATTCAAAGCTCCAATTATCCGCGCGAGGCTGGGAACTGCATCATCAGCATCTCCCGCTAAGCCGGTCCGAACTGGAGGAGGTGGCGGGGGTGGGGAGTGGGGGTGGAGTCGGCCGGCTTCAGGGAAGGCAAATACCTCGCATCTCTAGCTGTCCACGCGGGACGGTCTGGGCAGCTCGGATGACCTTGGGGAGACCCCTCTGCGCGACCTCTCGGAGGAAGGCTGCACAGACTCAGTCCATCCTAGGCATTCGGGGGCGCTCCTGCGGCCGGAGTCGATGCGCGGGACTCAGGAGGAGAGGCGCGCTCCAGGCGCGGGGGACCCAGCCGCGGGCGCACGGCGGCCCTTCGGGGAGATAGGGAACAACCACGCTGGGGTCTCCCCCGGGGCCGCGGGGCGCTGTCAGCCGGATCCTGCGGGGGGCGGGTCTGCATGCGGGGGCGCCTGCCCTCGGGACCTTTCCCGCCCAGGCAGGGAGCGCTCCCGGCGCCCTGCCACCGCCTGCGGGGACCGAGTGCCGCCACGCGAGGGGGCGGCGCCCCCATGCCAGCCCCGAGGCTGGGAGCCCGGACTGTCTGCTGCCGGTTGGGGCTTCTTCTGCCCAGCATTGCGCCCCTTAGGCAGAAGGCGGCCCAAGAGCCCAGAATCCGCCAAGATGCCCCCTGCCCGCCCCAAGATCCGGCTACGGGGACACCAGCCAGCAACCTGCCAGTGCGCCCCGTACCCTGGCCTCGTCTCTGGCGCGCAAGACCCAGGAGAACGCCCCCATCCCAGCCCAACTCCCCAGCCCTGCTCGCCTGGTACCCGCCTTTCCAGTCTCCCTCCAGCCCCCCCAGTTATCTCCTGCCGCCGGCCCTTCGCCAAAGCTCCACACACACCCCCAGTCAGACCCTCAGAAGCTGGGTCCACCTCCCCGCCGCGATCCTCATCCCCTGCCTGGTCAAGCCGCAGAGCGCAGGGCAGCCGGCGATGCCGCCGGGGAACTCACCCGCTCTCCCGAGCCCTGCCCCGGGCGGCTCCCGGCCCTGGCTCGGTCCTTCCGTCCCCGAGCCGCAGCTGCCGGTGCGGCGACAGAAGCCAGCTCTGCACGGCCGCGGGCCTCCGCGCCGCCCCTCGGCTCCTCCCCCGAGGCGGGGCCTGAGCTCGCGGGAAGGGGGTGGGCATGCTCTCGACTAGACCTGGACGGCGCGGGAGCTCCCGGCGAGGGTCCCGTATCCCCCTCCACCACCACCTTTGAGCAGCTAGAAATTGAAGGCAGGTGAGACGCGACCAGGGTTCGGAAAAGAGTTTTCCTTACGGTCTTCCTCCCACCCTTCAACATCACCGCTTTGGAAAGGGGGAAGCCCAGGACGGTATTCTTGCTCCCATTTGATGGAAGGGCATCACGAAGCCCAGAGAGCTGCAGTAAACCACCCAAAGTCACACAGCATTAAAACCAGGGCCAGCGGTTCATGTCTCCTCCTACCTTGAAGCCTGAATCAGAAGGCTTCCTAGGACGTCAAGGAGCCCAGCCAGGGTTTGCCCTGGGGACAGGTCTGTGGGAGCCGGTCCCCTAGCTGAGGGGTAGGAGACGAGAGCCAGACTAGTGGGAACATGGGGGGCCGTGGCCTGCGACGTAGAATCGCATCATTTCCTCTTTCTGGGAGGGACCGAGGTGTAGAGGAGGAGGAAGGAAGTGGTTGTACCTCCACTGACGTCTGCCCCTGTTTGGGAGGTGCAGGATCTAGAAAGGGGCTGCCTTCCTGAGATCTAACGCTTAAAATAGAAAGTAAAACACAACCTGTGGCCCCTGTCATCTAACCCAATCCTTTTTCCTGGGCTGAAGGCCCCTGCACTCAGCACCATCTTTTCTCTATAGGACAATGGATTGAGAAGACCCTTCTCTCCACCCCACCCCCCAGGAAGAGGAGAGAAAGTTAACAAACAAAGGGGAAACAAATCCATCCCCAAACATTCTCTGGAATCCACACTCGCTGAACACTGGCTTTAGAACAATAGAGTTCTCTTCTGCACAAAGGGCCTTGTTTCCTGAGCTTTCCCAGTCTCCAGATTAGAGCCCGAGGCACCCCACGGCCAGCCAGAGGGGCGCAGAGAAGGCTTAGGTTTGAGGAGTTCGGGGATGATAGTTCAGTTCCTAGCAGTCTTGTTCAAAGAACTCCTTTACTCTTTACTCGGTACTATATAGCAACTTTCTTCAGAGGCTGACACTATAACCTGAGTTTAGTGATTTCCTGTTTGCTAAGAAAAACCCCATAACCTTTGCTGGGGAAGCAAAAACCCCTGGATTGGGTTTATTCTCTGACCCCAACCTCCCCGGTTTCTCTGAAAGCCAGCTCCCCAATTTGCCCCCTGGCTTCCTCTCAGTTCATTAATAATCCAGTTTTGAATGACACTGTTTCAAAGTAGAGCGATTAGAGAGCAGAACAGGTGGGGAAGACTTAAAGAGATGTTTAAAGTAACCCTAGGGGATCATTGTTCTCTGCAGAATGTTTCCATTGATTTATCCTGGAGAGCTGTAGCTGAGAGAGCAAGCGGGAGTCCATCTCTCCCAGGCTTGCATAGAACTTGGAGCCTGCCTTCCTAAAATGATGCCTTGAGTATGGGCCCAGATCCCCATGCTGTGCTGTTCGTTTACACCATTCACAACATTTTGATGTTGAAGATAAGTATACTCAGAATCGGGTGGAAGACTCATACTTCCTGATTTCAAAACTTAACCACAAGGCTACAATAATCAAGACTGCAGTACAGTATAAGGATAGATGGGGATCAATGGAATAAAACAGATTCCAGCTAAAACCCCTTACTTTTAGGACCAATTGCTTTTCAACGAGTGACAAGACAATTTAAAGAATCATCTTTTCAACTAATGATGCTGGATGACTGGATTTCCATATGCAAAAAAAAAAAAAAAATGAGGTTGGACCCCTACCTCACACCATATACAGAAATTAACTCAAAACAGATAAGGCTGAATCCTAAGAGCTAAAACTATGGCACTCAGAGGAAAACATAGACATAAGTCATGACCTTGGATTAAGTAGTGTTTCTTAGCTATGGCACCTAAAGCAGAAGCAACAAAGGAAAAAACAGACAAGTTGGACTTCACTAAAAATGCTTTAGAGGACACCATCAAGAAAGTGAAAAGATAACTGTAACGGGCTGAATTGTATTCCCCCCAAATTCACGTGCTGAAGTCCTGATCTCTAGTATCTCAGACTGTAACTGTGTTTGGAGATAAGGTCTTCAAAGAGATGACTGTCAAGCTAAGGCCCTTAGGGTGGGGCCCTGATCCAATATAGCTAGTGTCCTCAGAAGAAGAGGAAGAGACACCAAGGATCCTTGCACAGAGGAAAGGCCGTGTGAGGGCCCAGGGAGAGGACAGACGGTCATCTACAAGTCCAAGAGAGAGGCTTCGGGAGAAACCAGATCTGCAGACACCTTGCTCTTGGACTTCTAGCCTCCAGAACTGTGAGAAAGAAATTTCTGTTGTTTAAGCCACCCAATTGTGACATTTTGATATGGCAGCCTTAGCGAACAAATGCAATAACCCACAGAACCCACAGAATGAGGGGAAATATTTGCAAAGCATATATCTGATAAGGGGCTTGTATCTAGAATATATAAGGAACTCTTACAACTCAGTAATAGAAAGGCAAATAACAAAAAATGAACAAGGAGTGAGAATAGACATTTCTCCAAAGAAAATGTACAAGTGGCCAATAAGCACATGAGAAAATGCTCAATATCATTAGCCATCAAGGAAATGCAATGCAAAACCCCAGTGAGGGGACTTCCCTGGTAGTCCAGTGGATAAGACTCTGCACTCCCAATGCAGGGGCCATGGGTTTGATTCCTGATCAGGAAACTAGATCCTGCATGCCACAATTCAAGATCCCACTCAAGCTTCCACAGGTTGCAGCCAAAGACACAGGCACAGCCAAAAAAAAACACCCCACAGTGAGGGAATTCCCTGGACGTGGTGATTCTACTGCTGGGGCCAGGTTTAATCGCTGTTCAGGGAACTGAGACACCACAAGCTACGAGGCCAAAAACAAACGAAAACATCACAATGAGATACACTTTCAAACTTACTAGGATGGCTGTGATCAAAAAGACAGGTAATAACGAATGTTGACAAAGATGTGGAGAAATTGGAAATTGTATGCTTTGCTGGTGGGAGTGTAAAATGGTATAGCCCCTTTGAAAACCAGTCTGGCAGTTCCCTAAAATGTTAAACAGAGTTGCCGGATGACCCAGCAATCCCACTCCTAGGTGTGTACCCAAGAGAAGTAAAAACAAATGTCCACACAAACTTGTACATACATGTTCATGGCAGCATTCTTCATGATAGCCAAAAAGGGGAGACAACCCAAATCTCTATCAAAAGATGAATGGATCTGGAAAACATAATGTATCCATACAGTGCAGTGTGATTTGACAGTCGAAAGGTATGCAGTATGAATACATGCCACAACATGAACCTTGAAAATGTTATGCAGGTGAAGGAAGCCAGTTACAAGACCATGTATTATATGATTCCATTCCTATCAAATGTCTAGAATAGGCAAATCTATAAAGACAGAAAGTTAATTCCTAGTTGTCTAGAGTTGGGAAGGGTATCTGGGGCAAATGGAGAGTAACCAATAATGGGCACTAGTTTTCTTCCTTTTTTTTTTAAAGAAATATGATTGATGTAATAACCAGTTTCTTTTTGGTGTGTTGAAAAATGAACTAAAATTGATTGGGGCAATAGTTACATGACTGTGACTATACTAAAGCCATTAAATTGTACACTTTAGATCAGGGGGTCCCCAACCTGTGGGATCTAATACCTGATGACCTGAGTGGAGCTGATATAATAATAATAGAAATAAAGTGCACAATAAGTGTAATGTGCTTGAATCATCCCAAAACCATCCTCTACAACCTCAGTCCATGGAAAAATTGTCTTCCATGAAACCAATACCTGGTGCCAAAAAGGCTGGGGACCACAGCTTTAAATGGAAGAATTATATGGTATGTGAATTACATCTCAATAAAGTATCACCCCCCTCCTCCCGCCAAAGTCAAACTGTACTCTGGTCCTTGAAAGCAGCACTGACCATGTCTAAACCTCTCTCTTCTGCCCCAGGCAAGAAAGTCCCTCCTTTTTAATTTTTTTGGCTATGCCGCACAGCTTGTGGGGTCTTAGTTCCCCAACAGGGATCGAACCCACACCCTCAGCAATGAAACTGCAGAGTCCAGTAACCACTGGACCAGGGTACTCCCGGGAAAGTCCTCCTTTTATTTTGAGGCCATCTATGGTCCATCTATTAGACATTAGAGTATAGTCTAATGCCAGTGAACATTCTAATAGACTATGGAAACTGTTTGAGGGCCTGGAAATAAATGGGTTGGCTCCAACATATAAAATCTGAAATATTGGTGTTTAAAAATATAGAATTAAATATCTACACAACTTCGGGTGAACCAGTCAACTGCAACTCAAGCCAACTCATACATATAAATTATACAGAAAGTAGAACTGGGGTGAATTATACGATTGCTGTGATGTAGGGCAACACCTCAGAAGAAGGAAGGCCTAGAGACTTCTGAGTCTACTAAAAAATGAGCTAATCCAGCCTCAAAGAGATTCACTCAGAAGTTATTTGATCCACTGGTTCTTAACAACAGCCAGTGAGCAGGTGCTGGGCTGGTTGTTTTCATTCACTCAACAGACACTTAGTCCAGGGGGAAAGAGTATAGAGTTTCCTTAAAAAACTAAAAATAGAGTTACCATATGATCCAACAATCCCATCCCTGGGCATATGTCTGGAAAAGATAAAAACTCTAATTCTAAAAGATACATGCACCCTAATGATCATAGCAGCACTATTTATAATGGCTGAGACATGGAAGAAACCCACATGCCCATCAACAGATGGATGGATAAAGATGTAGTAATATTATGGAATGAAATGGAATATTATTGAGTCATAAAAATGCATGAAATCCCCACACCATTTGCGGTAACATGGATGAGCCTAGAGATTATCATACTAAGTGAAGTAAGTCAGACAAAGACAAATATCCTATGATACCACTTTTATATGGAATCCAGAAAATGGTACAATGAACTTATTTACAAAACAGAAATTGACTGACAGACACAGAAAATAAATATATGGTCACCAAAGGGGAAAGGGGCAGGAGGAACCGATTAGGGGGTTGGGATTAAAAGATACACACCACTCTATATAAAAGAGATAAAAGGACCTACTGTATAGCACAGGGAACTATATTCAGTGTCTCATAATAACCTATAATAGAAAAGCATCTTAAAATGAATGTATATACATATATGTATGTTTGTATCTGTAAATATAACTGAATCACTTTGCTTTATACCTGAAACTAACAGAGTTGGACTATGAAGAAAGCTGAGAGCTGAAGAATTGATTATTTTGAACTGTGGTGTTGGAGAAGACTCTTGAGAGACCCTTGGACTGCAAGGAGATCCAACCAGTCCATCCTAAAGGAGATCAGTCCTGGGTGTTCATTCGAAGGACTGATGTTAAAGCTGAAACTCCAATACTTTGGCCACCTGATGCAAAGAACTGACTCATTTGAAAAGACCCTGATGCTGGGAAAGATTGAAGGCAGGAGGAGAAGGGGATGACAGAGGATAAGATGGTTGGATGGCATCACCGACTCAATGGACATGAGTTTGGGTGAACTCCTGGAGATGGTGAAGGATAGGAAAGCCTGGCGTGCTGAAGTTCATGGGGTCACAAAGAGTCGGACATGACTGAGCGACTGAACTGAACTGAACACAATACCATAAATCAACTATACTTCAAGAAAAACAAATACTTAGGGCTTCCCTGGTAGCCCAGTGGTGAAGAATCCACCTGTCAATACAGGAGACATGGGTTTGATCCCTGGCCAGGGAAGATCACACATGCCAAGAGCCAACTAAGCTCATGTGCCACACCACTGAGCCTGTGCTCTGGAGCCTGGGAGCCACAACTACTGAAGCTTTTGAGCCCATGTTCTGCAAGAAGAGAAGCTGCCACAATGAGAAGCCCATGCACCACAATTAGAGTAACCTCTGCTCGCCACAACTCGAGAAAGCCCACGAAGCAGCAATGACTCAGTGCAGCCAAAAATAAATAAATAAATAAAAATAACAGATACTTATATATTCCAGTGCCTGGCCCAGAATAATCCTGGATAAGTGGCTGATTCTGCTGGTTGAAGATGCTGGCTCCAGGCCAGGCCCACCCTAGAGAGTGGCAAGTGAAGATGACAGTAGGCTCAAGAGAAGACCACCGAGTAGGGGAAAGGCCTCTCCCCTTAGGAGTCCTAGCTCTGCTGAACTCGCTGGGCAGTCATTTCCTCTTTCAGAGCATCGGTTTCCTGGTCTGCAAAACTCTGATTGTACAATACTTGCTTGGCTTTGTGTGTGTCTTTTTTCCCACGTCCCTGTGCTTTTGAGGGAAGTGACCTTCCTCCGACCTGTTTTGCAAGCTCCCCAAAGCGCACATAAGCGGTGTGAAGAGAACACCAGATGTTTTTGGCCTGCAGGTGAGCGCAGTCCCATGTCACTGCGCGTTTAGGGGGAAGGAAGAGCAGGGGAAGCGGGTTTTCATTTTTACATTCCATTTAGAGAGAACTCTCTTAGCCCAGCGTCTCTCAACCTTGGCAGTATGTTGACATCACTAAGGAAGTTTTTTTTTTTTTTAATTTGGATGTGAGAGTTGCACTATAAAGAAAGCTGAGCGCTGAAGAATTGATGCTTTTGAACTGTGGTGTTTGGAGAAGACTTTTGAGAGTCCCTTGGACTGCAAGGAGATTCAACCAGTCCATCGTAAAGGAGATCAGTCCTGGGTGTTCAATGGAAGGACTGATGTTGAAGCTGAAACTCCAATACTTTGGCCACCTGATATGAAGAGCTGACTCATTTGAAAAAACCCTGATGCTGGGAAAGATTGAGGGCGGGAGGAGAAGGGGACGGCAGAGGATGAGATGGCTGGATGGCATCACCGACTCAATGGACATGAGTTTGGGTGAGCTCCGGGAGTTGGTGATGGACAGGGAAGCCTGGTGTGCTGCAGCCCATGGGGCCGCAAACAGTCAGACACGACTGAGTGACTAAACTGAACTGAATTGAACTGAAAGTTAAGTTAGCAATCCACATGGAATCAATGTCTTTTTATACCATAGTGAGAAATTATTTTTTTCTCTAATGGCCAAGAATTATGTTTATTCTTTTTTTTAGTTTAATTTTTATTTTATATTGGAGTTTTTGAAGCTTCCCAAGTGGTGTTACTGGTAAAGAAGCCGCCTGCCAATGCAGGGAGTCGAAGAGATGCAGGTTGGATTCCTGGGTGGGGAAGATCCCCTGGAGGAGGGCATGGCAACCCACTCCAGTATTCTTGCCTGAAGAATCCTATGGACAGATGAGCCTAGCAGGCTGCAGTCCATAGGGTCACACAGAGTTGGACACGACTGAAGCAACTTAGCAGGCATAGTTGATTTACAAAGTTGTGGTAGTTTCAGGTGTACAGCAAAGTAATTTAGTTATATACATATAATGAAGCTTTTTATTTTTTACATTAATTTTTATTGGAGTATAGTTGTTTTATAATGTTGTGAAGTTTCTACTGTACAGCAAAGTGAATTAGCTATAGGTATACACATTTCTCCTCTTTTGTGAATTTCCTTCCCATTTAGGTCACCACAGAGCCTTCAGTAGAGTTCCCTGTTCTCATTAGTTATCTATTTTATACATAGTATCAATGGAAGCTTTTTAAAAATGGAGATGCCAGGCACTCCCCCAGGACTTTTGAATCAGATTCTGGAGGTGGGGCTCTTACTTTTAAAGATAGACAGACACACAGATGGCAAAAACTCCCCAGGGTTGTTGAAAATGCAATGTGCAGCCAGCCTAAGGATCACCCCTTAAGCCTGTGTTTCTCAAATTGCAAGGAGCACAGAATCAGTCTGGAAAAGAGAGAAAGAGAAGGTTAAAATGCTGCTTCCTAGGCTTGTCCTTTGCACCCCTCTCTCACTCTTGGGTGTAGGATGGGGCCTAGGAATAGGCATTGGACTGATTGTCATGAATGATTTGAGTCAATGCCTCCAGCTGCCTTGATAGCAGCACTCCAATTTCTGTATCCCTTACCTAGACTTAACCAGGGTTTCCCCAATTCCCTGAGTGGAAGAGTCACCTGGAGCACTTATTAAAAATACAGATACCATTTTGCAACTACTGTATAATCATTGATTGAGGAGGCAAGTCATCCCAGGTGCTAGAGCCACTGGATGGAAAGTTGTATAACAGAATATTCACATGATTCCAAAAGTCAGACCATTTATTGATTAAAAAGGGGGAAACGCACCTTCACAATACAGAGACCCAGCAGTCTCCCCCTTAACCACGGATCAGACCCAGCATCTCAGAGTGAGGAGATGACCTGACATTCCTTGACCCCTTGTGATGCTATAAGATGTACTCGCATCTTCTATGTCATATTCTTGCCAAAAATACTTAACCTGATTTTAATCATGAGGAAAATTTAGACAAATCTAGAATGTGGGGCATTCCACAAGCCTGGACTCTCTTTTAAAAAGCTAATATTTTTTAAGGTGGGGAATTCTAGAGACGGACATAACCAAAAATAGATATACAGTGTGTGGACCTTGACTGGATCCTGGATTGAACAAGTAAATAGCTATAAAAGGAATTATTCTGCAGACCGTTGAGAACTGAACGATTGTTTGCAGGTTTGATGGCGTTACTGAATTAATGTTATTATTCTGAGATGCCATAATGGTATTGTGGTGACAGAGGAAGGGGTCCTTATCTTACTTTTAGGGGATGCTTGCTGAGGAGAGGACGAAGGACAGAGAAAGAAAAGCCTAAATGGGTCAAGATGTTAACAATCGCTGAATCTAGGTGAAGGGTATTCAAAGGGCACTTCTCTTTCAATTTCTTTGCAAGTTGGGTATCTTTCAAAATAAAAAAAAATTCAGAGAGTGGGAAGGAATGCAGAGTCCTGAGAATCTACCCCCTGGAGATTCTGATTTAGTAGATCATTGAAGCCTGGGATCTGCTTTTTTTTTTAATTAAAAAAATTTTTTTTAATTTTTTTGGCCGTGGGGTATATGGGACCTTTGTTCCACCACCAGCACCCCCTGCATTGAAAGGATGGAATCTTAACTGCTGGACCGCCAGGGAAGTCCATGGGATCTGTAATTTTTAAAGAGGGCCCCAGGGTGAAGTTGCGGTTTGGGGAGGGGGGTAGTCATTTTATCTGGCCCAAGGCTTCACCATCCCGAGAGGTCACCGCAGTAACCTCTGCCTCTAACTGCCCTCGGGTTCCTCCAAAGCCCTTCCGGGAGCTACCATCTCTCAGCACACCCCGTTCCCTCTGCCTGGCCTGCTGTCTCCTTTTTCTCCGTTTAACCTTCATTGGTTTTTTTAGATCTCAGCCCAGATACCATTTTCTCAGAGGAGGCTTCCTAGACACCCCTCAGTCAAACCCCCCGGTTTTGGCTCTCATGGCCTCAGGAACCACAGTATAGTTAGTTGTTACGTGGTTGTGACTTGGATTCATGTCCGCGTCTCCTATCTGACAGTGTCATGGGTTGAACTGTGTCCCCACCTCACCCCTAAATCCACATGATGCGGTGCTTCAGAACGTGACCATATTTGGACATGGGGCCTTTAAAGAGGTGATGATGGGGAAAGGAGGTCCTCGAACTGGGCTCTCATCCAGTATGCTTGGTGTCCTTATGAGAAGAGGAGGGACTTGCCTGGTGGTCCAGTAGCTAAGACTATGTCCTCCTAGTTCAGGGGGCCCAGATTGGACCCCTGGCCGGGGAAGTAGATCACTCACGCTGCAACTAAGACCCACTGTAGCCAAGTAAATAAATAAATTTTAAAAAAAGAAAGAAAGAAGAGAAAGAGTGATTCAGGAGTTCCCTGGTTTCCTAGTGGTTAGGGTTCCAGGCTTTCATCGCCAGGGCCCAGGGTCAGACCCTGGTCAGGGAACTGAGATCCCGCAAGCCAGGTGGCACAGCCAAAAAAAAAGAGAGAGAGAGATTAGACACAGAGAACAGACCACGTGAGACAGTGGAAGAAGACAGTCATCTTCAAGCCAAGAAAAATGGCCTTAGAAGAAACCAACTCTGCTGATCCCTTGATCTCAGACTTCTAACCTGCAGAATTATGAGAAGACAAGTTTCAGTTGTGAAGCCCCCAGTGTGTGGTCTTCTGTTAGGGTGGCCCTAACAAGCTAACATACAGATGGTGAGCACCTCTGGTCAGATGAAAGTATTAGTCGCTCATTCGTGTCCGGCTCTTTATGACCCCGAGGACTGTAGCCCACCAGGCTCCTCTGTCTGTGGAATTCTCCTAGGGGAGGAAATGGCAAGCCACTCTAGTATTCTTGCCTGGAGAATTCCATGGGCAGAGGAGCCTGGTGGGTTATAGTCCATGGGGTCGCAAAGAGGTGGACACAACTGAACGACAAACACCTCTGGTCAGGAGCCGTGTCTGTTTCATTTACTGCTGAATTTCCAGGACCTAACAAAGCTGGGCACACAGGCAGGGACACAGAAGGGACTTGTTGCGTGAATGATGTCACCTTTTACGAGACTTTTGAGGGAAAACACAATACAGGTCCTGGCCTACACAAAGGCTTCAGTAAACAGCGCTTGCAAATGCAGCAAGATAATACTTGGGGGTTATAAACTGAAGTTTAGATTGTCTTCCTTCAATTGTTGTTTTGTAACTCTTTGCCTCTGGGAAAGGACAGACACCACCCAGAGGGAACACAGTGGCTTCTCCGTCCTGAACTGCAAATAGAGTCTGTAACAGTCACAGCCCAGGGAGTCACTGGAGAGCCAAGGCACTTTTCACATACTGCTGCCTCAGGCAAGAGAGGAAAGCTTTTTTGGAATTCTAGAAATCTAGGCTTGGAAGATAAAGAGACAAAGCCTGAGGAAGAAAGTAAGATGTTTCTCCCCAAATGACAGATTGGTTGAAGAGATGCTCACCTTCAGAATGATTAGGGAAGTACAGAGAAAACATCCATAGCAGAAAAGCCGACAGCCGTCAGAAATAGCCACAAAAAAGGTCCTTCCATCCTGAGGCAGTCTAGGATGATGAAGCATGAATCCTAAGGAAAATCAACTCTGAATATTCATTGGAAGGACTGCTGCTAAAGCTGAAGCTCCAATACTTTAGCCACCTGATGAGAAGCACCGACTCATTGGAAAAGACCCTGATGCTGGGAAAGATTGAAAGCTAAAGAAATGGCAGAGGTTGAAATGGTTAGATAGTAACCACCGACTCAATGGACATGAACTTGAGCAAACCTTGGAAGGTAGTGAAAGATGGGGAAGCCTGGCGTTTTGCAGCCCATGGAGTCGAAAAGAATCAGACACGACTTAGCGACTGAACAACAACAACAAGGACTGTGAAATAGGAACTTCTTAGGGTTAAAGAGTCGGACACGACTGAGCGACTGAACTGAACTGACGGTTAGGGGACCAAACACTAGGCCCACTGCTTTGGAGAGGAATCGAGCATTGTTTGGGAAAGATGGCCGAGCAACTCCACATTTAGGAGTTCTTGGCCTGGAGAAAGCCTCACACCTGTGTAGGAACAGGCATTTCTTTGCGGCTTTGAAATCGAAAAAGATTGGCAGCGCTCTAAATGCCGGCTCATAGGGGAGTGGACATAATGAATTAAGGGGTATTTTAAGATGATGAAATTCTAAACAACAGAAAAAATGAACTGAAATAAAGCCACCTGTATCAACACAGAGAAATCTGGAAAACAAAATGCAACTGGGGGGAGGGGTGCAGAAAGCAAGTTGCAAATGGATGCTTTCAGTGTGATACTTTTATATATTCAAAAGGAAATAGCAACCAATATGAAATATACACAGGCGGTAGAATGGCCGCTACAGATTCATTCTCCATCCTTCACTCTGCTCTGCCTCACCGGGGATTAAACTGCAGGGATTCCCGTGTCTTCTGGCTCCTTCTAGGTTTTGGCCAAAGGGAGGCACCAGCGGATCAGTGGGCAGAAGAAATGAGACCATCTGAGTTGTCTGTGTCCCTCCATTGAGGGCCATGGCTCGTGGTGGTGGCCCACTCTAAGTTTTGATAATTGCTCACTCCCCTTGCCTCAGTTTTCCCATTCACAAAACGGGCATGATGGGACTTCCTTGATAGTCCAGTGGTTGACTTCGCCTTTCAATGCAGGTGTGGGTTTGATCCCTAGTCAGGGAGCTAAGATCCTATAGGCCTTGTGGCCAAAAAAATCAAAACCTAAAACAGAAACAATATTGTAGCAAATTCAATAAAGATGTTAAAAATGGTCCACATCAAAAAAAAAAAAAAACCTTTAAAGCAGACATGATAAAAATACCTACTTCCTAGCATCATTGTGTGGACGTGGTCGAGGGTAGGCTCCTGGCACAATGCCTGGTAGGTTGTAAACACTCAGCAAAAGCTAGCTTGGATTATTATTAACCACACCCTCTCTCCAATCCTTCAACGAAGCTTTTCCCTTTTGTTTTTCCCCCCACCTTTTTTAAACATAGAAATCTCATGACTTCCTTTAATATGACTTGAAATTTCAAAATACAGGATTACAAGAAATCTGTCATCTGAAACCAAGGGAGCCAAATGTGCTTTAGAATTCAGAACTTTGGGGTTTTACAAATGTCATGTGGAGCTTCCCTGGTGGCTCAGTTGTAAAGAACTCGCCTGCCAATGCAGGAGATGTGGGTTCAATCCCTCGGTCAGGAAGATCCCCTGGAGAAGGAAATGGCAACCCACTCCAGTATTCTTGCCTGGGAAAACCCATGGACAGAGGAGCCTGGTAGGCTATAGTCCGTGGGATCGAAAAAGAGGACACAACTTAACAACTAAGCAACAACAAAGTGTAATGCGATGCATAAACTTTATATCAGTGATTCACATACTTGAACGTGAGTCAGAATCAACAGGAGGATTTGGGTAAAGCACAGAAGTCTCGGGCCCATCCCAGAGGTTTTGCTTCAATAGGTCCAGGGTGGGGCCTGAGAATTCCCATGTTTTACAGGCTCCCAAGTGCTGCTGCTGCTGCTGGCCTGGGGACCACACTTGGAGAACTAATGCAGTCTATTATATACCATCCTTAGGGCAGCACCCCATAAATTAATATTTCTGCTATGAAATGTTAATAAAAGACATAACTAACTTATGTCAGTTCAGATTAGGTTAAGCTCCCCAGTGAGCTTTATTAATCTGATGAGAAACCTTTCAGTTTTCAGAGAATTCTGGATTTTGGAAGAGAAATGTAAGAGATTGTGGAGTTTGAAATGTCAAAGGTGAAAGCATACAAAAACACAGTAAGGTTAGATTACACTTTTTTTTTTTTTTAAACTACACTTGACCTATCAGGGACTTGACCATCAGGGACTGTGAAATGTTTGTGGGATGTATGAATGAATGAATGAATGAAAATGTCTCTCTTTAACAGGGAAAACAGTGCGTTTTTTCTATTGTCCACCAGGTGGCAGCAATAGCTTCTATCAAAGTTGGGGGCCGGGGGGTGCATGGGATGGAGAATGGTGCTCTTTGCTTTTAGATGAGAAAGCGGGTCTGGTGGTCGCTGTTCTGGAAGAGTCTTTGGGAACTGCTGTTGCTGTGTAATAAACTAACTCCAAATTTAGTGGAGTAACAACAATTTTATCATGCTCATGAATTCTGTGCCAAACTCCAAAGTAGGATAGGGCATGGCAGGGACAGCCCACCTTCCATGGGTCTGGGGCATCAGCTGAAAAGACTCAACAGCTGGGGACTAGAATCATCTGGAGGAGTCTTCACTTATGTGTCTGATGATTGGTGCTGGCTGTCAGCTAGGACCTCACTCAGCTAGATGGTCAGCAGGAGTTACCACACAGGATCTCTTGATGTGGCCCCTCCGTGTGTGCCAGCTTGGGCTTCCTCACAGTATGGCAGCTGGGTTCCAGCGTGAATGTCTGCACCCAGCTTCAAGGGGAGAGGACAGAGCCTTCCAGCGGATGGGAGGAAAGTCAGGGTCGCTGTGTTAGTTTGCTAAGGCTGCTGTAACAAAACACCAGCAGACTGAGTTGCTTAAATGATACAATTGATTTCTCACAGTTCAGGAAGCTAGAAGTCCAGGAGAAGATGGCAGCAGGTTTGTTTTCCCCTGAGGCTTCTCTCCCCTTGACGTGCTGCCCTCTTGCCGGGTCCTCACGTGGTCTTTGCCGTGTGCCCATGCACCCTGTATCTCTGTGTGTCCAAATTTCCTCTTCTTGGGCCTTCCCTGGTGTTCCAGTGGCTGAGACTCCGTGCAGGGGGCCCAGGTTCGATCCCCAATTGGTAAACTGGATTCCACATGTCGCAACAAAGGTCAAGGATCCCACATGCCACAACTAAGACCCGCCGCCAAATAAATATTTTTTTTTTAATTTTTTTCCTCTTCTTATAAACACAGCAGTCAGGTGGGTTAGGGGCTCTAATCCTTAATGGCTTCATTTTAACTTAATCACCTCTTTAATGACCCAGTCTCCAATACAGTCATGTGCTGAGGTACTGGGGTTGGGACTTGGAACATGTGGATTTGGGAGACACGATTCAACCCTTAACAGCCACATTGTCGAAAGAGCATGTGGGGTGGGAGGTGTTCTTCCGCCCTCCCTGGCACCCCCTCCTCCGGTTGCCCCACATGCTTCAATGGCACCCGAGTTTATTTAGCACAGCCTACTCATCCTACTCCTATGCCTTCCAATACGCCATGTTCTCTGCCTCAGACGCCCTCACCTGCCCTTCTCTAATGGGCTGCTCTTATTCATCCGTCCAGAGCATCCTTGCCGCTGTCTGCAGTTGACCACCATTACCTTTACCACCAGCCTTACCACATTAGCCACAACCAATGCCATGTATGGACTGCTCCTCTGTGCCAGCCTCAGCTCCACTGATTTTTTTTTTGGGGGGTGGGGGGAGAAAATGTTTTTTATGCAGACATTTTTAAAGTCTTTATTGAATTTGTTACAATATTTCTTCTGTTTTATGGTTTATTTGTTTTTTTGGCCATGAGGCATGTGTGATCTTAGCTCCTCGGCCAGGGATCAAACCCTCACGCCCTGCATGCCCTGCGAAGGCGAAGTCTTAACCACTGACTCGCCAGGAAGTCCCTACTGATTTTATTTAATTCTTACAACTATCCGTGAGGTTGGTTTTACAAATGAAGAAATTAACAGTCAGAGTGGAGAAGTTCATTAGCCCAGAGCCACAGAACGAGCAAGTGGCAGAGTCAAGACCTGAACCCAGGTCTTGCCTGCTCCAGAGCCCGTGTCTGTCATCTCTTATTGGGCATTTGACACCTCCTCTGTGCTGCTCCCATTCCTGGTTCATCCCTCTTATAAAAGCATCATTCCCCTGCAACAGTTCACACCACACCAGCTCTGGTCCCATCTGCTGGTCTCACCTGCATGGGCTGCTCATATGCCTAGGCTGCTCCAGAGAAGCTCCCACCTGAGCTTAAGAGCAGGCTGAAGGCATGTTACATTGTACATTACATGGTAACACCATGACATTGAAGGTCCCCGATGAAGCACACACTTCCTGATATCCATGCCTTTGTGCAGCCCTCCCACATTGACTCGGGGTTGTCTGTGTGACTCGCTGTGGTTAGCAGGACCTCGGCAAATGTGATGCAAACAGGCGCTTGAGCCTGGCTCTCTTGGAACACTGCCATCTTGTGGACAAAATCCAGATAGATTTGGGGATAAGCAGCAGACCAAGCCCTGGAGAAGGCAGTGGCACCCCACTCCAGTACTCTTGCCTGGAAAATCCCATGGACGGAGGAGCCTGGAGGGCTGCAGTCCATGGGGTCGCTAAGAGTCGGACACAACTGAGCGACTTCACTTTCACTTTTCTCTTTCATGCATTGGAGAAGGAAATGGCAACCCACTCCAGTGTTCTTGGCCTAGAGAATCCCAGAGACGGGGGAGCCTGGTGGGCTGCCATCTATGGGGTCGCATAGAATCGGACACGACTGAAACGACTTAGCAGCAGCAGCAGCAGCAGCAGACCAAGCCCAGCCAGTGGCCAGGCCACCTCTCCTCCTGGTCTAGGAATTCTAGCTGAGAAGGATATGTCCCTTGGTCTTAAGACAGAGGGGATGTTTTGTTTTGTCTTGTTTTTATTTTACTTTTTATTTTTGGTTGTCTTGGGTCTTCATTGCTGTGCACGTGGGCTTTCTCTAATTGCAGAGTGGGAGCTACTCTATTTGCAGTGTGCAGGCTTCTCATTGAGGTGGCTTCTCTTGCTGCTGAGCATGGGCTCTAGAGCGTGGGCTCAGCAGTCGTGGCACACAGGCTTAGTTGCCCTGAGGCATGTGGGATCTTCCCGGACCAGGGATCGAACCCGTATCCCCTGCATTGGCAAGTGGTTTCTTAACCACTGGACCACCAGGAATGTCCTGTCTTGCTTTTACAAGCCTGTATTTTTAATCTCATATTTGATTTGGCTTCTTCACTGGCCTCTCAGTCTCACAGATCGCCTTACTTTGCTCAAATTCACACAGCTTGTGAGTGGAGGATCCAGAATTCCAGCCCAGATCTGTCTCTCTGGAAAGCTATAATAATAACAATAGGGATTTCCCTGGTGGTCCAATAGTTAAGATTTTGCCTTCCAATGTAAGGGGTGCTGGTTCAATCCCTGGTTGGGGAGCGAAGATCCCACATGCCACGAGGCCAAAACACCAAAATATAAAACAGCAGCAATATTGGAACAAATTCAATCAAGACTTTAAAAAATGGTCTACATAAAAAAAATATTTAAAAAAAAATAATATTATTAAATACTGTTATGTATTAATTATCAAATAATTATTTATTTTCTTGCCCTTATCCTGTACTATATATCTAAGACATTATAGATTTTAACTTTATTCTTATGCATTTTATAGTTTTATCATCATATTCTTTTTTATGTTTTTCATTATCACAAACTATTCTTTAATTTCCTGGTTTTCCTCTTATGTTAGAATGGCCACGATGTTGCCTCTCTGCGGTCCAGTTTTCTGCTCTATTATATCAGTAGAGTATTTTGTATGGTTTTTTTCTCTAGTTCTTTCGTGCTAGACCTAATCTTATGGTTGGCCTGTGTATATCTGTAGCAGGTATAAGCCAGGATCCTTGAGGCCCACCCTTAAAACACTGCTGTTGTCATGAAAACATGGTCCAGCCCACCCCACCCCCGACTGTTACAACTTGACTGTTTTTTCAAACACCATGAAGGGAAATACAACATTCCCAGAAACACTACTTATAAACCCTCTTTTCTTTCCAGTCCACTTACTTCACATGCCCAGAGCCTTTGTCCTGTGCCCAGCTCTTGTCTCTGTCTCCTCTGACCCTCTCACTTTCTTTTTCTTCCTCGGTCTTCCACTTTCTTCCAGCCTCTGCAGATCTCTTGCTCTCCCCATCTCCTGGATTCTGCATCACAAAACTTGCTTAATCACTTGTCGACCATATGACACTGCGCAGGTCTGTGATTTTATCATTAAAAAGTCCAACAGATCCTCCATTCAGGTCATTTAGAACCAATCGGAGAATTCCTCAAGGCTGTTCGATACAATACCAATAAACAAGCACCAACGATAAAAATCAACTATGTTCCTATACACCAGCAACAACCAATTAGAAAATGTCCTTCTTCAAAAGATGCCATTTACAATAGCAATAAAACTTCAAGGTGTCTAGGAATAAGCCTGCATGATATCTTTATGGGGAAAATTGGAACACTGCAATATGAGATATTAAAGAAGATACAAACGTTCCATGATTTAATGAAAGGAAAAACACACACCCAAAATAAAGAACATATACAAAATCCATGTGCAGAAGAGATACATCCCATGATCAAATTAGACAAAAGATGTGAATGGCGAATATTCAAAAGAAATATAAATGACCATAAATCAAAGGAATATTCACTAAAACCACAATATGATATAATTTACCGATTATTAGAAAAAAATTTTTAAGTTGTAAATATGCAGGATGGTCAAAGTGTGAAAACAAAGGGTGGATACCTTTAGGGAGAGTATAAACTGACTTTGTTTTCAGACTGATCTGACAACACTTGTCAACATTTAAAACCTCCTTTGGTGCAGCAGTCTCACTTGCAGTATTGTATCCCTCCCGAATATACATATGCAAGGATGTTTATTGCAGCACTCTTTGTAATAGAATAACCTTGGAAACATACTTACTCAAATGCCATTCAAAATGGAATCATTAAATAAATTATGGTATGAAACATAATGCGCAAATGTTTAAATATTTAAAGGAATCAGTTGCTTCACAAAGCATGGAAATATATGAATACAACTTTCAAAGTCTATTAGGTGACATCAAGACATGAATAAAGGGAAAAGGCACATTCCCATTTTTGGTTAGAAGAATCAATAAAGAAAAGATAGCATCTTTCATCTTTCAATCTGTAATTTTAATGGGATGCAAATACATATTCCAACAGGATTGTTTTGGAACTTAACAAACTGACTCAAAGATTATGCAGGAAAATCAAGAAAAGCCCTGAAGAGAGAGAGAGAAATTGGAAGAGATAAACTCTGTTACATCTAAAAGTAGATTATAAAGTGACAGTAATAGTTCATTATGAATTCAAGAATAAACAGAAAGATGAATGGAGCAGATGAGTGAGTCTGGAAATAGACACAAAAAATAAGGTTATTTAACAAATAATAAAGGTGGCATTTAAATCAGTGGAGAAAAGATGGATTACTCAATATTATTAGTACACCAGGCTAGCCATCTGAAAAGAAATTCCACTGGAGCCCTACCACAAGCCTTCGCGAAGATGAATTCCAAAAGGATAGATAAATAAATCATGGTACATGCACACAACAAAATATTACACAGCAATGAGAATAAAAGGACTGTGGCTACAGGCAACATGGATGCATATTAGAGGCAATGTTTAGAGATGCATAATCAGGTGGTCAAAATATACAGGAGCATGGGAAGAAATACTGTAGAAATTGGTATAGTGGTTTCCTACAAGGGGAAAGGAGGTTTTGACCAAGAAAGATCATACTGGAGGCTTCTGATTGGGAAGAAGGGTAGCAATGTTTCGTTTGTCAATCATTACGACTGCACAAGTGTTCATTTTACACGTTGTTAGGTTGTTCATTTATATTCTATGCCATTATGTAGGGTTTTTGTTTTTACATAAAAAGCTTTGCAATAATTAAATACACGGGAAGAAAATGTCAGGCTTGGTTTTGTTGTTGTTGTTGTTGTTTTTAATTTTCTCAGCATGAGTAAGACTTTTCTAAAGATGACATGAAACCCAAAAGCAATTTTAAAAGATTGCTTGATTTAAGCCCATAACAAATTCTGCATGGAAAAACACCTCCACCCAGTCAAATGATAAACACCCATTACTGGAAAATGTTTGCAATTATATCACATTTCTTAGTATAAAAGAGCAAAGGATTGAAGGGTGGTTTTTCAGCATCTTATGAATGCATAATTCATTAAACATAATATAAAACTAAAGAAAGGAAAAAAAGAGTACGGCAGCTGTTTTTATATTGATGGGGGCTGATCTCCAAGGTATATTGTTATATTGTGCATAGTATACGCTACTATTTGTATAAAAAGCGTGTGTGCGTATGATGTGGCTATCCTGATTGCATTCACTTGATGTTCTTTACCATGTTTGTGGCAGATATGCACACATATACCTCTTTTTTTTTTTTTTTTGCAAACACACTTTTAAAAGATGAAAAAGAAGCAACTCCACATATAGTAATATTAAATGATGTCTAAGACATACCACTACATGAGTAACAAAACAAGACTAGACAAGAGTAGCGCTACTTCTCTTTCTTTTAATGGAAAACTTCAAACAGGTACAAAAAGTAGAGAGAGAAGTACAGTGCACCCTTATGTACCTCTCCGGAGAAGGCAATGGCACCCCACTCCAGTACTCTTGCCTGGAAAATCCCATGGATGAAGGAGCCTGGTGGGCTGCAGTCCATGGGGTCGCTGAGAGTCAGACACGACTGAGAGACTTCACTTTCACTTTTCACTTTCATGCATTGGAGAAGGAAATGGCAACCCACTCCAGTGTTCTTGCCTGGAGAATCCCAGGGACAGGGGAGCCTGGTGGGCTGCCGTCTATGGGGTCGCACAGAGTCAGACACAACTGATGCAACTTAGCAGATGTACCTCTCTCCCAGATTCATGATAAAAACACATGGCAACTTTTGTTTCTTCTCTACCTCCCTCCCACTCCCCTCCACACCACGTGATTGTTTTGGAGCAAATCCCAGACATACCATTTCGTCTGCAGATACCTTGGGATGTACCTCTCTATAAGCCCTTTCTCTTTGCCTCTATCTCTCTCTCTCCATACCACAATCATATCCAAAAATTAAAAGCTATTAATAATCATACAGTCAAACATCCAGACACTGTTCAACCTTCCCAGCCTTTTTCAGGAGTTGATATTCTTTACCAGTTGATTTATTCGCATCAGGGTCCACGTGTCTACATTTCGTATGTGTGTTATGGTTCAAATATCTTAATTTACAGGTCACCTTCTTTTTATACCCTTTGCAATTTATGTAAGGGGGAAAAGGTTATTTAACTTATAGATTCTCCCACCAGTCCCTTTTTACCTCTCTTTGCAAGTTATTTGATGGAAAAACAAAAAAAAAGGGGGGCGGGGCGGGGGGCGTTGTTTGTCCTGAAGAGTTGTCGGGGTTCCGGATTTTGCTGATGGCAACCTTATAGTGTTATCCTGTTTGTGCTGGATTTCAGCCACTTGCCCCACTCAGGTCTTCCTTCCACTCTTCTCCACCCTACTCTTTGCCCCAGGAGGCTGTATCAGCCAGGCTCTTTCGCCCTCTGGCTTCAGTTGGGCTTGGCTAATAGCGAGCTCTGGTGGGACGGGGAGGGGGCGAGAACAATGAGTTCAGGGTGTTTATTTCCCCAACTCCCTCTGCATGAAGACCATGTTGAGTTCGCTATGCTTCTTCTCTAAAGGTGACTGTTTCTCGAAAGAGAGCTACTCTACACAACTGCCCCCCTTTCAGTTTCTGGTAATTTCTCCCTCTTACTGGCAAAGGCCTCTTGGATCCTCATCCTAAGGATCCTTCACATTCTACCGTCACCTCTATTTAAAAAAAAACCCTCTTCTCATTTTTCTAACCTGAGTGCCTCATCCGCGTCCTGTTGGGACCCGGTTTCTCTGTACCCGCCCCCCCCTCCCCGCCCCGCCCCAGTTATTTCCAACAAACTGGCAGTTAAATCTGAAGCTTGATCAGATTCAAGCTAAACATTTTTCTAAGAATACTTCATGGATGTTGTTAAACACATTACATTGTATCACCTCAGAAGGCATGGTAATGTCCACCCATTACAAAGATCTCCATCAACTTTTCACCAAATGGTTTTCAGCTGTCATTGCATGACTGTCTCTTGCCATTATCAGGAGTAAGAAAATGATGCTATTCTATCATCCTTTCTTCATGCACTAGCTGGAAATCCTCTACAAAGGAAAATCCCCTTACCATCTACTTGGTAACCATGGGTCTAATTATACAAGAAAGGCAGGACCATGCCTGCTTATTTCCCTTCTTTGTTTTTATTGATTTTCAGATGATGAACTGGATCTTTCAAACATAATCAATGATGAATTCATAGATTTCAATATTTAATGTTTTAACTCTTCATCTTTGTTCTTTCCCCATTTTTCAGCCAGTGGGTGGGAGTCACTGAGTTCTTCTGATGTGACCCCAGGAGTCTTTGATCATTTCTTTGGTTTCTGATACAATAAGATATTCCAGGCTCATCTATTTCCTGCCCCTGAACTGGAATCATCCATTCCTCCAAAGAACCCTGGTTCCTTTTAATGAGAAATGGTATTTGAGACTGGGGCTTCCCTAGTGGCTCAGATGGTAAAGCATCTGCCTGTAATGTGGGAGACCTGGGTTTGATCCCTGGGTCGGGAAGATCCCCTGGAGAAGGAAATGGCAACCCATTCCAGGGCTCTTGCCTGGAAAATTCCATGGATGGAGGAGTTGGTAGGCTACAGTCCACAGGATCGCAAAGAGTCAGACACGACTGAACAACTTCACTGGTATTTGAGAAGCCACACAAGGGATGTTCCTTGGTACTCTGTTGTTTGTTATTTCTAGACCGTACTCCAGGTAAGAGATTAATACTTTTAGAAAATTCATCATGTTCTCTTACTGAAATTTATGGTTCAAATTTAAGATTACAGGACTTTCATTTTAATTTTATATTTTGTCTTGTATGCTGAAAATCTTAGTTCCTAATGACATTAACATAATCATTTACATATATATTGATACATAAACATTTATATCTTCATAATAACTATACCAATGCTATTACCAACAACATAATTACTGGAAACAGTAAGATTCCTTTGCTGTTCTTTTTTGTCCTTAGAATATATCCCACTAAAGATGTATATTCAACTATTGGACTTTTTCTCACCACTGTGAAAAAAAAGTCACTTTAAGTCACCTAATTAAAGATTTAAAATAGGACCTCTCTCTGTGAGTAAGCTAACAGCTTGATATAATTAGCTTCATTTATTTCACTTGCTTTTGATTTTTAAAGATTGTGCTTTTATTTCTATTGAAATTGGTTTGTTTCATAACATACACAATTCCAGAGCCACACATACAAAGCATGTACTGTTAATTTAAAATGTAGGTGAAAGAAGAAGGAAATTGCAAGGCTCCTCTGGCCAGTATGGACAACTTAAAAACAGTTGTACCTTCATTTTTAAAAACAGAGCTGTTAAATAAAATGTTATTACTAGAGCAACATATAACTAAGCAATGATGCCAAATTTTTTTTAAGGTTTTAAGAATTTTATGGACATAGTTTGTAAAAGATTTTTTTAAAAACAGCATATGATTACATTTCTCTAAAAAAAAAAAAACAAAAAAAAAACCGAGTGACTTAAAATAATCCATTGTTGTCCATTGTTACATTTGAAAAACTAAAAAAAAAAAAATTTCCCTCCGCATGTGGAATCTAACTCCTTGACCAGGGATCGAACTTCTGCCCCCTGCGTTGGAAGCGGAGAATATTAACCACTGGACTGCCAGGGAAATCCCTCCCTTGTTACATTTAACATTTACAACAAAAATCGGAACAGGATGAGAGCTCACATTTTATCAGAACAGGAACTTTGGACCAGTTTTCTACTGCTCTCAGGGGACTGTCTGTTTTTCCAAACAGGCAGAAGAAGAGGGACCATCTTTCTCACCTGAGATACTCTTCACTAGGAATTGTCAATGAGGAGGATCTCCAATCTCAAGGCTAATCTCCGGAATACCATTATATAGCAGAAAGCAGAAAGAGCAAACTCCAACTCAGAATATGTGAAAGAAAAAGGCCATGAGAAGTTTTAAGTGTCTGCCTCCAAAATTCACAAAGAGCCAAAATCAAGTTATTTCATGTTCTCAGGATACACCTCTGCTCTTACCTTCTTCATCCAACCAGATTTCTCTGGAAGCTCTTTTAAATTTGGTCCTTCTCCAAAGTCAGCTCCAAATTCAGAAAATAACTTTTGGGAAATGTTGCATCTGTGTCATCTTTGAGGGCTTCCCAGGTGGCACTAGTGGTTAAAAAAAAAAAAAATCCGCCTGCCAATGAAGGAGACAAAAGGGAAGTGGGTTCAATCCCTGGGTCCGGAAGATTCCCTGGAGAAGGAAATGGCAACCCACTCCAGTATTCTTGCCTGGAGAATCCCATGGACAGAGGAGCATGGAGGGCTACAGTGCATAAGGTTACAGAGTAGGGCTGGACTGAAGCGACTTAGCACAGCACAGTACTGCATAGCACAGCACAGAACAGCATGCTGCTGCTGCTGCTAAGTCGCTTCAGTCGTGTCCGACTCTGTGCGACCCCATAGACGGCAGCCCACCAGGCTCCGCCATCCCTGGGATTCTCCAGGCAAGAATATTGGAGTGGGTTGCCATTTCCTTCTCCAATGCATGAAAGAGAAAAGTGAAAGTGAAGTCGCTCAGTCGTGTCCGACTCTTAGCGACCCCATGAACTGCAGCCTACCAGGCTCCTCCGTCCATGGGATTTGCCAGGCAAGAGTATTGGAGTGGGTCGCCATTGCCTTCTCCGACAGAACAGCATAGCACAGCACAGATCTTTGATGCTCCCCAGAAAGCCGCTAGGTGGCGCCAAAGAGTCTTTTCCCATAACCAATGACTGGACTCACACAGAGGTGATGCTAGGATAACTTGGGTGTAACTGCTAGGTCCCCAAATAGCTCAGTGTATCTTAATAATCTTGTGAGAGGTTTTTATTGTTAGATCCAGAATGTGGGGAAAAGCTGCCAAGAAAAGCGGAAGATCATCCTTCGCCCTGGCGGTGGCGGGGGTGGGGGGTGGGGGGCTCTGTAAATATCTCAATTTTATTCAGATTCTTATTTGTATACTTTAGCATCTGGGTGTACCTTCTCACAATGGCTAAAGGAATGTCTAGAACAAAGGCAGACTGGATCATTATCAACAAAGGGCTTAGTTCACACTCGTGGAATGCTCTTTACTATGAATAGTGACCAAGGCATGGATATAGCTGGATTATAAAGCCTTACAGATTTAAAACAACTATGATGAAATCCAATCCAAATTACTGCAGAACTGTCCCAAGTTGAGGAATGATCCGGCAGGCAAAGGGGAACTTCACCCCCTTCCACCACTAAAACTAGAGTTTCCAGAAGTTCGTTCGGGCCAGGAAATACCCATCAACCCAATTCCCAGGAAATCCCTAGATGGTTGTCCAGATGGAAAGGTCTGGCAGGACAAGATAGAGCCCACCCTCAGTCAGATGTTGATCAAAACCTTAAGCAGGCTGGAGAGTGCCCAGCAGCTGAATTCACCTCTCAATTCTTGTCCAGGTTGAGGACTGGCTGTGAGGAGAATCCAACTGCATTTCCTCTGGGACAGCTAGGTACCAGCCAGAGGGGACCCCTCCACCCCCATCTCTTTCTGCATTCCTGAGAAGAATGTGCAGACTGAGCTCTGTGGCCAAGGGAATGTCCTCCTACTGTCCCTACTTCCCTGTCCCAGAAAGTTGACTTGGAGGTAAATATAAAAGACCATCTTTTTAGATTTCTCCAAGACTGCTGACTAAATAAAACAGTGTTAACAATATCATGTGGGGGATAGAGCATAAGTATTAGTAAAACACATGATACCAATGGCAAATCCCAAAGTGGCAAAAGGAGTTATACACAGTGACATTCCTACATTGTTGATACACGGGGACATTCCTACATTGCATGTGAAGTGTTACAGATTAATTCATGACCAGCTGTAACAAATTGAGGATATACAATGTAATCCTGAGTGTGCTGTGTGTGCTCAGTCCTATCAGACTCTGCAATCCCATGGACTGTAGTCCACCAGGCTCCTCTGTCCATGGAATTTTCTAGGCAAGAATACTGGAGTGGGTTGCCATTTCCTACTCTAGGCGATCTTCCTGACCCAGGGATTGAACCTGGGTCTCCTGCATTGCAGGTGGATTCTTTACAGACTGAGCCACTAGGGAAGCCGGTAGTTCTTAGAGCAACTACCAGAAAAAATATATATATAGAGAGAGGCAGTTAGACGTGAAATGGAATACTGAAAAGTTACACATTGCTAAATGATGTACCTTAACCCATGGAAGTTGAGTAGGTATGACGTGTGTTATTTCTGGGTGGAAGCATTTGGAAGCCAGGACTTGACTCTTAACGTTCTCTTTTCTTCTTCGTGTTGAGTTGGCACGATCCTAAGATGAAGTGCTGTGATTATGTGCAACAGTGATTCCCTCCAACCTGCACATACATGCTGATATCCACTGGACACACACATAAGCAAGAAACCTGGTGTTAAGCCTCTGAGACTTTTGATATTTGATGGATACCCTTGCATTCCTGGAATAAAATCCCTTTGGTCACTATGGATTACTTTTTCAATGTGCTGATAGATTCTGTTTGTAACTAATTTACTTATGTTTTCTTCACTGGTATCTTTAAGTGAGATTGGGTTATGGTTTTCTTTGTGTGTGTGTGTGTGGAAGTGTGGAGGGGGTAATCTATCAGATTTTTATATTATACTTAGTACATAAACAGTGGCACCCCACTCCAGTCCTCTTGCCTGGTAAATCCCATGGACAGAGGAGCTTGGTGGGCTGCAGTCCACGGGGTCGCTAAGAGTCAGACACGACTGAGAGACTTCACTTTCACTTTTCACTTTCATGCATTGGAGAAGGCAATGGCAACCCACTCCAGTGTTCTTGGCTGGAGAATCCCAGGGACGGGGGAGCCTGATGGGCTGCCGTCTATGGGGTCACACAGAGTAGGACACGACTGAAGTGACTTAGCAGCAGCAGCAGCACATAAACATAATTTAGATGATTTCTTCCATTCCTGCATTCTGAAAAAGTTTAAGGAACATTGGAACTATCTAGTCTTTAAAGGTTAATAGAACTCTATGAACATACCTGGACCTGGAGTTTTCTTTGAAGGGGCAGCTCTGGGGGTAGCTTTCTTTAGTTCATCCATGGAAATAGGTTGGATGGACTCTACATATCTCTATGAGGACCAATTACAGTTTTCTAAAAAAAAAAAAAATGACTATTTCACCATGATTTTCAAATGTATTTACTGACAGTTGTGCAAAGTAGTTATACTTTTTTCTTATTTTGGTTATTTATTATTTTGTGTATTTGTGTTTTCTCTATTCTTTCTGGTAGTTTTAAAACCTTGTTGGTCTTTCCCTGGTAAGTTTTCTAGTTCTTCAGCTGTGTTTGTTTTTAATAACAGCTGATTTTTTTTCCCTTTTTCTTTTTGGCCTGGCCACACCAGGCAGCTTGTGGGATCTTAGTTCTCCAGCCAGGGATTGAACCCAGGACTCTCAGGCAGTGAAAGTGCAGTGTCCCAGCCACTGGACCACCAGGGAATTCCCTGCTTTCTAATCATCCAGTTTCTTTTATCAACTTGTTTGTTCTATACAGTGCTGTTAGTTTGATTCCATCTCATTTTTCTTTATTGTGTAAGTAATCTTATCTATTTTTCCTAGAGGTCAGATGATTTTTTTTTTTAACTAGACCCTAGAGTTTGACATAATAGTTTTACTGGGCCTTTTTCTTAGAGTTGAGTCAGTTTTCCCAACTATGCATAAGTGTGTCTTTCTAGTATTTATATTCGGGGCCTTTTCCTTTCAGATGGAGGAAAGTTTTACTGAATTATCATTTTAAGTATCAATTTTGTTCCCTTGTTTTCCTTCAACTCCTCTTCAATATAAAATTCAATATAGTTTAATTTTCTTCAACTATATTCAATTTGATTCAATTTCTGTTGCCTCTTATCTATAATTTCTCCTATTTTCTTTCATTTGTTTTTTCCTTTATTTATTCTCAGTTGGATATCTTCACCCGTGTGCATCTTGAAATTAGGTTTCTGAGGTAATTTTTCCTTTTTATTCAATTTCTTCACTGAATCCTGTCAGTTCCCAGTTCACATCTACCTCTCTCAAAGTTTTTCAGTTGCTTTGTGGTATTCTACACCTATATCAGTTTAAAAAAAAAAAAATATATATATATATATATATATATATATATATTTATTTATTTGACTGTGCCTGGTCTTTATTGTACCATGTGGGATCTAGTTCCCTGACCAGGGATTGAACCTGGGCCCCCTACACTGGGAGTGCAGTCTTAGCCACTGGATCACCAGACAAGTCCCTGGCTTGTCTATTTTTAATTCATGTTGGAATGTTGCATTCCAGTTTTCTTTTTGCCTGTAGTGACTTTGTGGGGGAGGGGGCAGTATATATTTTATCTGATCAAAAGTTTGAATCTTTTGGTTTTGGTCTTTTTGTTTTAACCATATCCCCATAAGGATGCTGCAGTTTTATTTATGTTCATATTTGAGGATTTTGAGTTCACCTAAACCATATTAGCAGGAGGGTATGGATAAGGGTGGGGCAAGGAGAGGGCTTTGGTGGATTACCACATTTTGAAAAGACTCCCCCTCCCGGTGCTATAGGGAGAGACAGACTCTTCACTACTGAGCACCTCTTGGCGACTGAACTTCCCAGGTGGTGCTCAGTGGTAAAGAACCCACCTGCCAGTGCAGGAGACATAAGAGACACGGGTTTGATCCTTGGGTCGGGAAGATCACCTGAAGGAAGGCATGACAACTCCCTCCGGTATTCTTGCCTGGAGAATCTCGTGGACAGAGGAGCCTGGCGCTGCAGTCCACGAGGTAGCAGAGTAGGACACGACTGGAGTGACTGAGCACAGTGACTGAACAAGACCTCTTGGTGGTCAGGCTTCCTCTGATCCAGGCTTGCTTTAGTAAATATCAAATTGTAGCCCCTTCTGTGCTTCCCTTCACACCACCTCTGGCTCCCAAGGTGCCTCTCTCACCCTCAGAAGGGGTGCCTTTCTAAGACTGTCAGCTCTGGTCAGGGAGGCACCAGGACATGTGAATCCCACGGGGCTCCCTGAGCCGGAGCAGATGAGTAAGGGGCAGAGAGAAGCATGCCTGGGCCTCAGTGGGTGCTCTGAAACAGAAGTTGGAGAAGAGAGGAGAGGACTTCATGCAAGAAAGGAAAACACAGCATCAATCTCTGCCACTTCCCAGGGCTCAGCTGTCTTAGTCCACGTGTGATGCCCATCCTGACCTTGGCTGTTTCCCAAGGTGAAGCTCCTGGCCACCAAGCAGAGGAGTAACAAGAGGACAGAGGTTTGCTGGGCAAGAGGAAATCCTGGGGCTACCCTGGCTGGAGGAGGCTGACTGAGGGGAAGCAGTAGAAAGAATGAAGTAGGGAGGGGATGGCTGAAGTCCCTGAAATCCCCAAGTTGCCAGAATGCAGTTTTCGTACTGGGTTTTATTCAGTAGCCTCTGCATATGCCTGCTTCCACTATAGGAAGGACCCACAAGGGTTTTGAGGACCAGAGAGGCCAACAGAGAAGCTAGAGAAAGAAAATGAAGAAAGGATGTGGCTTCCAGCTCAGGATTCTCCCTTCCTCCTGAGCATACCCATTCTGGGGACCATCAGTCCCCTTCCCAGCATCTCAGGGAGCCCGGTCCTTGGGAGGTGTCCTAGGGAGCCCAGGTGTAACTGCCCAGCCTACAATTCTCCTTTGCTCTGCCAAGGGACTGGACTTAGCCCAGAACCTAGAAGTAGCAGACCCACCCTATTCCTGGATCTCATCGTCACAGCTCCCAAATACTGACTCTAAAGGACCAGGCACTATTTATCTGCCACTTTATGATTCTGTCAATCTGTGCTTTATACATTTTGAGGCTATTTTATGAGGGGCATATAGGTTAGATTCAGGCTCATTGTAACTTTTTCTGAATTGTTTATTACTAAGTTTTTTCCCTAATAATACTTTTTGCCTAGCAGATAAGTGGTTTAGTGTTTGTTTGCTTCCTTCTGTCCTTTTAACATCTTTGTATCATGTTTTCAAAGCATCTTTTGCAAATAGCTTACAGCTATACGTTTTTTAAAACCAATCTTCTCTTGTTTTTCTACACTTCCTATCTACACTTCCATTAACACACTTGAATTCATTTATACCACTTTGTTTTGTACTTTTAAAAAAGGTGTTTATCTGGATGCACTGGGTCTTAGTTGCTGTGGATGGCATGGGCTTCTCTAGTACAGGCTTAAGCTGCCCCACATGATTTGGGATCTTAGTTCCCCAACCAGGGATCGAACTTCAGTCCCCTGCACTGGATGGCAGTGGCCCAGCACGGAAGTCCTAATTTTATTCTTTTTATTAACTAGGCTACCTCTTCTTCCCCACACCACCCACCTCCAAACTTTTCTTCTATTAGACTTGGCTTTCCCTAATGTCTGGATTTATATGCTCTGTTCATAAGCTCCCTGTTTCCCTTGCTGCATTAGTATTATCTATTAAGGGAGTTTATTCCAGGTTCCTTGCTCCTTGAGAACCCAGGCTACATCTCTACTTAGGCATTTTAAAGCATGTAGTCCCTACCCGTCCCAAGGGCTGATTTCTCTATCTGAACAACTAGGCTTGCCTCAGTGCCAACTCGGCTTACCAGTCTGGCTTTGATTTTCATGTTCATTTCCGATTTCCAAGCTTTTCCATAATATCTATAATTCTAAGGTTAGCATGACAACTTTTTAAAAATTCTGCTTTATCCCACTTTTTGCATAACTTTGTAGGAGATACAAGGGGGTCTTTCTGGGTCAGCTTATACAGACAAGTTTCCTGAAATCCTTAGGTGATTTATTCATTAGCTCATTAATCCTACAGGATACAAAGGCTTCCCTGGTAGCTCAGCTGGTAAAGAATCCGCCTGCAATACAGGAGACCCTGGTTGGATTCCTGGGTCGGGAACATACCCTTGAGAAGGGATAGGCTACCCACTCTAGTATTCATGCCTGGAGAATCAATCTCCATGGACAGAGGAGCCTGGTGGGCTACAGTCCATGGGGTCACAATGAGTTAGACACGACTGAGTGACTAAGCACAGCACAGGATAAAAAGAATTACTCTCATTTCCTGGGCTTCCGTGGTGGCTCAGCTGGTAAAGAATCCACCTGCAATGTGGTAGATTTGGGTTCAACTGCTGGGTTGGGAAGATCCCCTGGAGAAGGGCACAGCTACCCACTCCAGTATTCTGGCCTGGAGAATTCCATGGATTATACAGTCCATGGGGCCACAAAGAGTTGGACATGACTGAGTGATTTTCACTCATTTCCTAAATGAGGGGATAACTATCTGTCACACTGTTCTCCTTCTTTCATATTATTTCAAAAATTTTTCCTCCTGAAATCCCCGACGAACACGAAGGTAATGGTTTTTATTTTTAACCTACACTTTTAGTTAGAACAATGCTAGCTTCTGTAACAGACAGAAAAGCTCTCAGTGGCTTAAACAGTAAGTTTATTTCTTACACACTGAAGGATCTGCAGGGTCTCTGCTCCAACCAGTTGTTTAAGGACTCAGCTTCTTCCACTTCTGGTTCCACGCTCCTCCTGGGCCTTGGACAGCTCCCTGTTCAGCCAGATGACGGGGAAAGAGAGGTTCTCGTGGGAGGTTTATGGAAGCAGCCCTGGATGTTGTACATCTCTTCCGTCCGTGTCCCACTGGCCAGAAATCAAATGGCTACAGGTAGAACTGTGAGGGAGGCTGGGAAACGTGGTGCAGCTGTGTGCCCAGGAGGAAAGGAAAACGAATTTAGTAAACCGCCAGTCTCCCTGCCTATATTTTTTAATTCTCTGTTCTACCGTTTTCTAAATATCTGGAAATGATTTAATCACAAGGATCTGTAATGATAAATTTCATCTCATCCATTTAATTCCTTAGGTAGGCATAAAATAATCTTTGCGTATTGTATGAGTTCAGCATCTTCATTTCTTGATCAGGTGTTCTCTGCCCATACTTAAAACATTTATTTTACTCTTAACTTCTATTTCCTTACCTTTTCACCTTCTTTGTTGCTTTGGTAAAACTGTTTATTGCCAAAGATGTCCATGGAAGGAAGAGGGGGCAAAAAGGGGGGACACCCCTATCAGGGAGAGAGGCCCTGATCACCCTGGGTGGCCACTCAACCTTTGGAGCTGCCCTGACTCAAACCCAGAGCCAGGCTGACCTTGGGCGGACTCTCCCGACCCTGGGCTCTCTTCTGGCGCCACAACGCAGACAGAAGCCCGAGGCTGGGCTACGGGAATCTATTTCTTCAAGGCTGCTCTCAGATCATTCAGCTGGAGTCATACCCACTTTATCTCCAGGAACAGTCCTGGTAATATCAGAGGAAAGACTTAAGATGTCTCAGTAGTGGGCTCCCTGGCTTAGGGGAAGAATAGACTCCTGATTTGTTCCTCCCAATGCAGCAGACAAGCTATCCTCAAAATGTCTTTGTTCACATATTTGGCCAGTCATCCAACCAGCTGGTCACTCATTAGAAACCCTGTGAGCCCTCGACACCCTCCAGGCCCAGCCCTGGGATGTGCATATTTCAAGCTGAATGAAACCCACCTCCTGCTCTTGCAAACACTTTCTGAGTTACAGTCTCTCAGAGGCCACCTGGGGGCAGAGAAAAAGCTCAAGGTATTGTGCTGAGCGCCCTGATGGTGGTCTGTGCGCCCTGATGGTGGTCTGTGTGAGGGGCTGAGAGGTGTGAGAAGAGGTTGCAGCAAGCTCAGCATGAAGTTAAAGCAGGAGAGCGTAAGGCCCAGCTTCAGCACAGCCCCAACCCTCCTCAGTTCTGGGCTACAGGCACCCCGAGCAGAGCTGGCTTCACACATGTTCTTGGACTACGCTATGTCCCAGCTTACCTGCCCAGTCAGGGTCCTTCCTCAGCAAGGCTGGATGTCCAGGGCAATCTTTGCGCCTCACCATTGCTCTTCAGGCCGTTTAAAATGCTGACTGTGGAGAAAGACCCCAGCAGCTCACCCAACCCCTCTTCCTGGAAACGCCATTATGAAAACCTCTCCAGGGAGGCCAGTCCTGCCTCCTTCACATCTGTCCTTCCTTGTTAGCTCACGCTCACCCTCTCATCCACCCTCAGGCCCAGCTGTGGACGGCCAGTGCTCCCTGCAAGGCTGTGGGGCATCCTGAGTTGGCCTGAGTCTCCTGCCTCCTCCACCACCACCGCTGCCCCTTCCTGGTCTTCAGTGTCAAAACCCTGGAGAGCTGGAGCTGCAGGTGACCAAGCCTGGTGAACTGCACAGGCGGACTGGTTCTGAGGAGGCCTCCTCAGAGGGGTGGCCCAGACGCTCTACAGGATTTAAACGTATGGATTCTGGGGCAAGGAAACTCAGGGGCCTCCTGGGCTTAAATACTGGTTGTGTCTGAGAGTTAAAATTCTTCCCAAGCATCTCTGGAGAAGAGAGGGGTTATCCATCCACTTAAGAAGAAGCTGCAAAGGCCCAGGAAAGATGAGCTTGTGGCAAAACTGAAAAGGCAACACAACAAACCTTTTCCAGTCTGTTTTTCTTCAGGAAGGCCTGCAAAGTTAAGCAGCCAGCAAGTTCACAGGGACAGAAACTTCTAAAACTGTACGAAGGCCTCATACAGTAGAAAAGTTTCCAGCAAAGGAAGTACGAACGATGCTTGGCCACTAGCCCCACACCTGCCCATTCAGAAGCTGGCACTGGGCAGGTCCTCAGGAAGCTGACTTTGGACAATCTCGTTTCCCTCTTTGGGCCCCTTTTCCTTATTTCTCAGCAGAAATAACAGGAGGAGGAAAGTATTTCCAGTCCTGGAGAGCTCGTGAGTGATGGTTCCCTTAAGTGCCATCTTCTTAGGTGTAGAGGAAAGAACGCCACCTGCTGGGCCTTCACACGGTTTTGGAATCAATTTAGAAAACTAGCTACACGGACAATATAAAATTAAAAGGATTAAAAAAAAATAAAAACAAGAACGAAAAAGGCTTTAAAGTGTAGTAAGAAGGAAGCCTGTGTACACAGTCTGTACAGCTCTGCCACCATCATGCTCATTCACTGCTGCAGAAGCGAAGCCTGTGGCTCACCCACGGCAGGTCCCCGAAAGTCCGCTCGTCCCTTCACTGCAGACGCCCCAAAGAGCACAGTTCCAAAGGGTAACTCCTAGTGGCCCTTAACTGTTCTCCCCTGGAGAAACCCATCTCGAAGCCAAATGTTCCCAGCAGACTCGGGCCGCACACAGCTGGCAGAGTCACTGTCCCGATGTGGCCCCAGGTCCCTGGAGGGGCCCCTCTGCTATGCCTGCTCGCTGGCCCCGCCTCCGCTGGCCCCCGAGCCCTTGCCGGATGCCTGGGCCTCTGCAGAGCGCGCAGCCTGCCTGGGCAGGTGGATGGGGACGTACACGTTGGAGGCACAGTGCTCCCTGAGGTAGCCTCCCCCCTTCTCCTCGTAGTCCTTCCTGGTGATCCAGACGTCCTCGTTGTCCAGGTGGTCCAAGGCCCAGTCGCGAGCTCCGTACCAGGCGTCCAGCACGGGATTTGAGGCCAGCTGAACCTGGAAGACGAGCAGAACAGTCACTGGAAGGGCATCCCCCATCGGTTTCTAAGGACTGAATGTTTAGCAAGGCTGGCTACAGAGATGCACACACAGGAGGGCCCCCTTTGATTCCAAAATGCGGCAGGACTATCTCTGCACCCCCCTAAGGGAGCTGAGCTGAAATGCCCCAGACATTCCAAGGAAGGACACGAACATGCAGAGTGCACCAGGACCAACCTCACCGAGTAAGAGGTCATCAGTTACTTTATCCACACCACCCTGGGCAGGGGGCAAGGGACCAGCTGCCCCACCTCCTGCCCCCGTTCTGTCGGCCACAGGTGTCAGGTGGAGACCTGGAAGACCTGGACCTGAGCCCCTCTGCCAGTGAGGGAAGCAGAGGCTGATGCGAGGTGGCTCTGGCCATGGTGGCAAATGAGCCTTGGAGGACGTGAGAGCACAGAGGCTGCCCTGGGCTCGGATTCCGCTGCTTATTCCAAGAGCAAGACTGCGGTCAGCAGTCCCGGGAGTGCCCCAGTGAGGTTTAAGCTGATCACAGGGCAGACCGCTGTCCAACTCAGATCGGGCTCCTTTTTCCTGGAGTCACCCAGCTAACCCTCCCTTCTTCCCTCCATCTCCCATAGAAGTCCCAGGCTGGAATGGAGGTTTGGGAACTTTCTGAAATAAAGGGCAGGAGGAATCAGCACAGATGGAGGAGGAGGAGGCAAGGGACCTGCAAGAAAGGACCATCAACAAAATCAGGGTCACGAGAGCCCCGGCCGCTCCGGTGTAGAAGTGTCAGTGAAGGAACGAGGGAGGCGCTCGCTCCACTCCTCACACCGGGCAAGTGCCCACTGTGAGGAATATCAAGCAGGATCATATGTGGAATCTCAGCGGGTCCTTCTAGCGACTCATGGAATCTAGTGTGTTCTCAGGGGCCCTCAACACAACAGCTGATGTCTGTCCATCACACGCAGGCCCTGGGCTGAGCACCTGACTCGCCCTGAACACTGAAAGCTGGTAACGGGTGCCAAGATGACCCCCTTCTCACTGCTGAGAAAACTGGGGTGTGGCAAAACTCAGTGACGGTGGTGCTGGAGTCAGAACCCAGGCCCAGAGACCACCCCTTGAATGTATAACACATCACAGAGCACGGGGCAGGCCAAGCCAAGCCCCTCAGCAGGACACACAGGCTCCATACCCCATGTGCCCTGCCGGCCTCTCCAGCCCCGACCCTTCACAGCCACTCTCAGCTGCACACCCCTCAGCAAGATTTTGGCCCCCAAGCCTTTGCTCCTGCTCATCCTCTTGTCCTCAGTCTGGAACATTCTCTCCATCCCACCCCGCTCCACACACTCTACATGACAAACACCTCCTCGCCCTCAGAAGACTCACTTCCAAGAAGCTGTCCCTGAACTCCAAGACCACTAGGTGCCCAGGACATCTCAGCATGCTGAGATGACTGGGCCACGAGGGGAACTCAAACCACTTCTCTTGGTGATCGGGAATCTGGTAAAGAAATTGTGGGGTACCCCCACCAGACAGTTGCTTTTAAAAGTATTTCTGATGAATAATGACATGGGAAAATGTTCCTGGCAGGTTAAGAAGTTCAAGTTACAAAAGCCATGTGTAGAAAATATGTGGAAGAAAGAAAAAACCTCCTCAGCCAGTCCCCTCTGCCTGTGGCCCAGGGCCTGGGTGAAGAGAAGGCCTTAATCTCAATGTACACTCTTTTTAAAGAAAATAATTTTGGGTAATAATGAATCCCACATGCCGCAGAGCAAGTGGGGCTATGCGCCACAAGTACGGAAGCCTGTGAGTCTAAAGCCCGTGCTCTGCAACAAGAGAAGCCACTCTGAGGAGAAGTCCGTGCACCACAACTCGCAAGTAGCTCCCACTCGCCGTAACTAGAGAAAGCCCGTGTGCAGCAACACAGACCCAGTGCTGCCAAAAGCAAATAAATAATTTTGGTGATAATTTTTAAAAAGTTAATTAATTTAGCTGCCCTGGATCTTAGTTCCAGCACGTGGGATCCTTGGTTGTGGCATGTGGGATCTAGCTCCCTGACCGGGGATCAAACTCGGGCCCCCTGAACTAGCAGCGTGGCGTCTTAGCCACTGGGCCAAGTCCCTCAAGGTACACTCTTGTGTACTCTCTGAATGTTTACTGCCTGCAGGTCTTCCTTTGTCAATGAAAACAAAACAAAGAAGTACATAAATTATGATTTCCATCTTGCTTTAAAAATCTGAAGAATAGAAGGAAAGCCATGAATGTGTTAACAGTGGCTGCTTCTAGATGATGGAATGACTATTTTTCTCACTTACACTGTACTACTTTTGCAACCTAGAAAACAAAAACAAACAATAAGGCTATTTTAGAAACAGCTGGTTCCATGGACAATCAGTACCTGAAAAGAAGACTGAAAGGGCCTCATCTCCAGCAGCTCCTTCTCGATTCTGACCTTCATCCCAGGATACATCATGTTCCCGCCAGTGAGAAAAACGTTCTGAACCAGCAGCTCTTGAACATCCTTTGGGTACCTGGGGATGAAACGATTCCGCTGCTATAGTCTCTCCTACTTGAATATTAGAAGAGAATGTGGATGTGGAAATGTGAGCTCTCAGTACAAATCAGAAAACATCCACACAAAAAGTTAAAAAACAAACAAAAAAACACTTTCCATTTTTCATTTGCCTTTACAGAATGAATGTCAAACAGCTAGCTAAAACCTTATTGAATGGTCAATCCATTTCCTTAACATTATGCCTTTCTAATACATGTTTTTAAAAAATTGACTTTACTAAGGATTGCTTTAAATCCATTTAGATGAAGTCTGACAAATTTATAAACCCCAGCAACCAACACCAGAACCAAGATACAGAACATTTCCATCACCCCCCAAAGTCCTGCCTCTCCTTTAGAGGACCTCCCTCTCCACCTGTGCTTTTTATTACTAGTTTTATCTTACACGTTTGATCACTTTTCTACCCACTGTGAGACAAAACTCTAAGTTATTCAGACAAAGTAGCTGCAGTCACTTTTCTTCCTTGCTAGTTGTTAAGTTGCCGTTCTGTTTGAACCAACAGCAACTAGAGGACCACAAGACCGTGTTCCCTACTTGTTCACCGTGAATCAGGAAAACTCACACTGCAGAATCATATCTGTATAAATGGCTGGGGAGAGGCATGCTGTTATAGAAATGCAAACTCTTAAAAAATAAAATGCAAGGTGGGAAAAACACTAAGTTCTGCTTGTTTTTAGGGTGATTTAGAACCAGCAGTCTGCAGTGATGTGAAGACTTTTAGAAAAGCCAGTGCACATATATTAACATATTGCCCAAATTTTTAAAAGACATTCTTAAAGCTCAAGTATATACACGTTGAGCATCTACCTACACACTGAGAAAAGAATAGACAGCCCTAACTCTGTGCCAGGCCTGGTGAGAGAAAAAAAACACCCTCTGAGCGCAGCAAGTCAATGAAAGAGATGCCCGGCCATCAGCTCCATTGTTCAACGCAAAATTCAAGGGAATGGTTCAAGAAAACAGAAGGAAAAGAAGGTCCAGGCTCACCTGTCCAGGATGTACTGGAGGGTCTCTGCTATGCCGGCCTGCTCCTCTCCGATGAGAGATGGCTGGAAGATAATTTCTGGAGCTCGAATTCTTTCTGTCCCAACAAACAGCTGATGGTACGCTGCCAAGTTAAACACGGGCTTTAAAAACCCAAGGTTTAGAAGATATTTTTAGGCCATAAGAACAAACATCCCAATTGCCAGCTTCCTCAAATTGCATTTCTCATTCCATCATAGCTTTGTTCGTGCCAGAATAACCTCTCCCCACACTCTCTTGATGTGATGATTCAATTTTTCTACCTTCTTTAACCTCTGGATTATAAACTGCTATACATCTCCACTATGAAATGATCCTTGAGATGTAGGAAAGAGACTTGGTGAAGAGCAGTAGCAGCAAGGCTGGCACTGGAAGACCAAGTCTCCGCCAGCAACTGGCCCAGCACCCAGTCCCTGCACAGCCAAGAAAGCCTTCTCCCGGGTGTCTCAGCCTCACGTCCGTCTATCTGGTTGCCACAGTGATGGCAGAAACATGAACCCAGATGAGGATGAAACATCATTACACTCACTTCAATTTAAATAAAAGCATTAAAAGCTACTCTTTGGGTCTCAAAGTCCCTGGTTACTGGGACTCTCCCAATGAGCAGACCTTTTCTCACAGTTCCACAGTTAGTGCTGGAACCCCAATCAATCACCACAGGGGAAAAAGTCCCTGACTCTGTAAGTTTTGAGTGCTGGTACTCGCCCTTCTAGAAAAATACAACTGAGATTTGCAGCTGGAGGGGGAAATATTCCTAAAGAAGCAGACTAGACCTGACTGGTCATTCACGCCAAGCTTCAAAGCATAAGCAAGGTCGAGGCTACAGGAGGCCAACCTGGACTGTGGCCACTGGCTTCTCCACTTCCGGCGTCTCCTCCGAAAACAGGGGCTCGAAATCGTTGATGTTTTCCACATCTTCCAGAGATGGCTCGAGCTGCTCCAGGTCAGGAGTCTGAGAAGAGAAGAAACACAAGACAGAACCTGTGACTCAGTGAGCCTTAGCTCTGTGAGCTCATGGTCACCAAGAAGAACTGGGATCTCACCCAGTGTCCTGAACGTATGTCCACACATAAAAACGATGAAAAGTTTCTAAACTATTAAAAAAAAAACCCACACACACATGAACACAAGGTTAAAAGACTAAAAAGCCAGAGATGGGCTTTGTTCTTACCCCCTAACTTCCCCACTGAGACCAGTCTCATCAACTCCCAACTTCTTTGAAGCCTTTGGAGGGGGCAGCTCAAGTCTGCCACTCCAGAGAGGACTGTCCCAGAGAGACTCCAGAGATGAGGGGCTCAGAATCCAGCTGGTCACCTCCCTAAGCTCGGTCCACGCTGCCTCTCACCCCAGCTGCAGTGACTGGAGAGAATCTGGACTCTAACTGCTCGGATCTGACTCTCAGCCGCGCTGCTTCTAGCTGTTGACCTTGGGCAGATTTCTTCCCTCGCCTCGCTCTCGGTCTCCTTATTCATAAAACGGGAATGAAGACAGTGCTTGCGGAATGGTGAAAACTAATCAGGACGATCCTTGTGCGGCAGGGGTCTGGCACAGGCCCCTGTTCTGTCATCAGTCCCGTCGCTCCTGAACGGCGCCAGTTCTCTGGCTCCGACCTTGGAGGTGTGTCCTCCTCCATCCCTGCAGCCTCTGACAAGCTTCAGGTCACACTGGCTCCCTCCTGAATGAAGCCATCCCATTTTCATCCTGTCTTCCCACCTCCAGCCTCGCCTCTCCCTAAATCCATCATCCTAACTGCCACCAGTTATTTTCCTAAAATAAAATCTTGTCAGATTATGCCTTGCTCAGCACACTCTGAAGGCTCTGTCTGAAGGATACTATCCAGGCTGACAGATAAAGACTGTTTCAGGTGGCCTCAGCTTCCCTTCCGGCTTGGTCTCCCACATTCTCCATGCAGGATGGGCCCTGCTCCCTGCATGTATATTTCTTTCCATATAAAATGTCCTTCTCTCCTCATTGGATATCTACTGAAATCAAATAATCTTTCAGGGCCCAGCTCAAACATCCCAATCCTTTCTCATAACTCCATCTGAGGACTTCCCTGGTGGTCCAGTGGTTAAGCATCTGCCTTGCAACTCAGGGGATGTGGCTTCCATCCTTGGTCAGAGAACTAAGATCCCATTCGCTGCAGGGCAACAAAGCCCCTGCAACCACAACTAGAGATCCCGTATGCTAGCAACTAAAACCCAATACAGCCAAAGAAATAAATAAAATATTTTTAAAAACAAACAAAAAAACAAACCTCCATCTACATTCCCACAGACATCTATTAATAGCATCACATTTGATAAAGGTTATCACAGTCTGGGCTTCCCTGGTGGCTCAGACAGTAAAGAATCTGCCTACAATTTGGGAGACCTGGGTTTGATCCCTGGGTCGGGAAGATGCCCTAGAGGCAGGCATGGCACCCACTCCAGTATTCCTGACGGGAGAACCCCCATGCACAGCATATTACAGTCCTGAGTATGTTCTAGAGCCCTAGGTTCTGAGGTATTTGATCCCTGGGTCGGGAAGATGCCCTAGAGGCAGGCATGGCACCCCACTCCAGTATTCCTGACAGGAGAACCCCATGCACAGCATATTACAGTCCTGAGTATGTTCTAGAGCCCTAGGTTCTGAGGTACTGAGGAGGGAAAGGGTTGTCTCTTAGTCACCTCTGTGCCCTGGTCCCTGGCAATCATGCCTAGCACTGCGCGGTAAGTCCCGGGATACACCCTTAGATTTCTCTAGAATAAAGAGGACTGTAAAATGTCTGGATTTTAAAGGCTTTTTCAGTATAACTACTCACTTTCATATCTAATTATATTCAAAAGCTGTCACCTTAAAAACAAGATTTCTTAGCTTCACCAAAATTGTAAAACACACACACACACAGACACACATTTTCTTTATCCTGATTCATGATTCATAGAGAAGAACAAAGCTGGTAATTTCAATGCAGCAACAGGCATCCCAGAGAGAACTGATTTCTCCACCAGTTGGCTGGGTTCTCCCCCTCTTAGGGTTTGCAGGGTCCCCAGGTGTACTGGGTGACAACTGGGAACATATACATGGACTGCTCTTTGGGAACCAAGCAGAACAACAGTTTTCCAAGGCCCATCAGAGAAGATGCAGTGTGGTTCCCCATCAGAGAAGATGCAGTGTGGTTCCCCGTCAGAGAAGATGCAGTGTGGTTACCCAGAACAGCCTTGAGCAGCAGAAAAACAAACAGACCAGTTCAATCTTGATTCCTCAGGTAAGAGATCTTTCTATCTTTGGCCCACTGTGCTTTCCAACAAAGGAGGGTGCTAGTGAGCTGCACTCCCAACCATCTGCAGCGATGGAAAGTGAGCATCTTTTAAGTACTCCGTGAAGAATGCTAGCAGGACTTCCTTGGTGGTTCAGTGGTGAAGAATCCACCTCCCAATGCAGGGGACACAGTTTGACCCCTGGTCCCAAAAGACTCTACATGCCACGGGGCTGTGTGCCACAACCAGAGAGTCTGCGTGATGCAGTGAAGACCCTAAGTGCTGCAACTA
This sequence comes from Bos javanicus, assembly GCF_032452875.1. Lineage (NCBI taxonomy): Eukaryota > Metazoa > Chordata > Mammalia > Artiodactyla > Bovidae > Bos > Bos javanicus. Next base: position 67,523,033 of record NC_083880.1, on the reverse strand, counting down.
AGACCCAGGGCCGCCAAATAAATAAATAAATAAACATTAAAAACAAGAATGCTAACAAAACCTACTCCTTTACAACATCCTCACTGAATACCTGCAGTGAGGGATGCAATGGATTGGTCTGTAAGAAAAAATGGATTTTTAGAATACACTGCAAGTTTAAAAATTCAGCTGTATGAATCCAATGCAACTTTCACCATTTAGATGGCATTTCAATATGAACTGTGGTCCACATATATTTGCTCTCTCCCTTCTAAAGGAACTGTACAGTTGGAAAATACAATAAATCTTTTTTGAAAGGTAGAACTGGTTGGCCAGTGTTGTGGCCAAACTTAGCCCATGAATGTTACTGTATTTGATTTAATTTTTAACAATCTCTCTGACTGACCGTTAAGGCTTTGGGACAGACTGATTCATCAGATCTGTTGTACTATGTAGGGAAACCTTTTAAAGTCCAACAATTCAAAATCTCCCCAAGCCCAGAGAGATTTGAATATGTACCCTCAGGTTACAGGACCAAGTAGGGACTTAGTAAGTACCTGCTGAATGAATGAACAGAGTGACTGAATCAGGGCATATAACAGACACAGGAAAATGAACAAAGAAAAGGAAAAGCCAGCTCCCCAACTGCTTGGTTATCACATCTTCACAGTTATTTGATCTCTTTTCTTTTTAAATCTGAAATCCTCCATGTGCATGTAGCTTAGTGGTTCACCTCTGATATAAAGATGCTGACACCCTGTGGACACGTTGATAAGCATGATAAAACTAAGTTCAGATAAACAAACAACAAAGGCAATGTGAACAGAGGATTCGATGGTTGGATGGCACCATCAACTCAACGGACACGAGTGTGAGCAAACGCCGGGAGAGAGTAAAGGACAGGGAGTGCTGCCGTCCATGGGGCTGCAAAGGGTGGGTCACAACTGAGCAACTGAACAACAACAGTGTGGATCCAGATCCCAGTAACCAACTCAAATCTGAAACACACATCTGGAGAGTGGGAGGAGCAAGCCAGAAAAGGCACGCTGGTCCTCCTAAAGCCAATCCAGGATGCTGAGCGAGACAAAGATGGAGGTCAAGGCCCCTTCAACCCCGGACCTCAGGGGTCCAGTATGCTGTGTCTAGGAAGTCTGACTCAGGACCTGCTCTGTCAAGCATGCATGCTCACGGCCAGTCACCGTCCTCATGTGATCTACAGCCTGTCGGAGAGGTGGGTGGAGAGGCTGAGCGGAAACCGTGAGAGCCGGCCTCCAGCGGAGACAGTCCCTGCAAAAGCAGGCTGCCTGCTGAGCCAAGGACAGCTCTGAGGCCCCCGATGAGCAGCGCACTACACACACCCAGCGGCAAACCGCAATTTTCCACCGGGACTGTTTCTTTCGAAAAGTAAAGGCTTTAGAATTTAAAGTAGACTTAAAAACAAAGGTCAATAGCTGAACTGGCTAACCCTGCTCTGGTAGTGTCACAAGGCAGTGAACAAGTACCTTTATTTTAGAACTCTAGAGATGACAGATCCAGCAACAATGCATCCACCTACTATCACTTTTTTCCAGATCTAGAGAAGGAGAGCCAACCAGAGAGCTGGGACCGAGGTGTGACCTGCAGGCAGCCCCTTCCACATGAGGCCCAGTGCTAGGGTTTGATTTACCCAGGGCCCTGTCTCAGCTCCACCCACCCGCCCACCCTTTCAGCCACATGAATACTTATTCACAGTCCACAGGCAGGGAAACAAAAAGGAGAGACTGATAAGGTTAAAGAATTAGTTTTAGTAACTAACAAAAGGCTGGTTTTAAATCAACCAGCAAACATCTTTTCAAGGTTTTTAAAATAACATTTCTTAAAAGTTAACATGTGCATGATAGGAAACCGAAAAACACAAGAAGCAAAAAACAGTGTCATTCACAATCACAAGCCATTTACCCTCTGATGTGTCCTTCTGGGTCTCATTTGTATATTTCCTACTGAGCATGTCTATTAGCGCCTATAAAAAAACTCCCAGACTATGTGTGAAGTGTGATCCCTGTCCTTAGGGAACACGAGATGGAAAGGTGGCGAATGAAAGAGTAGTCACAATATATTTAATACGAGATCAGAAGAAAGTTGAGGCATTTATGATGATCCAAGAACCATCAGTGGGGCAGGCTCACGCTCAAGATGGGCCACTCAATCAGCCTGTGTTATGTTCTTCCTTTTCTACTTGCACACTTTCCCCTCCCAGGGGGCCAGGGCGCTACCAGGTAAAACCCCTCGGGTCAGCACTCCAGTTGGTATAAGGTCAGTCCCATCCCTGCCCCCATCCGTGCCCCCAGAGACATCAAACACCACTCTGTTCTGCTTGCTGCTCAAGTCTGGTCACAACCCCTTTGTCATCAGCCTTTCCTGGACACTCCTCTGTCCTCAGAAAGGGCAATCCTACACAACCCCTCGAGACCTCCCTTCTGAGGCCCCAGTACCTCTGGCTTGCTGTCCACCACATCCACCTCGAGACTGACTTCTGCTTGAAGGATCTTCTGCTTCGCCTGCTCCACTGCAGCACTGAGCTTCTGGATGTAGGACTGCAGCTCCTCCGGGGAGTCCATGTTCAGCTCTATCAGGGCCTTGTGAAACTGATCCATCTGGCCGTCCTCCAGGAGCTCCTGCAAGCAGAGCAGTCATAATCTGCCCTCAGAAATGCAAATCTGGGTGATCACACCCAGGATGGAGAGAAGGAGCTCAGAAGCTGGATGGACAGGAAGAACGGCGGGAGAGGGCTCCCTGCGCCTGCCCCTCCACACAGCCTGCCCCCTGAAGCTTCACACCACAGCCCTCCTCTCCAGCTATCTCTGGGCTCCCACACATCACCATCTCAGTACCACCTGAGCAGGCAACACTCATCTATGTGGACAGATGTAAGAATGTGAGCTTCTGGGTGGGCCAAAGGCAGGAGAGGGGCTAACAGGAGACGGAGGGAGCCTCCTGGGCTGCTGGGTGCTCTATTTCTTGATCTGGATGTGGCTACGTGGTGCATTTCAGTGGTGAAAACTCACTGAGCTGGACCCTTAAGATTTGTGTGCTCTGCATCACGTGTGCCACACTTAAGCCAAGAAGTTAAAAATCAAACAAAGGGGACTATAAGGATAAAATACATCAACAAGGCCAAGTCCGAAGCTCTTGCAGCAATTCCTGCTGCTACAATGTCCTCCACACACGTCATCTCTACACGGATGATCCCGCTAGACTCCTCCTGGACTTCAGGGTGGGGGGGACTGAGATGGCTGATGCGTTGCACAGCTGGGGCAGAAGCTACAGGAAGAACACGCAGGGACCCACCCAGGGGTCCCCATCACCTGCACATAGAGCAGTCGGTCCAGCCGCTCCTGATCCAACTGCAGCTTCTCCTCCCGCCGCCGGGCGTTGAGCTCCTGCAGCCGCCGCAGCTGCTGCTGCCGCCGCTCCTGCTTCTCCTCGGAGGTCAGGGTGCTGCCCAGAAGCTTGCTGGAAAATGGGAGCTGCATCTTGTGGACGTTGTTCTCATAGTAATCAGGGCACCGCCATTTCTGCAGCTCTTCAAAGGAAGCGTTTCGGAGTTAGGAGATGGGAACACCATTAGCCCTGAGATTAGAAAGGTGGGACCAGGGTCCCAGGTGCAGGGGAAGATGGAGGAAGCATGGTCCCCCCGTTTCTGAACCCACCAGATGGACAAAATGCAGCAGGAAGACTGGACACGATGCGAACACACCTGCTCTGAGAAAATTGGTAAATAAAGCTTTTCAGACGGAAAGGATCTCACGTGGAGCACCAGAAATGAAGGAAACACAACTGAAACGGTGAATGGACTCTATTAACCTCCTCCGGAATTCTTTACAATATGTTTGACAACTGAAAGTAAAAACTGTGATAATGTCTGATGGGCTTCCCACGTATGTAGACGTGACACAGAAAACAAGTCCGACACAAAGGAGGGAGGACACAGGGGCCTCTGGAGCGCTAACACCTCCAGGGTCCACTTGAAGTGGCAAAAAAGAGACCCTAAGACTCTGAGAAGCCAGTTAACTGTCACCTCTTGAGCAACCACTAAAACAAAAAACCTACACAAGAGAGATACAGTGAAAAACACAACAGACAAATTAAAATGGAACGCCAAAAAAAACCGGGGGGCCTAAACCCAGACACAAGAGGGACTGAATTCACTGTAAGTGGTTTTATCAGCTAAAAGACAGAGACTGAAAGAAGGGATTTTTAAGGAAAGGACCTGTTAGAAAACTTGCTTTGAATATAATGTTTTACGTAGATTAAAAGGCCAGGAAAAAACCCACCACACAAGCACCAATCGAAAGAAAGCTCAAGTGCCCATACTCACGTCCAAGTAGACTTCAAAGCAAAGAAAACTGAAAGGGATAAAAAGGAACATTACATCATGGTAAAAGAGCAATTTGCCAAGAAGATGTAAAAAAGGATGACTGCATAAAAGACCAATTTGCCAAGAAGATGTAAGAATCCTAAATGTGTACCTAACAAGAGCGCTTCAGATCCTTGAAAGCAAAAACTGACAGAACTGAAAGGAGAAACAGGAAAACTCACAATTCTCCCTGGAGATTTCCACACTCTTAATAATCAGTACAGCTTGATGGACAATGAAGCTGGGTGGACAAGGACTGAACAAACCCAACAACCAGCGGAACCCCCTGGCATCACAGACCACTTCATCCAACAACAGCAGGGCTACCTTCTTTGCAATTGTACACGGAGCATTCGCCAAAACCAACCACGCCTGGGTCCTAAAGCAAACCTTCACAAACCTAACTCATACCGAGGAAAAGAAGTTCTTTGGCTATGACAGAATTAAAGCAGATATAAAGCACAGAAAAATAACTAGGAAGTCTCCAACACTTGGCTATATTCTAAATAATCAATGGTTGCAAATAAAAAAGGCTCAAGGGAAACTTAAAAATATCTGAACTCAATAAAAATTAAAATACACCATATCAAAATCTATGGAATGTAGATAAAGGACTGCTGAGAGGGAAATTCAAGCTTTAAATGCCTATATTAGAAAGAAGTTATGATAAAAATCTAAGCTTCTACCTCAAGAAACTAGGAAAAAAGGGCAAAGTAAACCTAAAGCAACTAGAAAGGAAGAAATAATAAAAAGAAGACATCAATAAAATTGATGAAACTTACACCTACACCTATTAAAGAAAATGAATTCCTTCAGAAAAATAAATCCCCCAGGCTCAAACAGTTCTGCTGTAGAATTCTAACAAACATTAAAAAAAAAAAAATCAACTATTTACTCAATCTTTTCCAGAAAGCAAAAGAAAACACTTTTCAGCTCATTTAATAAGACCAGCATGGCCATGATCCCAAAACAAGACAAGGACAGTAGAAGAAAACTGCAGATCAATATCCCTTATGAATACTGACACAAATACTTCATAAAATTTACCAAATTAAATCCAGCAATATATAAAAAATAACACAAAGAAACAAGCAGGGTTCAAGGCTAGTTCAATATCTGAAAAGCAATCCTTATACTCTCTTAAATGAATAGTCCAAAGCACAAACACCACAGGATCATACGAGATGCAGAAAAAGCATTTCACAAAATTCAAAAATCCAATCATGATAAAAATGATCAGCAAAACTTGGAACAGAGAGGAAATTCTTCGATTTGATAAAGAGTAAAAACTCACTGTATTTCATAAAAATTCACTGCATTTCTATACAATAGCAATGAGCAACTGGAAACTGAAATTTAAAATAAGGAAAGAAATAATTTAGGCATAAATCTAATAAAACATGTACAGGATCTATATGCTGAGAACTATAAAATGCTGATGAAGGAAATGAACAAAGACCTAAATAAATGGAAAGACACATTATGTTCATGGATTAGAAGCCTCAACATAGTAAAAAATGTCACTTCTCCCCAGTCTGGATCTAGCATTACATTTGGATTTATATTTAGAAGGTTGCTGTTTTTTATACAAACTGATCTACACATTTAACGTTCTTTCAATCACATCCCAACAGAACTTTTGGTAGATATGGACAAACTGACCCTATCATTTAAATGGACAGGCAAAGGAACTAGAATAACCAAAAGAACTGTGAAAAAGAACGAACATATGAGACTTATCACCCAACTGAAAAGTTTTTGAAGAAAATAAATATCAAAAAATGGAAGAGGACACTACGAAGTATTAAGTGTAAAAAAGTGGGCAAAGAGGGAACTCCCTGGGAGTCCTGTGGTTAGGACTCTGCGCTGTCACTGCAGGGGGCATGGGTTCCATCCCTGGCTGGGGGAAGATCCTGCACGCCACACCTCGTGGCCAAAAAAAAGCCTGTCAAGAGTGAGCAAGACAGTCATCCTGGGAACAATTTAAGAAACATCCCCAAAGACAACACTCAGAAGCTGCAGGCAGACGTCCTCTTCGTACCTTCCACGTAATCCTCAGCAATGTAGCTGTGCTCGTGTAGGATCTCCTCCATGCGGCTGAGAGTGATGGCAGCCAGGTGCCCAGGATACTTCAGCTGCAGGAGACGCTGGAGGTAGCCAGCTGCCTGGCTTCCTCCCAGGTTGATGCGCTTGCAGTTTCTAGCATCTAACCTACAACCGAGAAGTGGAAATAGCACTGAAACTTTGGCAATGTGGAGGAAAAAATATGGAGCAGGTGGACAAGGGGGGATGATAATTTAATAATGAGGAAGAAACTGACTGGTAGGGGAAAACAAAACAGTTGGAAGGGACTTTAAGTTGCCTTGGTGCAACCTCTGACCCAATGCAGGCATTCCTAGACCACATCCTGACAGACACATGGACATTTAACCTCTGGTGTGGTGTTGGACAAGACTCTTGAGAGTCCCTTGGACTGCAAGGAGATCCAACCAGTCCATTCTAAAGATCAGTCCTGGGTGTTCTTTGGAAGGACTGATGCTAAAGCTGAAACTCCAGTATTTTGGTCACCTCATGCAAAGAGTTGACTCACTGGAAAAGACTCTGATGCTGGGAGAGATTGGGGGCAGGAGGAGAAGGGGATGACTGACTCGATGGACGTGAGTTTGAGTGAACTCCAGGAGTTGGTAATGGACAGGGAGGCCTGGGGTGCTGCGATTCATGGGGTCGCAAAGAGTCAGACACGACTGAGCGACTGAACTGAACAGTCTCAGAAGGAAACCAGGTTCAAAGCAAAGAACATGCTCTCTAAAGTCAGACCCTCATGTTACTTGTCATGTATTTCTCAAACTGTGGTTCCAAGGCCACACATCCTGGAATTAACTGGGGACAACGTTTAAGGTGACAATCCCCAGGACCTGTCTGCTCCGGGGAGGGCCTAGGGATATGCACTTTTTCTTTTTTGGCAGTGCCACATGGCATGTGGGATCTTAGTTCCTCAACCAGGGATCAAACCTAAACCCTCTGCAGTGGAAGCTTAGAGTCTTAACCACTGACAGCCAGTGAAGTTCTGGGGATATGCATTTTGACAAGCTCCAGTGTACCCCTCCCCTAGACACGCCACTTCTACTTATGCAAACACATTAAGTAACCACATACACACTGGCTTACTGGAATCTCCTTAGAGTACCAGGTTCCTCTCACATGAAGTGAAGGGGAGGAGAACCAGAATAACTTTATAAATTCTCAGTGTGAGAAAAGGAGAGGAGCTGGGCTCTAGGAACTTGCTGTGCACTGAAATGATGCTGCTATATCACACCTCACCAGCAGGTGCCAGCACAGAACAGGACATGCTCCAATCTGATCCTAGCTTCCAGGTCAAATCATTTTCTCTCAATATAAAATAACAATATTATTTTTAATTTCTGCATATTCTGGTTACATAAGATAGAAAATTCTGTAAAGCAGGAGTGTTTTGGAATGCATAACTATTAGTTTTTTCTTCATAAATGTTTGTACAAACTTCAAGAGAAATTCCCACAACAGGGCTCAATAAATTCATCACCCTTTATTTTCACTTAAATATTCAGATTGTTTTACAAAGTGCCATCTCCTACATTATCTCATTTCATTCTCAGGGTAACCCTGAGAAATCAGTTTTTCCCAAGTCTATTGTTAGGAAACCAAGTGAAGAAGTTAAGTACCTCATCCTTAGCAGGGCTGCAAACCCAGGCTTTCAACTTCTCTCCTTATTTACACACTCACTCTATACAAAGAGAAACCTTCTCAGGAGAGCATGATGCTGGCCTAGTCTCTCTAATTTTTAATTGAAGCACAACTGATTTACAATATTTCAGGTATACAGCAAAGTGATTCAGTTATATATAACATATGTATACTTTTTCAGATTTTTTTCCATTGTGCTTCCACTGGGCTTCCCTGGTGGCTCAGATGCAAAGAATCTGCCTGAAATGTGGGAGACCTGGGTTCGATCCCTGGGCTGGGATGATCCCTTGGAGGAGGGCATGGCAACCCACTCCAGTATTCTTGGCTAGAGAATCCCCCATGGACAGAGGAGCCTGGTGGGCTACAGTCCATGGGGACACAGTCAGACATGACTGAGTGACTAAGCACAGCACGTATATATACTTTTTCAGATTCTTTTCCATTGTAGGCTATTATAAGATACTGAATATAATATCGTGTCCTACACAATAGGTCCCTGTAGTTTATCTGTTTTATGTATATTGGTGTGTCTCTGATAATCCCCAATTCTATATTTATCCTTCCCTTCCTGGCCTAGTCTCTTTGAAGTGAAAGTGAAAGTTGCTCAGTTTGGTCCAACTCTTTGCAACCCCATGGCGTATACCCAGGCCAGAATACTGGAGTAGGTAGCCTTTCCCTTCCCCAGGAGATCTTCCCAACCCAGGGATTGAACCCAGGTCTCCCACATGCCAGGCGGATTCTTACCAGCTGAGCCACAAGGGAAGCCCAAGAATGCTGGAGTGGGTAGCCTATCCCTTCTCCAGGAGATCTTCCCAACCCAGGAAAGGAACCAGGGTCTCCTGCATTGCAGAAGAATTCTTTACCAACTGAACTATCAGGGAAACCCCCTGGCCCAGTCTCTTTATCAGACAATAAAAGCCCAACTATAAAATAAGAACACATTTTAAACATGACAGAAACTACCCTCAACTTTTATACAACTTGGAAAAACAATCTACTACATATCTATTATGTACCATACTTGAAAAGAAAGGTCTAAATAACTGTCATTAAAGAGCTTTAAATAAAAAAGCAAAATAGCACTTAATAAAAAAAAGTGACTCCAGAACACAACAGTATAAATTAAATTTATTTAAATAACTTACTCAGAACATTTTTATTGAGTGCCTACTACCTACAGATACTTGTGTTAAGCTATCTATTTCACTCTAAGAATAGTGAGTTTCACTATTAGTGAGTTTCACTTTCAGAATCATACAATTACAGAATTACAGATTTGGACCTCAGAGACCATCAACCCCAACTCAAGCCAGGAGGTCACAAGGACAGATGGTGAAGTGACATATCTATACTCACACAGTGAGGGAGGTCAGAGTTAAGCCCAGAGGTCAGTTCATGGTCCTGTACTTGCTCTTTCCACTCCACCTTTACAGTAGGTGCCCAATAAAAGTTTCCTGAATGCTTCTCAAAACAGCACTCAAATGCCATAAGTACAACTCACCTCCCTTCTAAGATGGGTAAAATATGTGTACACTGATATCCAGATGAAATGATGAGCCCGCTGGAAATCATGTTCTTTGGGTTATTGTGGTAGAAGCTGAAGAGGCTGTCTATCCCGTAGGCAACCTTAGGAATCCCGTAGCACTCAAATAGAAGCTCAGACATCATCTGTCGTGAATACAGTGGGGTGCACACGGCTTCTGTCAAAACTATGGGATGATCAACACAGCCCTACTTTGAAAGAAAAGAGCAAATTGTTAGGTGCTAAGAGGATACACTTTTCAAAGCATAAAAAGAAACAAAAATCCTTATTGCAAGGGCTGAATTGGCTTTTGGTCTCCAATCAAAACACCTGATCAGAAGCAATTGAGAAACACCCCTCTTCCCTGGAAGTTTCTTTGGAAAATATGAAGTAGGGTCAGTCGTGTCGGACTCTTTGCGACACCACGGACTGAAGCCCAATAGGCTCCTCTGTCCATGGGATTTTCCAGGCAAGAATACTGGAGTGGGTTGCCATTTCCTTCTCCAGGGAATCTTCCCAGGGAGCGAACCCGGGTCTCCTGCATTGCAGGCAGATTCTTTACCATCTGAGCCACCAATGCTCATAGTAACTTAAGTCAGTTCAGTTCAGTCCAGTTACTCAGTCGTGTCCAACTCTTTGCAACCACATGGACTGCAGCATGCCAGGCTTTCCTGTCCATCACCAACTCCCAGAGCTTGCTCAAACTCATGTCCATTGAGTCAGTGATGCTATCCAATCATCTCCTCATCTGTTGTCCCCTTCTCCTCCTGCCTTCAATTTTTTCCAGCATCAGGGTCTTTTCCATGAGTGAGTTCTTCGCATCAGGTGGCCAAAGTATTGGAGTTTCAGCTTCAACATCAGTCCTTCCAATGAATATTCAGGACTGATTTCCTTTAAGATTGACTGGTTTGATCTCCTTGCAGTCCAAAGGACTCTCGAGAGTCTTCCCCAACACCACAGTTCAAAAGTATCAATTCTTCAGTGCTTTCTTTATAGTCCAACTCTCACATCCAAACATGATTGATGGAAAACCATGGCTTTGACTAGATGGACCTTTGTCGGCAAAGTAATGTCTTTGCTTTTTCATATGCTGTCTAGGCTGGTCATAGCTTTTCTTCCAAGGAGCAAGCATCTTTTAATTTCATGGCTGCATTGTCAACTGAAGTCAAGCCCCATCCAAATTGTGAGCCAATCATCTGGCTCTACAAAACAGCTCCAGAATCCAACTGCTTCTTATCACATCCGCCATTCCTTCCTCAACTAAGTTACCATCATCCCTCACCTCAGAACTGCAACAGCCTCCTAACTGATTTCCCTATTTCTACCCTATGACTCAGGCCAGTTCATTTTCCATATAGCAGCTACAGTGATCCTTCTGAAACAAAAGTCACATCCCTCTCTCGTTCAACACCCTGCAATGACTCACTATTCCACTCATAATAAAAGCCTACAAAGTGTGTGACCTCTCTGGCTTCTACTTATTGAAGTGAAGTTGCTCAGTCGTGTCCAACTCTTTGCAACCCCATGGACTGTAGCACACCAGGCTCCTCCATCCATGGAATTTTCCAGGCAAGAGTACTGGAGTGGGTTGCCACTGCCTTCTCCAGGGGATCTTCCTGACCTAGGGATCGAACCCAGGTCTCCCTCATTGCAGGCAGATGCTTTACTGTCTGAGCCACCAGGGAAGACCTTATAAGTAAGACCTTCCACTTACTACCCTCCCCTCACTCTGACTGTCCTCAATTAGGATTAGGGCAAACTCTTGCCTCAGGGCCTTTTCACTGGCTGTTCTGTCTCTCCGGATTATTATTCATTCCGATATTCACAAGGCTTGCTCCCTCAATCGTCTGCTTTAGTCCTTGCTCAATACACCACCGTAACCCTGAGTCCTCTCCCTACCCATCTTACTGAAAAGCTGTAACCCTCTCCTCTCCTCCGTCTATCATGCCGTAGAATCTACTGCTTAATTCTACTGTTTATTATCTTCCTTTGCATACTAGAACGTCTTTCCATACTAGCTCCATAAGCACAGGAGATTTCGTGTTATGTTCCCGGACATATTTCAAACACCCAGAAAAGTCCCCATTGAGAGTGGGTGCTCAACACATATCTGTTAATAAATAAATGCACTAACAAACAAACCCAAACAGATGCTCCAAGAGAAAAGGGCGTTATTTTGTTCACTGCCATATCCCAACCGCCTAGCACAGGACTTGCCTACGTTAGGCGTTTAATATTTGATAGACTGACCGAAAGACTAAATGACAACTGGAGCGACTATCATCTCTCGGAGAGCGGAGTGACACGGGACACGACCACACCCCTCTCCTCAATCCTAACCCCACCTCGCCTGTCACCTGTGAGGAGACACCCAGATGCTGGAAGCTGTAGTCAAGCAGCAACTCTTGAAGCTCCAGGTTCACCGGCACGTTGCGGTCGAAGGGCGATCGCAGCATCCAGCGCAGCGGCTCCAGGCTGCCCAGCGCGTTCCCCACCTGCGGGCCCGCCCCGCCCCGAGCCCCACCCCGCCCGCGGGCGCACACAGCGCGGAACTGCAGCCGGGGCTCGGGGCCCGGGTCCGGTCCGGGGCACGCCCAGCCTGCGCGGGCCTGGAACGACCCATTGTCCAGCACCAGTGGCACCGGGAGTGACCCGTGTGCCACCGGGCCGGCCTCCAGCACCGGATCTGGCGCGGCGCGAGCATCGCGGAACAGAAACACGTTCGTACCCAGGCCTGCAGCAGTGGCCGCCGCCATGTTGGAGCGCTGCTGGCTCCGCCCCTCGCCGCGGCGTCAACCACGGCGCGAGACTCCGCCCCCGACGCAGCGTGCGCTCCGCCTTCGCAAAGAACCGCGGCTGCCTCGAAGTCTCCGGTGTTCTTGCCCTTTAATCCCAACCGAGTTCTCACCAAACTCGCCGTCAGTAGCCCAGGCTTCCTTCGGGGATCGCTAGGCCACGCCCACCCTTTAACCTTGCTCCCAGCTTTCGACCTGTTACTACCCTTCGCGCTAGCCGGGACTCGGGCCAGCAAACCCCGCCCCGAATGCGTAAAGCCATCGGTCCCAGTCGGTTCCTTGCCTCCCGAACTAAGCTGAGCTCCGCGGGGCTCCGCCTTTCCGCCTAGCCACGCCCCATTTGCCTTCTGTCACCTTCTTTCACCTTTGACTCCTCCCCACGTCCACGTGATAACTTTGCCTTCGGTCAAGGAAAGAAACTCGGGGTTAGCTGACTGCTCGACTTCTTGACCAAGGAGTTCGCTACTCAGGCGTGTTCATTTTGTTCATTCATCAGGTCGTTCACTTATGATTTGTGCACTTCTCTGCAGGTATGTTAGAAGGAAACATGGTGACTCAGACGGTAGAGAATCTGCCTGCAATGCAGGAGACCAAGGTTTGATCCCTGGGTCGGGAAGATCCCCTGGGGAAGGAATTGGCAACCCACTCCAGTATTCTTGTCTGGAGAATCTCACGGACAGAGCAGCCTGGCGGGCCACAGTCCACGAGAGCCATACACAAATGAGCGACTCTTTCTCTCTCTCTTTTTTTTTTTTTTTTGCACATGTATTTTATAATACAATATAAAGTTTCCCAGGTGGCGCTAGTGGTAAAGAACCCACCTGCCAGTGCAGGAGACCTAAGAGGGTTTGGATCCCTGGTTTGGGAAGATCTCGGTGAAGGAGGACATGGCAACCCACTCCAGTATTTTTGCCTGAAAAATCCCACGGACAGAGGAGCCTGGCGGGATACAGTCCATTGGGTCGCAAAGAGTCTGACACCACTGAAGTGATTTAGCACATAAAGTTTTAAAATAGATTTATTAACTCCCACAAGTCTATGGGACTTTTACCTTCTCACAGACCTCAAACACTGTAAAAAAAGACTGCTAAATGTTAATGTTAATGTATATATTCTCTTTTTCTCTTTTGTGGTATAATTCCCCTACATGGTCCTCTAGCTTGTTGTGATCTTGTGACTCAGTTTTGGCCTTTTGGCCAATGGGGGGGAAGGGCAGGGAGGAATGGAGGTGATGTCATCTGCCCCCTCCTCAGTTTTAGCTGTAAAAGGACTTGGGCTCCCTCTCCCCTGCCCCATTTCTCCCTTTCCACCAGGCAAGATAACAAGAATTAGAGCGCCTGCTTTGACTGTACCCTCCCAGCTCTGGAGCACTTAATTTTGAGAGATAAAAGCAAGTAAATTATAAAAGGTTCAGTTCAGTCGCTCAGTTGTGTCCGACTCTTTGCGGCCCCATGGGCTGCAGCACACCAGGCTTCCCTGTCCATCACCAACTCCTGGAGCTTACTCAAACTCATGTCCATCGCGTCAGTGATGCTATCCAACCATCTCATCCTCTGTCCCCCCGCTTCTCCTCCACCTTCAATCTTTCCCAGCATCAGGGTCTTTTCCAATGAGTCGATTCTTCGCATCATATGGCCAAAGTATTGGAGTTTCAGCTTCAGCATCAGTCCTTCCAATGAACACTCAGGACTGATCTGCTTTAGGATTGACTGGTTGGATCTCCTTGCAGTCCAAAAAGTGGTTCTGTAATAAACATCCTTATGGAGAGATGAGACCCCCAAACATTCTCAGGAACGTCTAGGAACACTTCTAGGCCAAACAGGGAGCCAGTATAGCAGCAAAATCAGATGAAAGGTGTTGCGTTCCAACATAAGTCATGATCTCACATCTGAAGGAATCCACCATTAAACAGAGAAAGCAGAGCAGAGCAGAACACAGAAGATTCAAGTGAATGTAAATTCAAGGACTACATCTTGAATTATACACCTGTGTATACTAATGTGGGAAAATCTCCAAGATACATTTTTAAAAGAAATGAGTGCAATTTATAGAAACTCCCTTTAAGAAAGGTAGGAGGGGGGTGGAGTGTAGAAAATATATAGTATTTTGCTTGTATTTTCATGTGTGAATAGATAGACAAGAAACTAAGAGTTTGCCTGTAAAGAAAAAGGACAAGGTGAGTGGGTCAGGCGTGGGAGATCTTTTTCACTGCATACTTTTTCACTTAGTTTTGATTTTTTAATCTTGTAAAAGTATTACCGTTCCAGGAAGAAAAAAAAAAAAGAGCACTATGTATAAAGGAGGTAGACTGGATTATTGCTCCCAGTTCTTCACTTCTCTGTAATGCCATGTGACTCTGTTGGGCCTCTCTCACTGTAGACATTGATATTGAACTTGGCCATGGGATTCACTTTTAGCCAGTGGACTATTAGCCAAATGTGATCTGAGCAGAGGCTTTACCTGTGCCTGTGTGGCTTAGACTGCCCTCTCATCATGAGTCATGAGAAGAACATGCTCTGAGTCTAAAGAGGATGAGAGAGACACATGGAGCAGATCCAACACAAACTGCAGCCTGGAACTAATTCAGCCAACCTCCCTCCTAAAGTTGAGTTGTGACCCTCTTCACTTCCTGACTGGTGTCCATGGAGCCCAGTTGACTCCTTTCTTCCCTCCAAAGCCCCTAGAGTGGAAAACGTATGAGTCCCTGGGGTAGGGCTTGTCATTTAATAAAATACGTCCCTGATTAGCATCCTTCTATTGTTTGGGAGAAAGGGAGGCCCTGAAAGTATAGCACTAGAGAAAAGCAATCATTATGCACTGGGAAGGGAGGTGAGAGAGTATGGAGTGGCCGGGAGGCAAGAAGCATTGAGAATGCTGAAGGTGAAGAACCTTGTGAGCGCCGGCAGCTTTGCACTCTCAGCGCTAGGGGGCGCGGCAGAGCGGGCTCGGGACACGGTGGCGGCTTCCTCGCGAGGATAAGGATCTTGGTGGTTCCCAAGCCACCCAGCTGGATGGCGGTCCGAAGCGCCCGGAGCCAGGATTCGTCGTAAGAACAGACAGGAACTGATGGGGGGAGAGGATGGAGGGGACGGGTCCTGGGGGGGATTCCCTCGCTCCTCAGTTCGACTCCCGAATGAACCTTACCGGCCCTTTCTGCCTCCTTCGAATTCGGATTGCGAGCTCACAGCGGACCCCTGCAAAAAACTCAGCTCTCTTCAGCTTCCACACATGCACTTTACTGTTGTGGGTTGGGGGAGGCAGAGATGGGTCTCATCTTTCATTTCTCCCGTAGGCCTGAATGCAGGCCTGGGGATGAGTGTTTTGCCCATGACGGGGCAGGGTTTCCCTTGGGGCGCCTAGGAGCTTGGCTCTCGGCCTCGGTCCTTCAGGGCCCAGGCGGGTGGAGGGGGGTGGGGCGGCGGGGGACGATTTAGGGGGGTGACCCGGGCTCCGGGGAGCTGAGCACAAAGCCCGGAGCTAGGATGCAGTGCAGCGGATCCAGGCGGGTCCGCGGAGGTGGCACCCGCTGTCCAGGGCGTGCTTAGTGTCTCATTTGTCCTTTCAAAGACGGGAAGGACGGAGCTGGTGCAGCGGGACGCTCCCACCTTCCCTTCCACTGCAGAAATCCGGGCTTTTTCTGAAGGCTATGGACCGAGCTCCGATTCAGAGAGCACCCAAGGGTGCGTGGACCCGCCGAGGAGCAGCGAAGGCGGGGCAAGCTTCCCCGGCCTGGGAGACGTCAGAAGGTGTAGGAGGACGGGAAACTGAGAATCCTCTGGCCAGCTCCGGGTTCCAGCTCGCGACAAGAGTGACAAAGGGGCATCGGGCGGATGATAGCAGGCATTTCAAATGGCCCGTTTAAATCCTCAGAGCCTCGGGCGGCCAAGGGAACCTAATTTTATCCCCCTTGCGCTCCCACTCCCTTTGGGTGGCTGCGGAACCAGGGCAGTGCGCAGTTACCTCTGTCGCAGGCACGCGCTCATGGATGGTCTGCACACCGAGGTAAACACACACATTCATCAAGGCTCTTCACCACCACCGCCCCCCCCCGCCCCGCCCCCGCCCTCCCTCCGCCGCTCCCCGGGATATCCCGTAGGCTGCTCTCGCTTGCTCAGCGGCACACACTCACCCACGCCTGTCATAGCGGGCAGGGAGAAATGGTCACCGTGCATTTTCCCCGTGCGCCCTTTGCTCCTGGAGAAATCGTTCTAAACGAGGCCTCTGCCTTGATGGGAAAGACCTAAAACCTCCAGCATGGCTTCTCTCTCAGTGAGTATGGCCCAGCAGTCCTCAGCACGCAGAACTCATCTGTAGAGTCTAACCAGGACCCATTCCCATCTTTCCCAAGACTGACGCCATGGACGCGAGGGCTGCGCCTGGAGTAGGATCTAACAGGATCCTCTGGGTATTTTAAGTAAACATTCTCAGGCTGCTCAAAAAAAGGGGAGGCTGGAACATAAAGCGCTGTGCTTGGTGAATCTAAACAGGCGCACCTCTTCACTGTGGCTATGTAAACTCCACACAGAGGGGACTGAGGGGGGATTCTGCAGGGTGAGAGATGCGTGAGAGGCCAGGTTGGTTCCCACCCTGGGAAATACACAAGAGCCCTGCTGATTTCCTTTACAACCTGTAAGTCCTACTGTGGATTTCAGAGTCCTTGTCTATTGCCCTTCTCTCCTCTTCTAGACTAAGCTCCAGGAGGGCAGAGCTGGGTTTGTTTCTCCAGGACGCCAGCACAGTCCTCATCTGTGGTGAGCTGTCTATACACATTTGTTGAAAACCCTGTAGGGCTTTTGTTGTTGTTTAACTGCTACGTGGTGCCTGACTCTTTGTGACCCCATGGACTGTAGCCCACCAGGCTCCTCTGTCCATGGGATTTCCCAGGCTAGAATACTGGAGTGGGTTGCCATTTCCTTCTCCAGGGGATCTTCCCCACCCAGGCATCCAGCCTGCCTCTCCTACATTGGCAGGTGAATTCTCTACCAATGGGCCACCAGGGAAGTCCTTTTGTACACAGAAAAAAACTTTTAAAAAAAGGATCGGAAGTTGAGAACATCCACCAAATTCTCAGATGGACCCAACTCCCGGGAAGAGATTTGGGTTAAAAAAAAAAAAAAGCCTAGTCCTGGCGGCTGGGGACCAAGGTCACACGGAAACCGCGGGCGCACCGCCTGCTCCTCGGCCTGAGTCCCCCAAGCACCTAGAGTGCCGCCCCCTCCTCTCCCGGAACTCTTTCCCTACAGCTGGCTCTTTGCCCCCAGTTGCTTCACCTGGGAGGGCCAGAGCCCGGATTCCCGCGCGTTCGAAAATGCAGAACTGAGCCAGGGCCACGAGCGCCTTTGTTTCTTCTTTATTTGCGGATATAATTATGCACCGCACTCTAAATTAGAGATAGATTTTTTTTCTGATATACATTTCACCTTATTCATCACGAGCACACCACACGCACAGTAGAACAGTTCCACAACCTGATAAATTGCGCAGGATGAGTTTGGATTCCTGAAAACCGCAGGCAAGCCAGCCCCGCCGCGGCTCCTCGCCTCGCCGCTTGGCTGAAGGAAATTCGCCCACCCGAAACGGATTTCCCGGCCAGCCTTTCCCGCTGCGGGGTTGAAATGTCTCCGGAATGGGAAGCGCTCTTGCTGGAAATGGCCGGACGCTGCAGATTCCGAGCACTGATGGCTGTGAAATGTCCCCCCCAAGGTCAAGTTTCCGCGTCAGCGAGCTGTGCCCCCTCTCCCTCCCTTCCCACCCCTTCCCTCGGTGACAGGGACCAAAGTGTCGGGGCCCCTACTGGAAGGACAGAAAACCTTGCCCGCAGATGCGCCCCCCGCCTCCTCCGAAACCAGGGTGTTTTGTGGAAAAGAAAGGACAACAGAAACGCAGACGCGATGGATGGTGGATCCCTAGCCCCTCCCACCCCCAACCCGCAGAATCAGAAACTAGGAACCAGAGATGTTGACGGCTTGGCTTCCCAAGCGCGGCGGCAGCGGGGCTCACGGGGTTGGTGGGGGTAGGGTGGGTGGGGAGCGAGGAGAGAGCGGGAGCGCGGCCGCGGCTCGCCCCCGCGCGCCCTAGTCCTCCGCGTTGGTTCGGTAGGCCTCAATGAGGCCCTCCAGAGAGTGCACGAAGCCGGACACGCTGCAGATGCCGCCGATGACGAAGATGGCGACGTCGAAGAAGACCTGGTGCCACAGCAGCTTGCGCCAGAGCAGGCGCAGGTGGAAGAGGCTGGGCAGCAGGAAGCAGAGGCCGGCGCCCGTGAGGCTGCCGGTGAGGCCCATGAGCAGCGCGAAGTGTGGAACGTAGATGGCCATGAGCAGCGTGAAGACCACCAGCGCGCAGCGCAGCGTCAGCCCCCACGACTTGAGGCGCCCATCGCCGCCGTAGCAGGCGGGGAAGAAGGCGCGGCTGCCTTCCTGGAAAAGCGACTTCTCCAGCACCTCGACAGCAGCGAAGAAGGGCAAGGGGTAGGACAGCAGCGCCTTGGCCACCAGGAAGATGTTGACCACGGCGCGGATGGACCCGGGCAGGTTATCCGTGATGACCTCCTTGGTCTCATCGGCCCAGGTGAGGTAGGCGACGAGCGCGAAGAGGCCTTTGAGCACGCAGGCGGCGATGTGCGTCCAGTTCATCATGCAGTGGAACTCGCTCGGCTGCTGCATGTTGCCCTCCAGCGAAGGCAGGAAAATCTGCGACGTGTAGCTGAACACGATGATGCCGATGGAGATGGGAAACTTCTTGACGTCGATATAAAACTTGACCTTCTCCCAGGCCCAATCGCGCGCCCGCGACAGGCAGTAGGCAATGACCAGAATGTTGATGACGAAGTGGGCCAGTGTGCACAGCAGGCTGAACTTGGACACGGCCTTGAGGTTCTTAAGGAAGGCGCAAGGCAGCAGTACCGCCGTGGCGATGATGGACCAGGACTTCTGCGACACGGGCAGCCCCGGGAAGCTGTTGTACATGAGGTTGCCGCTCACCACCACGTACAGGATGCAAGTCATCACCAGCTCGATGATCTGCGCCACGTTCACCACGCGGCCGCCCAGCGTGGGGAAGCGCGGGGCGCAGCAGGCGTTGGCAATGGCCACGTACGAGTCCCGCACGCGCACCACCTCGCCATCCTCGTTCTCCTCGTACAGGCAGGCGATGAGGATCTTGCCGGTGTAGCAGCACACCACGGCGGCGAAGATGATAAGGAACAATCCCAGGTAGCCGCCGTGCAGGATGGCGTAGGGCAGGCCCAGCACGAACATACCCTGCGGAGCGAAGAAGCAACCAAACCCGGGCGCTAAGAGGAGGCAGGTCTCGGCGGAGGAGGGTCTAGGGGAGTGGGTTAAGGGTGTCGCCGGAAGGGAGCGCTAAGGAAGTGAGAACAGGGCCTAAGCCTCTGAGAGAAGAGGTTAAGGGTAGGATGGAATGAGGGTGTAGAGCAGCCGGAAGGGGGAACGTGGACGTTGAGTCAGAGATGGCGAGGGACGGAACCGAAAAGAGGTATGCTTAGTGGCTGGGAACTGGAGAGCGGGCTGAGTTGGGGCGGGGGGCGGGGGGGGGGGGGGGGGGTGTCAAGCTATAAAGACGGAAGGGTAGGAGGAGATACCTGCGGGTAGTTCGCTAGAAGGCGAGTAGGGGCTGGAGGGGGTGTGGCCGGAAAAGGGCAAGGAGAAAGGTAGAGAGCGGGGCCTGGGCCACTCGGAAAAGGGGGCACGGAATCTAAGGTGGGGCTGGAATGGGGTGCACAGAAGCTAAGGAGGGAAATGCAGGGGCCGAAGGGCCAAACCAAAGAAGAAAAATGTAAAAGCAGCAGCGGGAGGGAAAGGAGTCGGGGGAGGGAGGGAGTGGGGCTGAGCGTGAGGCCAGCTTCAGCGGGGCGGGAAGGGAGGGAAAGAGAGGTTGCCTGCGAAGGGTTTCGGGTGGGGTGAGGCCAGGGGGCGCGGGGGCAGGGAGGCAGGGTAGGGTAGTCTTAGGGCCAGGCCGGAACTGGGGCGCAGAGACGGATCCCTAAGGAAGGGGACTGAGGGGTGGAGGCGGGCAGAATGAGGGGCCTGCGGGGATAGCGCGAGCACTGGGTCGAAGGCGGAATCAAGCGGGAGTCGAGAACCAGAAGCTGCGGGATGGGGCGGGCAGAGCTGTGGAAGGAAGGTTTAGAATCCACATGGGGAAGCAAAGCTAACGAAATCCAGGGCTCCCGAGGCTTGCAGGCCTCCAGCTTCCCACCCTGGCCTCCCACCAGGCCAACCGAACGAGCCCTTTAAAGATGCCCCAGGTGGAGGCGCGAGCAGCGGCCGAAGCTGGTGCGGTCCCCGGTCCCTGATTGCGCTTGGCCGTCCTGCCCGGCCCTGGAGTGGGAGGCGTCTTGGGTTGGGTCACTTATTGAGCGGGGCCCCTAAGAGTCCCGCGGAGCCCGGGTCCCTAAGTAACCCCATCTGGGCCTCCAACTCCTGGGAAACCCACGTTCTGCGCCCCAGCAACCGTGAGCTCCGGGGACGCCGAGGATAGGGCTTGGGCTGCAAAGCCGCAGGGCCCGGGGACGCCTGGGGCCGAGGCCTCCTGTGCCCGGCGAGCTGCGGCCTGCCCGCCTTCGTCGGCGCCCGGGGTCGTTGTGCAGATTGCAAACCCGCTCCGGGTGGAGACCGGCGCCGCCTGGTGGGGACTGAGGGTTGACCGTAGGGGTGGCAGGGTAACTACCAGAGGAGGTTCAGAGCGTCTGGAGACGGCTCTGCCAGGGTCACACGCGGAGGAGCTGGTCGCCTTTTTGTGGTCGCCAGGAAACAGGGATTTCGGCAGAGAGGGGTGAGTCTGTGGGCAGGTAGCGCTGGGGCACCAAAGACCATGCTGTGCTTGTGTGGTCACACGTATGTGTTTGTGTGTGTGTGCATGTTTGTGAATACCTGTTTGTCCCCGACAGGACTGCACCTGAGACAGCGGGTGGATCCTGTATGCATGAATCTGTGCGTGTGTGTGTTATGTTTAAATAGGTTTGTGTGTGTGCCCCTGGTATGTAGAGGTATGTGTTTCGGTGTGCGGGAGGTGTAGGGGTGTATGAAGGTGCATTTGAGGATAATCTTGTGGTCTATATATAGATGGATGTCGTGTGAACCTGTGACCTGCGTTTCTTCGTTGGGGAGGGGGGCTGTGGGTATGTGTGTCTATCTATGTACATGCGCGCTGTCTGTGCGCGTGTCGCGGGAGGAGACTCCCGGCTCAGCGATTCCCCCCTCTTCCTTTCTACCGAAAATGCAGCTGTGAATCCATTCCGGAGTCCCAGGCGACACTGTTCCTTCCTATCCTGATTTTCTTTCTCCCTCACCCCTCCCCACTCCCCCTCCTCCTGTTTCCCTCGCTTTTGCAGGGTCTCCCGGCAAGCATCTCTGACCGAACCTCAGCTTAGCCATCCCGCGTCCTCGGCCGCGGGAGACGGGCCGGACCAGGGGGAGGACACACCGCCTGGGGGCGTAGATCCCCGCGCAGGGCTGAGAGGGATGGGAAAAGGCGAGATTCCGGGTACAGGATGGGGTCTTGAGGCTGAGATCTCCAAGGGACTCTGCTTCCGGCAGAGCCTGGTGCGCAGAACTGGGGGTGGGGGAGTCGGGGGAGGGGACAGGCAGAGCTGGGAATCCCGCGCTCACCTGGATAGCGTTGGTCACGTTCCAGCCTGCCTCCCATGCCGTGATCTTAGGTTTGTCGTGGCCTCCGAACTCGCCACCAGCTCCTGGGGACTGGTCCTTGGAGCCCGAGGGCGGCAGGGGCGCGCCACCGCCGCGCTGGTAATGGATGTCTCCCTCGACGGGTGGTTCGGCGCCCTCGTCCCCGCAGGGCTCGCCCTCGCTTTTCAGGATGTCCATCTGCAAGCCCTGACGGTGCTCAAAGTCGAGGTCGTCGCAGTGCGCGAAGCCCACCGCCTCCTCGTCGGTGGCCGCCTGAAAACCCATCCTGGCGAACATGCCGCTCACCTTGGCCTGGGACTTGTTGGACACCGATGTGGCCACATTGGACAGCTTGCTGCGGAGCAGGGTGGCCATGGCGGCGGTGGGGCCCGAGGAGAGGACACCAGGGACCGGGGACCCGGGGGACGCGCGGCCAGGCGGCGAGGGCCAGGGGGGTGCGAGGGCGCTATCTTCGCTCGCTCTCCCCGCGGCGCCCCGGGGCGCTCTGGCTCATGACCTCCTCCGCTGGCGTCTGAGGCTCGCTCGAGGCCGCCCCGGCGGGCGGGCAGCGGGGCTGGCGGAGCGGCGGCGGCGAATGCACTGCGGAGCTGCCGCGGGGCGCGGGCTGGGCTGCGGAGGGCGGCGGCGGCGACGGCGGCGTCAGAGCCGCTACGCGAAGCTGGCGCGGCGCCCCCACCCGCGCGCAGCCCAAAGCGCTCCCGCCCCTCGGAGTCAGGCGGGGATGCGGGTAGGGGGGCTGGGGAGGGAGAAACCCCGGGAGGCAGGAGGCGTGAGGAGAGGGCAAGGAGAAGAGAAAGGGGGCACCAAGGGACTCCGGAGGACAGAGATGGGGACCGGAGAAGGGCGCCCACGGAAGGGAGCGGGAGGGAGCGCGCGAAGGAGGGGTGCGGGGGGCGGGGTGGGGGCCCGAGTGCTGCATTTCTGGGGGAGGTGCTAAACTCCGATCCTGGCCCTTCCCATCTCGCAGCCGCAGGGAGGGAGGGGGCCCGAGCGGGCAGATTCTCTCGGTCCCCTGTCCCTGGCTACCCCCTCCAGAGTCCGGGAGCCTTTCAGCCCCAGATCCTCTCGCCAAGGACTGGTCCAGATGCCCGGGAAGGCAGCAGGACAGTTACCTGTCTCCGGCAGCGCGGGCCGTCAGGGCATTGCTGTCTCCCTGGCACCCATCACTGGCATTTGGACCTGGTTGCAAGCTCCCCCTTGAAGGCAGAAGGGTGCGGCAGAAGTGGGGGGACCACTCTCAAGCAGGCTCAGCCCCGGCCTCGGTCTCTGGGGCTGTCTCCTCCCGTCCAAGGATGCCGAGATGGAACTGATTCTGCGGGTTGTTCGCCACCAGCCGTTCTCCAAACGTGCAGAATGAAGGCGAAAGGTTGACTGTTTGCTACTCTTTTCGTTTGGGAGTCTGGAAGGAGGCAGAACGGAAGGCACCTGTCGACAGCCTCGAGGCGGGTCTGCAAGTGCTGGCGCCGCGGAAAGGCGCAGCCAGTGCCTGGCACAGAAGAAAGAAGGACTCGCAGAGGGCCCAGGGGCAGAGGCGCGCGGTGCGATCCGACCCTGCTGGCCCCATGGCCGCCGCGGGCGGTGCAAACCTAGACTGTTTCTGTTGAGTGGGTGGCATGTGTGTGCGCTCGAGAGTAGGAGACCCAGAGACAAAGACCACACGGTATCAGCTATTGCTCCGGGCCGGATCTGAGTGGACTCCGAGGGTGAGATTTGGTAACCGTGTTTATTCTGTGAATGTGTAGTCCTGCGCCTCATCTAAGCCCCTGTGTGCACAGAGCTTGTGTGCTGGATTGTATGTGTAGATGCATTCCCGAATGAGTTGCTTGCGTTTTTGCCTGTAGGAGTCCTTTTGTAGTCGTGTCTCCGTGCGGGTCCGCGGCTCCATGTGTTCCCAGCTGGGATCCTTCCCCAGGACTCAAGCGGTAAACAGCAGCGTCAGCGACCTGGCCCTGGCAGCCGAGGTGGAGGAGAGCTAGTGGCTGTGACTGGGGGTAGGATGGGGAGAATTCGAAGGAAACGAAAAGAAAGGGGCTCCTAGTGAACCCCTTCCCAAAACCCAGGCTCTCTGAGAACCCCCGTCTCCGTCTCTCCTGCTGTATTTCTAGATTAGCTCACGTCAGCGCACAAGTAGGGCGGCCTGAGGGCTTTGACCAGTTGGAGCTGCCAGGGCAAGACAGGCTTCCCTCTACCCCCCTCCCTCTCCTCGCCCCCACCCTCAGCGCCTCACAGCCTCTGAGACTCTCCTCTCCAGATAGGGAACCTCCACCACATTGGGCAGAGATGTTGTAATCCCTTCTAGGGACCGTCTTAAATACCCCCTTCCCCAAGATCCTGCCTGGCAGAAACCAAGACAGAAATTGTCAGTCTGTCCTAACCTGAAGCATCCTTCCAGCCACTGTGACAAGAAAACCTTTCCACAGAGCCCTCTCCCAAACCCAGATCCTCCAAACAATGATGGGACTCAGAACAAAGACAGGACAGAGGTCCTTCCCGCTAAACAGAGATTCACTCCTCCAAGGAGGCTTTAAAGAGAAAAAAAAAATTCTGATCTCCTATCCCAGGAATTCACCCTATACAGAGACCCTCCCCACTTCCAACCCCAGATGCTGGAGAGAGAGAGAGAGAGAGAGAGAGAATCTTTTACCTACAGATTCTTAGAGACAAAAATCTATATCACCTAATCCTCATCACTCCCTTTTCTGTTCTTGGTGAAATTCTTTAGTTGCACAGATGATCCAGGGAGGGACTTGAGTCCCCTAGTACAGTCTTCCACTCCATACATGCTCAGACCTGAAGATGGTCATTAATGCCTTCTTTGACAAGTGAATCAATAACATCTATGCATCAGTTCAGTTCTGTTCAGTTGCTCAGTAGTGTCCAGCTCCTTGCAACCCCATGGATTGAAGTATACCAGATTTCCCTGTCCATCACTGACTCCCAGAGCTTGCTCAAACTCATGTCCATTGAGTCAGTGATGCCATCCAACCATCTCATCCTCTGTTGCATGTCTCATGCATTAGTTGGGCATTGCCAATTCGTGTGTGGATTTTATGAGGGTCCAGAGTGCTTATTCTCTCTTTCCTTTTATCTGGTGATGTTCACTGTTGTAGGACCCAAGGTGAAGTTCTCTTAGTAGTGAGAAGTGGGACTCATTCATTCACTCATTTATTCATTGATTCAGCTAACCTTCTTGAAGCCCTACTGTGTGTGTGTGAGATTCTCTTCCAGATGAAGATGATACAGGCATGGCCCTGTCACTACTCCTAACCCTAGTTCTTGGGTCCGGGTGGGGAGAACCTCAGTGAGAACTCAGGCCAATCACCCTCTCTGTAGTGTTTTAAACCACCCCTGAAACATCCCAAACAAAGCCTCACTTTCATTCTCATTGTACAGACAAGCCAACCCAGGCTCAACAGGAAGGTGTCCCGATCAAGGTCACACAGAGTCTAGGTTAGAGCTGGGCTAAGATATAGGAGCTCTGATGCTCCACTGTGCTTCCCCTCCACGATCTCATCTTGTCCTTCCATGCCCTCTCCCTATTTGTTTGGTGTTTGGCCACCCCACTGTCCAGAGAGACACAATTCAAAATTAGACTCTAGTCCTTCCGGCTGCAATCAAATGCCAGCCATTGGGGGAGGAATGCCTCTGTTTCCCTCCTCTCCTGCTGTTGGCAGTAAATGCGGGCTGAAGGCTGGTGTGGCAAGCTCCTGAACAGCCCATCCCTTATGGCAGAATCCTGCTCCATCATGTGCTAGCCGTGTGACATCAGATGACTCACTTAACATCTCCTAGCTTCCATTTGCTCATCACTAAAATGTGAAAATAGCAACAGACTCCTAGAGTTCTTGAGGGGGATTCAACAAGATTGTGTATGTAAAATTATCAGCATGTGCTAAGGGCATGATACGTGGTAGCGATTATTATTGTTGTTGTTATTACTATAACCTGGTGGCCATTTTTCATTGTTTGGGAGGAAAGTGAGTGTACAACAAGAAAAAGCCTTGCAATTGGGGCTGAGTCGAAGTGAGCTGAATGCACTCCTTCTGGCTTTGCCTCGCCTCCCTATCCTCACCCCTTCCGGTCCTGGGCTGACCTTCAGGGAAAGGGATGAAGGACAGGAGGAGGGCAAAGGGCAGGGGGCCTGGCAGGTAGCCTCAGGAGACCACCAGGATGTCCTACCTAGCTCGTTATGAGCCAGCCTGTGCTCTAGTGAAGCTGTCGGCCTCCAGATTCTTCCACTAGCTCCTCTAGGGCCACCTTCAAGAGAGAAATTTGCCGCCACTTGGCCCCCTGAGTTGAAACACAGCACACACATACACACATCTGCTCACACACAGAGTGTGACAAGCCAGTTGACAGATGCACTAAGAAATGAGGACCAACACACAGACTCAAGTACATCAGTAGATTCACACAGATTGACGGAGCAACACACACAGGTCAGACACCGGCCAGCACATCCACACGCTGATAGACACCCAGACACAGGAACACACACACACACAGATTCACAGCGACCAATGAATTGTCAGGCACCCACAGAAGCAAGAATACCCCCATGTGATCACTGAAGGGGAAAAGAGGAGAGAACAAAGAGAGGAACAGGGCAAAGGAGACATAAAAAGGAAAATGCTAGAAGAGGCAGCAGGGAGACAGAGCAGGACACGCCAGGCAGTGGCAGCAGCCAGTGGGGCACAAAAGAGACAGAGATGCCACAGGCTTCCTCTTGGCCAATGTCAGAACCTAGTTCTGTGACTAAGACAATGGGGTGGGGAGGGGGGTGAGGGAGCAGGAACAGTCCCTGTTGTCTGTCCTGGGAGTGGGGGTGGGGGCTCCCCTCCCAGGGCCACATAAGGTCCCACCCTCTGGGGGGACTTAGGCTGCCCGAGAGGGCGCAGTGAGGGACTCCCAGGACCCATGCCAAGTTCTATGAACTGTATTCTGAATCAGTCCCACCACCTGGAGCCCAGGGCGGGGGTCCCTCTCCCATCATGAGATTTTTTTTTTCTATTTTTGATGATTTTGGTGCCCAAAGGGTTAAACACCTGGCTAGCACAGATGGAGGACACTTTGGGGGGAATAAATGGGGTTAAATAGAATCAAGCTTATCTCCCGGAGCAGGCAGCACCATGGGGGTGGGGCATGGAGCCCTTGAATTAATGGCCTGGAAAGCCAACATCATGAGCATCATTTCGGGGCTGAATGATTACAGACAGACCCCCTCCTTTTCCTTTTTCAGAGTATAGACGGTTGTGAGCCTTTTCCTGCCAAAGAGGCAGCCACTGACTCTATAAATCACCCTCTCCCCTTCCCCCCCCGCCCCGCCCCCGTCAAGCTGGGGCATTGGCTTGAGAAAGTCATGCCAGTCTTGCCTCAAACCAGTATCAAATTTCCTGATGCTGTGTCCATGGGCACCAGGGCTGAGAGGGGGCCTCAAGGCTGAGGGCTCCAAGTGGGCAATCCCTACCCAGAACAAAGACCCCATTTCTTCTCCCTTCGGTGAGACAAATCAGGGGCACTGTGGATGGTGAAGATGCTATCTCTGCTGGCTCAGGGTAAAACATATTAAAATATATTAAATGATTTTTTAAATGCTGGCATTTTTCCTTGCGGAAATAGAAAGCATCTCATCTCTGGAGGCATGCAGGCAGAGGCTGGATGTCCTCTTCGAGAGCAAGTGGAGTCCAGCCTCAGGGCAAGAGAGGCTGGATTCCATGACCTCTGGCCTTCCAGGTTTGTGCCTTTGTGTGGATGGTTCTGAGAAGAGACCAGGGAGCAGGGGACACTGGGGACCCAGCCTGGCCTGGCCTTGAAACCAGAAGAAGCTGCCTGTAACTGAAGAAGGAGCCCTGGATCGGACTTGGTGGGTTAGACCAAGAGTTCCTGCCGTTATGAGAACGCAGTTTTCTATCACATTGGGAAGCAGGAAGAATGGTGACCTCATTCCCCACTGGGTCCCCAGTGCACAGCAGACGCTCAATAAACATATGGGTTGGATTCCATCCACATCCCAAAACCATTCCCCCACCCTGAACTTTTAGGATAATTGGTTAAGAAAACACATCCAGCTCTGAAGTCTGAGTTCTGTAGCTCTGCTAAATGGATTCCTCTTTTATGCTTACATCACCCTCTACATAGTTGAAGGTCAGTCATACGTAGACACATATGAGAATGATTTTTGTACAGAGAGGGTTTGGGGTACACACCTATATTCAAGGACTCTTTGCAAGACCTCTCAGCAACCTTGGGCATACTTGGGTCACCAGTTATAACTGGGAGAGACGGCTGAGGTGGAGGCTGTGACTCCAGTGAGCCTTGCTGCTAGGCCCCTGGACTCCAGGAGTGCAAAGGTGCTGTGGGTCTGACCTGGACCTTCAGACCTGTTGGTGCAGAGCTAACCTTTAGTGAGTGCTCTTTGCCTGCCAGGCATTGTTGAAAGCACTCTGGGGATTGTCTCCTTAAATGCCCACAATCCTTAGGTTCAGCGGCTGTCATCTTCAGAGGTTTCAGGTAGGAACCGCAGGGTTGGACATGGGGAGATGGTGCTGGTTGGGCACAGGCAGGGAAAGGGGGAAGGTTGGAAGGATGGTGGGAGTGGGAGATGTTAGACTTAGGGAGCCAGGGGAATTGGGGATGAGCCTTGCTTAGAAGGATCAATACTGGTCAAAACCTTCCCTCACCCAGATAACCCATTTCCCTGAGTGATATGAACCAAACTGTGTCCTCTCATAATTCATTATGTTGAAACCCTAACCCCCAAAGTGACTATTTGGAGATAGATCTCTATGGAAGTAAGTAAGGTTAGATGAGGTCATAAGGGTGGGGCCCTGATAAAATAGGATTGGTGACCTTATAAGAAGCGGTACCAGAACTTAGTTGCTCTTTCTGCCATATGAGTACTGTGAGAAGGTGGCCAGCTATAGACCAGGAAGAGAGTCTTCACCGGAAATCAACCCTGCCAGATCTTTTTTTTTTTTTTTTTAATATTTATTTATTTGGCTGCATCGGGTCTTTGTTGCAGCACTCCAGCTTCTCTAGTTGCAGCTTGAGGGCTCCAGAGTGCCTGGGCTCAGTAGTTGCAGCACACAGGCTTAGTTGCCATGAGACATGTGGGATCTTAATTCCCCGACCAGGGATCAAACCCACGTCCTCTGCATTGGAAGGCAGGTTCTTAACCACTGCACCACCAGGAAAGTCCCAACCCTGCCACATCTTAATCTGAGACTTCCAGCCTTCAGATGGTGAGAAAATAAATGGTTGTTGTGTAAGCCACCCAGTCTGTTGTACTTTGTTATGTTGCTCAAGCTAAGACACTGAGGGACCTGCCAGCTCCTGGCTAGCACTAGTTCAGTGGTCTAAGATTTTTCTAGGTCACAGCCTCCTTGAACATCTGATGAGGCTGAAGATCTTCTCTCTAGAGACACACACAAAATGTGGCATGGAGTTTCAAATCCTCTATAGCCCACTCATGATGGCTCTATGACCTCCAGTCTAAGGGCTCACTCTACGAGTTTCTTTTCCGGTTCTGCTGAGGGCTGGAGTCAGGTGAGACATCAACATTAATAGTTAGCCAATGCTTATTCCATGCCAGGTTCTAGGATGAGTTGCTTTGTCTGTGTTTCTCACTGTTGCCTTATAGCATCTCTATGAGCTTGGGTTGGTTTCATTACAGAGGAGGATGCTGGCATACAGAGAAGTTAAGTAACTTGCCCAATATCTCACAGCTAGGGAGTGGATCCAGAATTCAAATCCAGAACCAGAGCTGATCTTATAATGTCTACTCTCTAGGTGAGTCCACCAGGAAGGGCTCAGGCCTTGGACTCCGGGGAGGGATTGAAGTCCAGATGTGGCTCCCACTGGCCAAGCAGATCTCCATGTCTGCTCTTGGGCCTGCTCCCTGCACTGACAGATGTATATGTCTTCTCTAGCCACATTCATCTTCCTCCCAACCACCCAGGCATCTTCTCTGGGACAGGGAGTCAGGGGAGGCACAGTGCAGGCATAGAGTAGGTACTCAGAAGAACTTGCACATTTCACAAAAGTCTGGGTGGCCTTTGAGGGCTAGGCCCTGCGTCCTGGGCTTTCCAGTCCCAAGAGCGCATGTTTCTTCCTCCACAGGATGGCTTAGCCTAGCACGGCTGATAAGGGCTCCTGGGATATTGCTTCTTACCCTGGGATGTATGGACTCTCACCCAGAATTGATGGATTTTATGTTGTGTTATTTTACATCTAAACAATCTACCAGCAGATTCTAGATCCCCAGGATGACCAAATAATGCTTTAATTGTCATAGGCCTTATGACAAAACGACAGAGGAGGACCAAATGCTGCAGCATACAGAACCATATTCCCTGTGCAAGTGGCGATTTAATTTCAGCAAGGCATCATCCATCACGTGAAATTAATCGTGTCATTTTGAAATTTCTGATTTTGTAGCTTTGTTCGTGTCACATGGCTACACTGTGCTTGCTTTTCCAGTTGTATAACGCTAAAAGGATAAGGATTTATACCCAGCTTTATGTTTGTGCATATTTCAGTAAAATCGTAATAAAGATAATTTGTCAACTGTTGGGCAGGGGCTGTGATTTTTTTTCCCCCTTTAAA